>NC_056731.1:1072321024-1072376024 GCF_019279795.1 Protopterus annectens
CATCACAGATTGCCTATCCCATGACTCATCACATACACCTTCCTGACACAGTTGAATATACACTTCAACACACTCCACACAGGCTGTGTTTCTGTAGAAGGGTGTACATCAACATGCATCCCTCTGAGTTGGGGAGGGGACAGCACCTGATGCACGCATGTATAGACACATCCTGACACATACTGACTCTTGTCATCTGTGAGGTAGACCAACATGTCATCATTGATCTTTTCTAAATGCACACTAGTAATATTCCGGGTGTGTGCAACAGACCTCTGTGAGTTGTTAGTGCTACATCATATCTGTTACATCTGTTAGATGTCCTCAAAAAGGTTGTTGCGGCCATGCATGATGACAACACTATCATCCTTTTGAGTATGACAAGCCCAAGGCATTTGACACAAATGTACCCTGAGGTACTCACTCAGCACTGTCAGATGTGGCCATAAACACCTATATCACCAAGTGAGTAGACCACTTTATCACATAGATGGCATCTAAATATGTTGAAATGTTAGCCTAGTACACACCTATGAAGCTATACATGATACTAGGGATCCTTATTGCCTAGGCTTACATAGGCCTCAGGGCCAATAGCCTAGTACACACCTATGAACCTATGAACCTAAGTGACCTATTTCTCAGGTCCAGTGATCAGGTACGGACATCAGGGCTATCTGTTAGACCCTTTCCTGTCCATTGTTTAATTGACAGACATCGCAGATGACTCAAACTGTGATATTAGTATGATACAAACAGTATCAACACACACCAAAGACTGCTGACACAGCCATGACAACAGCTGCAATGACAAAAAAAATGGGGATTTGTACATCAGGAAAACAAACACACAACCCAGGTATAATGTAGACCTCACACCCTATAATCAGACAAATGTGCATGTGACCTGTGTCCTGGGGTAGATAGTAAGTGGACTATCCACCAGCATGAGATTAAAGTGCTGACTACTTTCTTGTATGTAACACAACTACTGAGTATGTTGCACCAGATGCATCTGTGCTATCTGTTCTGGTGATGCACACAGTACATACATAGCTGTTTGACATTAATGTCATAGATAACATTTGTGAGAGTGTGGATTGTGCCATATATATCTGCCATGCACACCAGTCGACTAGCCTGTACTGATCATAACGTTCCATACAAGTATAGCAGTGCCACGCCTAATCTCTCCAGCAAATGTTACAGTGGCCAGACAGTGTGCAAGATTACCCTCTTAGAGTGTGGACATATCATATTAATTGTACAAGTGTGTTTGTGCAGAATCATCTCTGATCACTCTAAATCACATACGGTACACCAGAGACAAGGGAATACAGGTGGTATTTTTCTGAAATTGTCAATGATTGTGCTTGCTTCTTTTAATGTTGTCCAGGGGTATCCCACTTTCTGGAGTCCTCTGCTGAGAGTACACTCGTATTTAGGCAAATCATTCTGCACAGCTTCACAATCATCACCCTACCACAATTGTATATCACATCCCTGATAGATATCCTCTGCATTGTTCATCTAAGGATGCTTATCTCACACAGACATTTTCCCCATTGCCATGTCATCTTGTATGACAGTCACATAATACACATTTTCACTGTGCAGTCCCTACTGTAACATATTGATATGTGATTGGTGTTGCTGCTACAGCTGTCTTCCATTGACATGCCCTCATCAGCTGTACGTTAGGTTGTTTCACCAGTCTTTCCCTGTGTTCATTCCTACAATTAGTCTGTGTGTCCCTTTTGAATACACACACTTCCCCTGTGTGTTTATCTTACATGGCAGTCCAGGTACCCTTACAGATCATTTACACAACTTCTGTACAAAATGCCAGGAATAGGATTTCACTGTATACACTGTCCTGTACTGTGTTTGGACCATATACACATCTAACATACCTCTTAATTGTCCAGATTTTACAGAATGTCCAGATTTTTGCCTTATATATCTTATGTTGTGTTCCTTGGTATAATAACTACTAAATCCCTGGAAGAAGTAGACAGTCTACCAACTAGGACTCATAACAGTCTAGATTTTGTATTAACTAACACTGCCATCACCTACTTCTCTGCTGCTGTACCTCCTTCCCTGCACAAATCAGATTATAATTTACTAACCTTTGCTATCAAGACGTCAACCTGTAATACCAGCACAAGAAACACTATGGAATTCAGGAATATTAGAAAACGCAGACCTGCTGAAACTTTATGAATATGTTTCAAAATTATTTTAATACTTCTCATTCCCATGCAATTCTCACTGCTATGTATTACTCAACATTTTGAACACACCTATTAGAGTGCATAGACCAAGCAGATGTCAGCAGGAGCAAATACAATGAAAAATTCTACAATTAACCACATTATGTAACAATGTATCTTTTAAAAAATCTTCATAATTTCTACTTCTGATACTCTTCTTTATTATTTATTTTTTCAGTGGCATCTCTCACAAATTCCAGTAATTATCCAGACATTGTTCTATGAGACAGAAAAAGTATTATGAAACATATTTAAATTTGGCATGAGTCCCAAATCCACTTCTGTATCTTCTATGAAAAATAGCCCCATGTATTATACAATAAAGCAGACAGAAGCTATTTATTTGTCTAATGTTTCCAGTAATGCAAATAGACTTCTATATAACAACCTAAGGTAACACTTTCAGATTTAACACACACACACACACACACACACACACACACACACACACACACACACACACACACACACACACACACGTGCACACACACACACACACACACACACACACACACACACACACACACACACACACACACACACACACACACACACACACACACACACACACACACACACATGCACACACACACGCACACACACACACATACACATGCACATGCACAAACACGCCCACACATGCACACACACACATATATATGTATATATTTTTTTCCTACATGGCTGTTCATATAACTTGCACATTCTAGCCACCTCCCACATTTGTTCTATAATCATCTACCATGCTTCTCTTTCTCTGCAACTGACAGCAACTCCAAAATATAATATTCATTTTCTTCAAAATGCACTCCCTGGGATTCAATAAACTCTGTGCATGAATAGTGCTATTCCAGCATGGAGTGGTTCATGTCCATGTAGCCTTAGCTTTAACAGCAGTGTGCCTTGCATATTTATGAAGGTGCACTGCTGTTAAGGCTAAACAGACATGTACAGTGAATAAGTGAAGGGGGTGTGTCTAATCAGGGCAGGCACATCCAACACACCTCCTACACTCAGAAAGTGCTGTACAGCAATTTCAAACAATATTTCAGTGTCCGTGGACACTGAAATGAAATTAAAATGAGCATGTTTGTGTTCATGGACACTAAAATAGCTAGGGTAGCAATAAACAATGCAGGGCATGTGTGACAGGATCTGTCACACACTCCTTGCATTGTAAAAGTGCTGTATGGCCATAAGTTAACTGTAGAGGTTTCTGCAGAATTCCCAGATGCCTGCCCCAGATACATCTCACCCTCCCAGAGCAGTAAAACAGTACAAAGTCATAAATAATGGGGGGACAAAGCCAGAAAAATAAGGACACATTTGAAATAATGCACTGACAAACCTGAAAGCTGATGGAAGAAAAGGTTTGCAGTAGCACGGACTTCCTGCAGAGTATGAAGACAGAAACACAAATGTCGCCATGTGAAAGGGCCGTACTGTCATAGTCATTAATGGTACTGGTTTCTGCAGAATGCCCAGATGCCTGCCTCACATACATCTCACCCTCCCAGAGCAATAAAGCAGTACTAAGCCATAAATAATAGGGGGACAAAGCCACAAAAATAGGGACACATTTTAAACATTGCACTGACAAACTGGAAAGCTGATAGAATAAAAGGTTAACATTTGCACGGACTTCCTGAAGGGCATGAAGACTGAAACACAAATGTCTGCCATCTGAAAGTGCCATACGGCCATACCCTTCAACTATACAGGTGTCTGCAGAATGCCCAGATGCCTGCCCACATACTTTTCAACCTCCTAGAGAAACAAAGCTGTACAAGGCCATAAAGAAAAATTAATTATTTTTCCCTACTAAGATATGTTTAAGCATAGCTGAGTGGGATTGCGTGTTATGGCCCTTTGCTCAGCATTGGTTAAATACCCCAGAGGAGATAAATAAAAATATACAACTGAACTCCTAATGCTGGGATAATGTAGTGGTTAGAGTCCTAGCTTTGTATGCAGGCTTTCATGGTTTGAGGACCAAGACAGGCACTTTCAATTTACACAGGAAAGCAGTGTTACATTTTTTTTGTAAATGATGTAGTAAGTGATATTTATCGACCAGGTTAATGTAGCTGGTCTAAAATGGAAGTGTGAGTGCATATAACATGTGAAACCACCCATACATACACAAGTGTCCCATACAGTATAGTCACACCCCTTGGTAATGTAAAGAAAGCACATAGAGGGATTTCAAGTAAAGTAAAGCATATACATTTACTAAATAAAATAATTATTCTAATATATCTAAAAATTAAAAGTGAACAATGACTATCAGTGCTAAGCTATGCTTAGCCAGTTTAAGCAATGCTTAGACGTAAATGCTAACCAACAGTCACCTCAGCTAAGTTGATATGCGCATTGTTAAGCAGTGCTCAACAATTTCCCCTTTAAACTTGCTAAAATCGGCTTAGCAGGTTTGTGCACTACTAAGCTGTGCTCAACATTTGCAAAATTTACAAAATCGACTAATGACAGCAAAGGGCGGGAATATGGCCTTATTTAAACTGCACAAGTTGGAACACAGCCAGTACCTGTTATAGTTCAACCTGTGCAGGAACCATGGCTGCTGTAGTTGAGGGTTCATGCTTTAGGGCACAGTGTGCGGGCATTGTGGAGTCCAGGCTCATGGCTGGACTCCTCATAAGTAACCATGATGAGAGACTGCAGCAGGGTCAGTACCGGGGCTCACAATATAAAGTGGAGGCCTGGGACCATGTTGCCCGTTGTCTCACCAGTGCTACTGGCATCACCAGAATTGGTGAGCAGGTGCAGCACCACTCTGCTGACCTAAAGCGAAGGAAGGGGATGCTCTTGGACCAGTGGATCCAAGATGCCATGGACAACCATGCTCCAGCAGTTTGTAATTATCACAGATATAGGTGTACCAAATTCTACCCTGAGGATGTGTTATAAACAGGTATGCATAATGTTTGTTTTTCTCCCGTACAGCTGCAGCAGAGAGGGCTAGTAACACTGAAGCCCATGCCAACAAACTGCTGAGGCTGCATTGACAGGCTGGTGAGTAAAAATATATTTTCAGTATATTGTGCAAATAACTAAGAAGGAGTACATTGTGTAGTGCCAGTAGTTATGCTGTTACTGCGTTAACTGAATAAATAAAGTATGTCTGACTAATACTGATCTGAATTAAACATCTAAAACTCAAACTGTTGTGTTTACTCTGGTATGTTGTTGCAGACTTAGAATGGAAATGTGAAACAATATATAAATGCCTTGTGTTAACCTTTGCTTTCCAGATTGTAGTAATTCAGAGGATTAATGCAAAGTACACTAACTATCTGTCATGCCTGCATCACAGGATTACAACTTCAGATTGTCTAACCAAGAGACTAATAGGCAGAAACCTGTGAAAAAAGAAAGAGCAGTTCCCCATTACCTCAGTGTGATGAGAAATAGATTAGTTGTTATTTTGCGCACCCAATCACAGTTTGAATCCAGGGAGTGATACTAATATGTGCATATCTACACACAAGGAATCAGGAATATATATAAAAATAGTCAGGTAGTGGTAACAGATATTTTTAACAGGATTTTCAGGTAAGGAAATGTTGGTAGTAACTGTATGAAGCGTATACTAATAAACTTTGTACAACTGTTCAACTGCCCCACCAAATGCCTGCAAATGACAGCAGGATGGGTGCATGCAACATGCACACTTCCTGATATATGTCTCTCAAGTGTCATGCTGCCATGGCTAGTGGTCATTGCTGCCAATAACCCTGGCCACAGATAGGAAACCAGTTGAAGTATGCCAGCAGCACACTCACATAACAGCAGTTCAGGATACCCCTCCTGTGCCAGATATGTAACCCTGACATGTACGAGTCCCCTCTAGTCATGTACCCAGAGTTGTCACAGTTTTCCCCATACCATTCCATGCTGACAGTTTAATAGGTATGTTTGTGCTACAGAAGCTATGGGTCATAGGTAGATGTAAAGTGAGAGCAGACCTAAAGAGTATTGAGCAATACTGTTGTGGAAAATAGAAGCATAAACAGTTGTTAATGGACTTTTTGTCTCTCCTCCCACCCCTCATCTGGATCAATAATTATTATTCATATACTACGGGTATGTTGTTCTAAAAACCTAATGTTGGGACTTGTGTTCTATTATTGCTCATATATTTGACTGGTTACATGTTAACACACCTTGTTCAAATACCATTGTTGGTGGCCTGTTGCTGTCAATATTACTGGCATGCTGTTATGATGCATACTGTTTTTCCATTTGTGCATGTGTTTTGTTTGCTATGCAACTGTTTCAGATCTGTATTATGGGGTTAATTGGAACACCCAGTGCATGCTCTTATAACTAATCTTGAAATGCGTTGATCATGACTAACCAACATATTTTGTAAAACCTCAACAACATTGCACATTTGGGAAGGCAGATCCTGGAGGATCTGCCTGTCCCATCTCATCTGGCTGTAGCACCGGGCACCAGCACATCTGGGACCCAACCCGAGACTTCCTCGTCTATTGGTCCTGCGCCACCTTTGGGTGGAACCACCTCAAGAGATGGGGCCTATCCTCCATGGGAGATGGCACATACAGGAGCCTGTCACCTACAGTCAGTTCCGGGGTTTGTTGCACAGTGCCATCCAAGCAGAGTTGGGTGGGCAGCTGCACCAGATGGAGGGCTGCCTGGTGCACCTTGAGTGGCAGGCCAAACCGCCTGTCCAGCCCCCAGCACAGCCACCTTTGGGGCCGTGAATGTGCAGTGGTCACAGCCCATGGGTGAGGACTGATCCATTTTGGGGGGTCATGGGCTTCAGATTCCCAACCACCCTCCCCATCAAAGTTGATTACCCACCTCATGCATCATATACTGCCCCTATCTGCTGTCTTGTCTGTCTGCATATGCAACCTATCTTACCCAACCTACCTCTTCAAACATACACACAGCCCTTCCCCAACATCCAACTCTCACCTTAAAAAGGGCATCTATCCCAAAAAAAAAAAAAACAAAAACATTGCCACACACATAGCTTTACATTTCACCCCCATGTACAGTGAACTAATCAATCAACCCCCCTACCAGTGGGGCATGAGGCTGTAAATTCCAAATTCTACATATTATCCACAGCTGTAGCTGCAGAAGAAATGTAGAGCTATGGTTCTTTCCTACACCCATATTGAACATCCGTAGCTGCTTTTCCTAATGTTTTCCTCCCTGCTTGCCCCCATTTCACCAATTTCCTATCACACTTTTTTCTTTTCTTTAATTAAAATTACTGCGGGAGTAAGCAGTGTTAAGTGAAGCTAAGAGGGCTTAACCATCTGTTAGCATTACTTAGCTTAGCCCAGAACCACACAAACCCACTTACAATTACTTAAAAGTGATTTAATCACTCCATCTCCAGCAGCTCTTGCTATGCCTGGCAACAAAATAATCAGCTCTGCCAAGTCTTAAATCTGGGATGCTGTGCACTACAATCACAGCAATGTCTCACTACACCATCTGAGCTGTTGAAATGTGTAATGCTTTTACAAACATATCATGCAATCTGGTCATTTAACTACAATTGCAGCGACATAACTCTACATCATCTGAGCTGTAGGAATTCACAATGTTTTTACAAACATATCATGCACAACATTCATTTAACATAAAGGGAAATAATGTATCCGTAGTGCTCTTTAACATAAAGGGAAATAATATATCTGTAGTACTCTTTTATATATATATATATATATATATATATATATATATATATATATATATATATACATACATATATACACATGCCCACCCACCCACACACACACACACACACACACACACACACACACATATATAGATATATATATATATATATATATATATATATATATATGTGTGTGTGTGTGTGTGTGTGTGTGTGTGTGTGTGTGTGTGTATATATATATATATATATATATATATATATATATATATATATATATATATATATATATGTATGTATAGGTCTCCTTCAGTAGATTGAATGTTTAAAAGTTTGAACCACATATGGCTGAGACCATATGTTCGAACTTGTAAAAGTCTGATCTGACTGAATGGAGATCTCAGTACAGAGCGGAAAGGGAAGATTTCCCATTTTTGCAATGTAGTGCGATCTTAGAGTTGATATTTTTAAGTAAGGGGGTGGGGGGTGCAGGGGGTGCAAGTGGGCATAGCCCCCCTGCTATAGATGTTTAGTTTTGTGTTTTTTGGTTTTATGTGGTCTTACATCAGTGTTCAAACTTTTACGAGTTCGAACATATGGTCTCGGCCATATGTGGTTCAAACTAGTAAAAGTCTGATCTACTGAAGTAAATATATATATATATATATATATATATATATATATATATATATATATATATATATATATGTGTGTGTGTGTGTGTGTGTGTGTATATATATTTATACTTATATATGTATATTTTCATATATATATATATACATATAGATAACCAACCTCTTACTGCAAGACATCTGCAAAAAGCCCAACAAAGTGGGGGGATAAAGGGCAAACAACAGTGACATCTTTGAAATATGGCTGTCATACGCATAGAAGTCTGCTGGAGTGGCATGGTTTGCTTTAACATACAATTCCAGATAGATTCCTGGTCTGAAACACAAATGAATGTCATTATTTACTGATGTCAATGTACACATCA
Source organism: Protopterus annectens (assembly GCF_019279795.1). NCBI lineage: Eukaryota > Metazoa > Chordata > Ceratodontiformes > Protopteridae > Protopterus > Protopterus annectens. The sequence continues at coordinate 1,072,329,978 of NC_056731.1, forward strand.
TCCCAGTGATTTCTCAGAAACCCACAATTGTTATGGGCAACAGACCAAACATATGACCAATGCATATGGACAGTGTCTAGACATCTGGGCAGTGGAGAGGTATGGCTGCAGTCATTTAACAGAATGGAAAAAACCCATGACAGCTGCTAACCATGTCACTTAGCACCTTCTGAATCACAGTAAGGCCAACACAACACTACCCCAAATCAGCTCTGGGCAATTACCTATGTATATCCAAATAGATCATACATTAGAGGGATGGAACTGTGAGGAAAAGCAGATAGTGGTGCAAATATGTCCACCCACAATTATTATTTGCACCACAGTCACAGCAATGTACCACTACCCCAAATGAACTCTAGAGTAGTACGACTGTTTGAATAAACATATCCTGATTGCCAGTCACACACTACACCAACATATACTGGCCCAGCTCACAGTGTACTGGGAATCCTGAGGTGTTACAGGGCATTTCTCAGTCTGCCCTTCCAAACATACACACCTGATAGACCACCAGCATCCGTAGCGTCATGCACAGTCAGATATAAAAAGGGTCTATGACACTCACATCTGCTACTCTCCCTACTCAGCCCATTATACATCTGCACACAACACTGCTGCACAATCTTGGAAGTCTGTTCACAATGGCCAGATATACATAACTCTCATATGTACAGGTTTCCACAGAATGTCTAGGGTGTGAGACCATATTCATGGCCACTGCTGCATACCACTTCCATGAGTCTGGTATATCAATAGGATGATACCTGGAGTGCAGTCACTAAATATTGATATACCATACCTCTGAACCTCTTACTGCAAGACATATGGACAAAGCATGACATACTTGGGGACAGGGGGATGGAAAGAGGGACATATCTCACATAATGGTGTTACAAACTGAAACAGTTGCTAGTGTCACAGGCTGTGTTGTAACATAACATCCTGAAGGATATGATGTCTGAAACACCAATGGATGTCAACAGTTACTCACTACAATCCTCACATTATCCTACTGATTCCACAAAAACAGATGTTGTCTGAGGAACAGACCAAGCATAACAGGTGAACCTCTGTGCAGTCTGAGGACATCAGTACAGTTGAGAGGTATGTCAGAGACATATCCTTGTCAGACGTCAAGTCACACAGAAAATGCATGTCCAGATGAACCCTGTCAATCTAGCAACCCTCTATGTGTATAACAGCACTACTGACTTACAATTTTTACTGAATTCTGGAGCTTTGTCCCCCATGTTGTTGGGCTGTCTCAACATGTCCTGTCCCGAGAGGTACTCCCTCCTACTGTCTATGAAGCTGTAGCCCCCATGCCTCCATAATGTCCTCCACACAGGCAAGGAAAAGGGGCAAGGCCCACATGAAGGACATAATTATAGAACTTTGTTGCTATGGAATTTACAATTAAGACAACACAGCTGCTCTGGATGCAAGTAGCAAGTGGGAGACTGATTGGTTCACAGGCCATCACCTGCTAATGAGCAGTACCTACAAAAGACAAGCTGCTGCCTATGCAATACAGGTCTCAACCCATCTACACAAAGACAGACTGCAACTACAAAAACCTAACCATTTGCATTGTTGTGAGGAAACTCTTCAGCAATATAACATGAATATCAATCATGTAAGCTTGTAATGGAATGCAGAAGGGGGAATGCAATGATGTCAAATGGGACATTAAACACTAAGCAGCAACAAGACCTGCTGGACTCACATGCTGTTGTCCAGCACCTATGGCCATTCCCACTTTCCCTGTCTGCAGGGACATGGAGCACATCTCTGGCCCCTGAGTCATCCCAGCAAAGGTCAGCCCATGTATAACTACTTCTGGAGTGTCTCTTGTCCAATATTGAGTGTGTCACTGTTAGGCCAGCTACCTGGGATATTGTAATTTTTCATATGTCACCTGTGAATGCTACTCTGATACATATGCTTGTCTTACAAATGTAAGAGATGTATATAGGGTATGTGCATACTACGCAACAGGTGCAGATGTATGCGTTGAACTGTATGTGATATACTGATCCCATTCCTGACAACTGTCCAGAGTTTTGCAGACTGACCACATGTCTGCATCATATTTGTAGTCAATGCCTTAGATAGTTGTGTATTGTCTCACACATCACTGGCTACCCATGAAAGACTGAAGTCATAACATTCTAGCATACATTTGATTGTCAGGAGTCATATCCTGCAGAGTAGACCTGTGAATTCAACACCATCTTTAATGGTAATTATGTGTGTTTCAGCTAGATTCATAAAAGGACACTAGTTACTGGTCTTTGCCCGCCACTGATATATGCCTTTGTGCAGATGCCTTGCTCTAATAGGAGCTAGGTGTCTTGCCATTAAACCCATATCAATGCAAGCATACCTTGTCTTGTAGGATGCCGACATTTGTGCAGTCACAGGCAGTTGCTTTGTAGCTGTGGAGAGCACACCAACCTTGCTAGGTCACTCATCTCATCATACGTTTAAACCCCAAATGGAGGCCTGCAAAGCCACAGGAGATGGAGTGTTGAACACTAGCATACACATATACACCTCCAAGATGGCCAAACAGTATAACACATGAGTGACATCCCGAGTGCAGTTAACAGTTGACAAAACACCTATTCAAATCATAGCTAGCTACAGGCCACCAACCATGACTATGGACACACGCCACACCTGCTGGAATCTCTCAGGATTTAGTCATCTACCCTGCTCCTGGATAACTTCAAATACACAACCATAGTGTGCATGACCTATGCCAACTGAACATGAATGCACATATATTCCTCGGCTTTGTCAATGGCAATGCAATGGATCAACTAGTCAACACTCCTACAACAGGTGGAAATATCCTGTACCTGGTCCTAACCAACATAAGTACCCACTGTAACACTCCTACAGTGCCATCCTCCTTGGTCATATCTGACCACATAGCCATCACTGTTCAGGTCACTATCTCCCCTGCCCCCCTTTACAATGTCAAACAGAATGAACTGTACACAAATTACTACAAATCCCCTCATAGCAGGTAGAAGTAGCTTTACAGCCAATGTCCCATTTGTTGGAACTAGCAGCAGTGTCCCGACCCACACCACAATACTATGTGGGCACCTACACAGCTGTATGGACTCAGCAATACCTGACAGGACAATATCATCTCCCTCGAGGTATGGTAAATGCCTGTGGTGGCCAGTAGCAATACAGAAATACCATAATAGGTGCGAACAATTGCTGGATGGGCCAAGAAGGAACAGGTGCCTCATTGGAAGCAATGTCACCTTAGTCTGCACAAGGAAATAAGGTCAGAGGTGATTTACCCTAAGGCTGTCTTTGAATGCAAATTGGACACACCCACCAAGACCAATCACAAGGCCTTCTGCACATGTGTCTGCAATTCCAGAGGCAACACACAAATCTGCTCTGTAGTGGTGGTCAATAACACCACATACACATATGGCATAGATATAGGCAACCGGCTGCAGACAGGTGAAGTGTAAACATCACCCCCTGTCCCCCCATTGGTACAGATGTGCATGTACAGCACCTGCCCCCCGTCCCATTATCATCAGCAAGCAGGTCTGTAATGCCCTCTCAAAGGCAACACACAGAAGTCTCCATAGTCCTGATACCATCCCTAGCTGCATCCTACATGAACACAGGCATGGGCTCTCAGATCCTTTCCACACTGTAGTCAACCACAGCCTGATCACTGGTGTCATCCCATCTGCACAGAGGACAGCCACTGTCATCTCTATACACAAAGACGGAGCAATCCACCGACCCAGCCAATATTATGCACATCAGCCTAACTAGCCTTCTCTGCAAGAGCATGGAAGGCAATATCAAGGACATTATGAACAGGGACATCGGCAACATCAAAATGCCTGAGCCCACACACCATGGTATTGTCAAAGGGAAATCAGGCCTGTTAAACCTGGTCCAGCTCTCAGAATTGGTTAACAAACACAGGGCTGAGGGGAAGATGGTGAACAATGCCTACCTTCACCTAGCTCAATCCTCTCACACTAATCTCCAGGCAGTCAGGATACATATGCCTACACAGCTAGGCACTAACCTGTACATTACCAGATGGGTAGCTAACTGTCCCAAGGATAGTACCCACTCAGTCAAAGTAGTGGAACCCATCTCTAGTAGTAGATTCTTTCACAACTGTGTACCCCAAGGATTGGTCTGGGGGCCTCTACAGTTTGAGATATACGTATCTGAGGTACAGGACAAAAGGAGTGGTCTGTAGCTGACCAGGTGTACAGATGCTTGCAAGCTGGCCACTGTCTTACATTCCCCTACTGATGTGAGCATGCCCCAAGAGGCACTCACCCAATTACTGACTGGTGCAAGAAGCATTACTGTAAACTGAATGCCAGGAGAGGCATCATTCCCATCCTGCTGTGGCAGATGTCATCCACACTAAGTAAGACAGTAATAATGTACTGAGCATGCAATCAGGTGTGTGATGACTTGTGCACCAAGGCTGGTAGCAACCTGACAGTCTCCCACCATGTGGGCACCATTGTACGGAAGGTCATCTACATGGCCCACCTCACAAATATGGGTATGTCATCCAGGAACCTGGAGAGCACAACATCCCTGTACTCCACCCTTACCAGATGGCTCCTTTGGCATGTACCTTGCCAAGCAAATGCAGCAGTTGCAAACACAACAGAGGCTCCTGACCAGGCAATTCCAGAGTCTGCATGGGCTGAATTGTGTCATGCACAGCTGAAAGGGACATGTTTTAATATTTGTCACTAGACAACCATAGATGGGGGTATATTACATTGGCACATCTTAAGCAAGCATGTTTTTTTATATACATTCACAGCTTAAACAGTAATATAATAGCAATAAAAATGCACAAGTGATAAATAACACAGATCTGATGACACTGCAGTACTCCAGGTTCTTTGTGAATGGAGTTCATGTTAACAGCAGTGCAACTCCTGCCAGGGGTAATTCTTGTGGTCGGGGCAACAACACTGAATTGACTAGATTACCCAGCAAGGGTCACACATGTCCAAGATGCCAGGATGTAGTGCTAACACAGTGCTTAATTGTATTCATGCAGACACAAACACACACTACCTTTCTAAGCTGTACTGTTGACTGCTAAAATATCATGCTAGTGGATATGCAAATTGCATACTTAAGGAATACATTTTTGTTTTGCATGTACACACTCACTTCTTTGGTGGCAGGCTTTCCCTCCTGTCCCCCCAAAACACATGTGCACACACACACACACACACACACACACACATACACACACACACACACACACACACACACACACACACACACACACACACACACACACACACACACACATCATGTGCAAGTGCTGATGATTGTGTCCTGCCATTTGGATATTTCATTATGAATTTGGGTTGTATACATTTCTGATGCACTGAGTAGTTAGCTAATGCTTGCTTACTCAGAACCTTCCCTTAGTGAAACTGTATCACAGAATAAATGCTTTTATTCATAGTCCAAAATCAGTTGTATATGATTGCTTCTATATTTCTTGACCCTTTTTGTTTTTGTCTTACAGCTGTTAATTGTGCAGTCAAAGCAGATGTTTAAGTCTTGCTTACTTTTATACTAGTACAAATGATGCTACCCTTGACCTGCTCAGTGATTTGTATACAGTGGCCAAATGAAAGGCTTGATGCAAATTATTGGGTAAAATCCACAGCTGTGTACTGCAAACATCAGTCATAAGGTATTACTGGTATTTCTGACATTACTGTACACCTGAGAAATATCCAAACTCAACGAAACCCAGTGCCAAAAGTACTCACCACGCCAACCAATTAATCCAAAAGTGTAGACACTGTAGGGGTGAGTTGACAACACAGACACCAACAGCTGCAGTATATGAAACAATCTTTAGTATAAATGGTAAAACGATACAATAAAAACACACACAAAGAAATAAAACGCTTAATGAATTACCGAGTTTTTCGTCCCCTAAGTTGGGACTTCTTCAAACACACACATTCTACTAAACAATGTCTTTGAATATATACATAAGGTCATTAGTACTCAGTTATTAAATAAAAACACCTTGACTCTCTGTGAGATGCATTAACTTAGTGGCATGTGGAAATTTACATAACACACTAATCATTTACAGTATACAGCTGTATTGTTTCTTCTATACAGGTTCAAAATTACCTCGGTAATAATGCAAATGTGAGAACTCTCTGGGAGTGTTGCCTGTGTCTGATGGTAAAAAGTACAACCATTAAATGATTAAGTAAAGATCGTGCATTTTGTCAGGCATTATTTTTAATATATATATGTACTTAGGCTGTTATTCTTTCATTTAGATATTCATTGTGTCTGCTATCCTTTACCTCTTAACATGATTCATGGTTTATTGTACATGCCGGTCATACCCGAAAACATCAAAAATCTGGACAGAGGCCAGTGAAAATTAAGTACAACTGCCCAAAAATCTGGCTGCTAATTAACATAACATTTACATGCATAATTATGTAACCCCACACACTCCAATGGAATTTTGGGATACCAACATTTTAACAAAAGGAAGCATCATACCTCCCAAATTCCCAGGTTTCTGCAGAATGATCTTATTTTACCTCATATTTTCGGTCTAGTTCTCTTAAAAGTTGTGGCAAACTACAGAGAATTGATGTCACTAAATAATGACGTAGGAAGGAAATCACTGAAGAAAGACAGAGATGGTTTACTTTGGAGAAGGTTACCAGATTTTGGGGAGGGGAGTGGGGGAGTACAAAGGAACAAAGACAGTGGGGAAAATATTACACACTGCAAGAACACCTTGTTTGATGGGGGGAATGCCTTTAGTGGGAATAATGGAATAAAATGAAATAAACAAATGAAAGCTATAAGGGGCCAACTGCAACATGCTGTTGTGATACACTGACGTTTGTTAACTTATGAAGATGTTAATGAAAGAACTAGGCAAGTCTCAACTATCCTTATTACATCAACTAAATCAGTATCGCTGTGTTTCAATGGTCCAAAGGCACACGATTTCCTGAACTTGCCCTCTCCTAAAAATTATTGTGTCTTGTCTCCTTAGTCCCTTCTCCTCTTGCCATATTTAACTCCACAACCCCCATCTAAACTTTAAAACAATGTAATCAGTGTTTCATCTCCGTTTCTCTTCTACACTTCATAAATATCAAAACTGTTCAAGCCTACATCTTAATCTTTTCATTATTTTGACAGCCCTGCCATATGTCTCAAGTCCTTAGAGCAAGAAATCTGGACAAAGCCATAAATAATGGGGGGAGAAAAGCACAAAAAGAGGGACATTTTTTAAATATTGCTCTTACAAACTTAAATGTTGATACAATAACAGTTTTTTTATTAGCATGAATTTTCTGAAGGGTACAAAGTCTGAATTTCAAATGTCTGGCATTATTTTCTAACTTATATCTTCAATAATTTGCCAGTGATTTGCCAGAAAACCACAACTGTTTGAGAAACAAGCCAAAAATATGAGGCAAAAATTTGGACATTCAGCAAAAATCTGTACAGTTGAGAGATATAAGCCCCACTGTTTATTTTCTACTAGTGCAATGTTCCTAATCTTATATACTGGGACTCAAAATGGAAATGGTCTTCCTTCAGTAGCCATGGTTATTAAAATGACAGCACATTGAGAATGCATGCCAAAGTATTCAGCACCATTCTGAGCGACACCACAAGTAACACAAGATGCAGTTTGGATAGCCAAATATTTCTCCTCCCTAGGCCCTCTCTCCAAGAATGGGCTTATAAGCTAGATGTGCTGTTTTTCCATATACAACATGTTGAAGGGGGATGACAATGTCAGTGGCAATTCATCAAAAGAAGAAAAGCAATTATTTTGTTTCCATTTATTATGTTGTCAAACTTCTTTGCATTGCTGCACAGCATACTTCTCAGCTGTACAGATTTTTGCAGAATGTCCAGATTTTTGACTCATATTTTTGGTCCATTTTTCATAATTTTGTGGTTTTCTGGCAAATTAGTGACAAATCACTTAAGACTGAAGTTAGAAAATAATTTCAGTCATTTGAGTTTTACACTTCATACCCTTCAGTAAATTCATGCTAATGCAAAACCAGTTATTCTATCAACTTTCTGTTTGTAAGAGCAAGCTGGGAATACAAAGAAACTCAGAGGGCCTAGTTCATTTATCAGCTACAATTACAAAAAGTAAATGAGTGAACCCTAAGATGATCTTTTAAAGGTGAGGTTTAGAAAAAGATGGTTAGGGCATCCATTAAAAAAAGTTGCAATAATGACCTTAATAAGTATGAGAACGTCAGAACTGTAAAGTAGAAAACTGAATCTTGACAGTAGTGAGTAAGTTAAAATTGAGAAATAGGGGACTGAAGGGCTTATTAGCCAAATGTTCTGATACCTCAAGATTAATTATGACCCCCCCCAAAAAAAAAAATCTCAGACACAAAACAAGCTTGCATAGCAAAAATGGTTTTGTAATAGTTTTATATACTTCATCAGCAGAGAGTTAAATTCCTGTACCCATCATGTAATCACCAAAACAAAACATTTGGGTAGCACAAGAAGAGTCGGGCGGTCACTGAGCTTTAGGTCACTGTAACCAATAATTTCAGATTAAAAAACAAGTATCAATTTAAAAGTTTTAGAGTGTTATAATTATAAGAAGATTTTCATAGCATCAGAGAAGAAACTCAAGAAAGTGTGGGGGAGCTTGAAGTAAAATTTGGAAATTAGAAGTAAAATGGCAAATGCAAATGAAGGTTGTACTCTGCATTGATTTCAAGAAAAAGGAATCGGAACTGATCAAAAACATGCTTACAAAAATTCAGCCAGCCACAAAAAAATAAATAAATACATAAATAAAATAAAATTAAAATTAAATAAAATAATAGAAAGTAGTTAGAGGGGTTTGGCAGTCTCTATACCACTCCCTCCATGCAAGTTTACATGATAAGGGAGAATTCACAAGTGTTGTGAACATTCAGCAAGCAATTCAATAATTCAATATTTGACACTCAGCATTCCATTTACTTGGTCATATGGTTATCAAATGCGCACATGTGCGCAGGTCGTGAGCAGCTTTAGCGTTACACTACTTTTGTGGATTCCCTAGTTAATAAATACAAAACTAAAATTCCCCCATTTTATTCATAGATTCATAGGTAGGTACTAGGCTATCGGCCCTAGCCAAGCTAGGCTTAGCCAAAAAATACAAGCCAATACAAGCCTAGCCAAAAAATGTACCCTGGCTTTCGCCACCCAAGAAAATTATTTTCCTGTGCCCCTGTCGAGCAGAGCCACAGATGTGATCCCCGGGGTGAATTTCTCATTTCCCATCCAATCATCAAGATTTTTCTTGAAGAGTGCTAATGAGAAGCTCTGTTTGACATAGATAGGTAGTCTGTTCCAGAGTATGGGAAGTCTCTGGGACAGGAATTTATCCCTCCAGCATGTTCTGTTTATTGTGGTGACAAGGTTAAGGTCCCTAGAGCGTGTAGCTCAGAGGGATTGGGATTTCTTTAAGTGGAGCATGTCCAACAGCTCTGGGTTTGACATACCTTTGTATGTTAGGCAGAGATCACCCCTGAGTAGGTGATATGCGATGGAGTAAAGCTGTAGTTTTTTGAGATGGTCTGCATAGTGCATCTGTTTGAGGCCAGTAATCCTCTTTGTGAGGTATTTCTGTGGTCTTTCCAGTTGTTGTAGATGTCTTGTGAGGTACATACCAAAAGGGGCATTGTACTCTATAATGGGTCTAATGAGTGATGAGTAGAGGGGAACAATGACCTCTTTTTTTCTGGATGAGAATCCTTTTGTGATGAGATGAGCCACGTAGGAGGATTTCCTGACCAATGTGGCGATGTGATTATCAAAGGAGAGACTACTGTCCACCTGTGCTCCAAGGTCTCTTATCACATTTTCGGCATTAAGTAGACTATCAGCTATGCGGTAGTTCATGGGTACAGAGTTTTTACTAAAGGGGATGACAATACACTTTTTGGCATTGAGCTTCAGGCCATGGCTTTGACACCAGGTATCTGTCTCAGTGAGGCCCTTTTTTAGTTTGTCCACATCATTAGGAGTTTCGATTATGGCTCCTAGTTTGCAGTCATCTGCAAACTTTGTTAGCCAAAGACCTTCTGTGTTGGCCTGCACTTCAGAGAAGTAGATACCAAACAGGAGAGGACCCAGGACTGAACCCTGTGGTACTCCACTTGTCACTAGTCTGATGTCGGATTTGAAATCCGCTACTTTCACAGTGTGGGTTCTGTCCATGAGCCAGTTGGCAACCCATCTCATGACATAGGGATTTATACCTAGTTTAGTGAACTTATCTATAATTCCAGAATGGGGGATGGTGTTGAAAGCCTTGGTGAGATCTAGATAAGCTGTGTGAACCATTTTACCCTCATCTATGGCTTTGGTGACTGCTTCAAAGAAGTCAATCAGGTTTAGGAGACATGATCTGCCTTTTACAAATCCAAACTGAGTAGGGTCCAGAGTTTGGAGATAACAAATGTCTTTGTTTATGAGTTCCACGATGATACATTCCATGTCCTTGCAGATCAGGCTCATCAGGCTAATGGGGTGGTAGTTCCCAGGGTCCATCGTGGCTCCCCCTTTGTGGAGTGGGATAACTGTCATGGTGTGCCATTCAGTGGGTACAAAGCCTGAGGTGAGGCTATGATTGAACATGGTACTTAGGTAGGGTGCCAGTTCATTCTGTAGTTCATGTAGAATGCAGCCTGTGATATTGTCAGGTCCCATGGATGCTGTGTTCCTGGCTTTGGAGAGTGTGTTTTTTACCTGTGCAGTCGTGATTATAGGAACTTTGCATGCTTCTGGTATAGAGATGGGCCCTCTAGGGGGTGAGAGGGTGGTAAAGTTAGCACTGAACCTATCTGCTAGGATGTTGGCAATATCAGTTGGTTCTGTATATTTAGTGCCATTATGCTGTAACTCAGAGCAGATCTGAGTGTTCCCATTTAGATTCTTGACATAGCTATAGAATGCTTTGTGGTTGTCTTTAGAGTCAGTGGCAATTTTGTTTTCGTAACTCTCACCTAATATATCACTCTGGCTGTTAGATGATGCCTCAACAGCAAAATGGGGAAATACTCAGTTTTCTGTGCCTCTAGCATGCCTATACCGACAATGTGGGGGTTGACATAACACTTTCAAATCAAAAGGACAATCAATTTTGCTGAAGTATCCACTGGAATGCAACATGAATAAATGTTCCAATACTACACCTACAAAAAGTATATAGTATAACAGATGTGAGCAATGCAGTAAGAAGCTATAGTTACCCACACATCGCATTTACTTCTGCATGACAACTTACATTTAACTATAATTAGGAGAGTTCCTCATTTCTCTTTAAACTGTGATGTTTAACACATGTGCTGGTATCAATTAGTGGTGTTATACAGTATGCCTTTTTTACCATTAAATGAAAGAAGATTCTGGATAGGAAAGTATATTGCAGTAAGGAGACATGGAAACTTATTCATGAGCAGTGAAGTAGGTACATCCGATGTAGAAAAGTACAAGCATGCTGTATTAACAGGTCTGAAGAAACTTATCAGATGTTCCTATATCCCATGTGTCACGATGCTGATGTCATTACACATCTCTGTGCCTGTTGATGATGTTGTGGGATATGCTGGCGATGCGTGATTACATCAGCATTAACTTAAAAAAATAAAAATAAATAAAAAAAATGAATTCAGGATTTAAAGAGGCCACTCAGAAATTCATGACACCCTATTATTTCACCCCTCAAAATAGGAAATACCGAGGAATTTAGTACTTTTGAGAAGTATGATACCTATGTCTGCTGGCTTCATCTGTGACTGGTGGTTGTTCCTCAGACCCCCCCCCCCCCCGTCTGTATCTGCTGGAGTTGTTGGCCCTGCCTGTGGTACTGGGAACAGTGATCCTGCCCCTAGTTATCCTAGATGAAGATGTCTGCTGAGAATGACTCAGGTATGTAACAAATCAAGCTTGTTCATACGTTTTCACTGTCCAATAGTGAAAGCTTTTTATGAGACTTGTGAACATTTGTTGCGTGAATATTATTCTAAGAGGGATAGGAAGAAATGTTATAATCTTAGTTATGCTGAATATGAAGCACTTAAAAGACTGGAAAATCATAAAAACATTCAAATCAAACATGCAGATAAGAAGGGAGCTATTGTGATTATGAACAGATCTGACTATGTTTCCTCCATGTTTGAGTTTTTGAATGATACTAATGCTTTTACCGAGATCAGCAACTCTGATATCCCTACATTTGCGAGCAATGTGAATATGAACATCTATGATTTGCAATATGGATTGCTGAAAATACATAAGAATCTCAACTACTCACCCATGAGACCAATAATTTCAGGTAGCGGGTGGGTTACTGAAGCCATATCGGTATATCTGCAGTCTGTCTTGGGTAAATTTGTATTGAAACTGAAATGTTACATATGAGATACCAATGATTTTTTACATCAGTTATTTTGTTGGTATAACACACATAACGAATATGAGTACATATTTGTCACCTTAGATATAAAATCACTTTTTACTGTGATTCCAAATGATTTTGGTGTTGAGGCAGTACATGACTTCTTATGTAAGAATACAGGTATGTGTTTTAGAGAGATAGTAACAACCTGTGAATTATTAGAAATTGTTTTAAATAATAATGTATTTATGTTTCAGGACAATATATTCCATAAAAAAAATCGGTGTGGCTATGGGCACATCCATTGATAATACATATGCAAACCTTGCTGTAGCTAACTGGGAGAAAGAGTATGTATACCACTGTATACATGAATATAGAGATAAAGTACTCTTTTTTAAGCATTTCTTTGATGATATCTTTTTTCTTTGGGGTGGTGATGACTCACAATTGGTTCAATTTATTGAATATTTGAATCATACTACTGATTTTTACAGTTTTCAGCAATGTACTCTAAAGAGAACATTAGTTATTTAGATATTAATCTTATCAATGATGGATCTCAAATTATGATCTTGATTTTTAGAAAAGAGGTTCAAATGAACAGATTTATTCATAGGACTAGTATGCATGCCCCTCATATATTTAATGGTATAGTTAAAAATCAGTTTTTGAGGGCAAGTAGATTAAATACTGACAATCTATGCTGCAGTGATGAATTGGAGGATATTATAAAATAATTTAAAGAACTTGGTTATGAAGATTCACTACTGCAGGATGTAAGGAATGAAGTGTTAGGGAATAGAAATTCTGTTGCTAAACCATAATTTACATCAAATGATGCGAGTATAGTAAATAATAGAGACAGCATACAGCAAAATGATACGTATGTCACCACATACAATAGGAGATTTGATGGGGTTAAGAAAATAATACCAAAAATTGGAATATTCTATGAGTTATGCCTGAGATTAGTAGAATAGAAGGAGACAAGCCATGTTTTGCTTACAAAAAATGTTGCAGTTTGAAACAGCGATTATGTTATAAAGATATGTCTACTATTCAACCCCAATGAGCTAATAAAGTGGGGACATTTCCATAATATAATTGCAAATGCTGTAATTATATCACTAAAGAGAATGAGTTTATACACCCCGTGACTAAGAAAATTTGTATTCATCTGTTATGTTACATGTAACACCTTTAATATTGTTTATATGGCTAATTGTGTTAAGTGTTCTGCTTTCTGTGTAGGGAAGTGCACAAGAAAGCTGAAAGAAAGAATTACAAAACATATATCGTAAATACGGAGGAGGGTGATCACTAATGCACTTGGAAAACATAGGTGAAAAAGGTATAGAGCATAGGTTTTTATTTAGGGTAATTGATATAAAATATAAAAACAGAAGAGGGAGTGATTTGAATAAAACACTTGAAATGGGTGAATATGAATGAATTTTACGCTTAGATGCCAATCATGCTACTGGGTTGAATACAGCAGTCAGTATTTAGCCCGTATTATGAAGAACATTACCTCTCAACTGTACAGATTTTTGCAGAATGTCCAGATTTTTACCTCATATTTTTGGCGTGTTCCTTCTAAAATCTTTACCTTTCTGGGAAATAGCTGAAGATTGAAGTCATTAAATAATGACAAATATTTGAGTTTAAGACTCCACATCCTTCAGAAAATTCATGCTAATGCAAAACCTATTACTCTATCAACTTTCTAATTTTGTAAGAGCAATATTTAAAATCTATCCCTATTTGTCCCCCCATCATTTTAGGCTTTGTCCAGATTTTTTGCTCTAAGAGGTTGAGAGGTAAAAAATTTTTTTTTTATATGAATGTTATTTATTAATTAAGTCTTTGACATGGATAACATATATATATATATATATATATATATATATATATATATATATATATATATATATATATATATATATAGTTTTTTATATATATATTATGTAATTTTAATTACTAGGCTTGGGTTATTTCTATTGTCTATTAAATTAGTGCTTTAGTACATTAGATAATTAATTGAGAGTTTTTTGTGACTGGGTCGTATTATATAGTTTGTATATTTAAACATGGCTGTGATTGTTAAATTTATTGAACACACTGAAGAAGGTTTATCCCCAAGCTTTGCAGACTTGAATAAAAATATAATTTTTATCTATCCTGCGTTTCCGTTACTTGGAGTTTTTACTTTGTTGTTTGGCTCTTCTTTTCTCTGAGCACAATTCACCTTAGTGCTGGTCGTTTGTCCATTTGTTTGTGTAGATTTGTAGTTTGAGCATATGTATCATTGTATCCTCACTCAGTGGGATTGTGTGAGTTTCTCATGGGTATCATGAGTCATGGTTCCAGCGCATAACCTGCATCCCTCACTAGATGCCCTTATTTAAAGACACCCCTAGCAAAACTTGTGTACAAAATACAGGTGCACCATATATTTGTGAATCATGAAAATTGCCTGGGTTACCTGCACATACATTGCAGATGATCACATCAGCATTACAGACAACCTGACAGTTGTAGGGTGGCAACCTTTTATGTTGCTGTACCTCCTTCCCTGTTTATCAGGTATGGCTTTTATTTCTAGGTGTGTGCAATCTATGGCCCCCAAAACACCAGGGAAGTGTGCTGTTGCATACAATTTCTGCATGGATCTTGATCTGTCCTTTGGGTTTCATGACAAACAGATATGTTCTGTCACCTGCACCACCTTAGTAATGGGGCTAACCCTCACTCTACTGTTGCCCCTTAGCCAATCTCCAATCCTACACCTTAACATAATTAAAACCTTCTGGTAACACTACCACTACACAAGACAGACTAAGGCATACAAACATTCACAAATACACACAAACAACACTACATCTATCCCTTAACCTAACCCTTACATGTACCCTAAAATACACAAACTCACACACAAGCACACAATGCAAATGCTTTGTTCATCCCCAACCCTAACCCTAATTCACATGCACATAGACACACACACACACACACAGACACACACACACACATACACACACACACACACACACACACACACACCTGCATGCATGCACACACACACACACACACACACACACACACACACACACACACACACAAACACACTGTCACTCCACCCCACTTATGGGCATCGACATTCCATGCCATTGACATATCCACTGTTCAGCCATCTGAACCATCAACATTAAATCGCACCCTTGCATTTGTCGAACAAACATACCTTTCGTCAAATAGGTAAAACAAGCAAAGCAAGCAGGAAACCAATGAAGAGCTGGAAGTTTATTAGGTAATAAGTTTTATTAGCGCTTTCGGTGGAGTCAGTGCCTCACCTTCTTCAGACAATGATTAAACTAATTAATAAGCATTTTATACATTTATCCAATTAAGCAATTAGATTTGTCCCTTAATCTAAGCTTAAAGAAACATATCAAACTAAATTTCATAAATTCGCAAAAGTGTATGTATGTACAGCACACCATCAACGGAATACTGCTCTTAAATAAAACAAATGTAAACATGAATGTTTTTTACCAACGTCTAATAGAAAACTTAAAACTATTAAAACCATCTACTAAATAGTGCATAACCTATCCAAAATAAGTACCAAATGTAAATAAAATAAATGCTTTTATTAAAAAAAACACTATGACAAACCACCGTTTATTGTCATTATTTCCATGCTACTAAAAAGTAGCTATCCAGAAACATATTGTTTAAAACTGACTAATAAAGTATAATCACATGTTCTCTTAGTAAAGACTAAAATTCATATTTTAAAATCATAATGATAGGTGATGATAAATAAATGGAGCCCTAGATAAAGCTTAGTTGAGCTGCACTCATGTGCAAAAAGTGCAACAAACCAGTATAGTTATTCTACATGTTCCTAAACTATCAAAAAGTGCTTTTAAAACACATGTTTTAATATTTACAAGCTTTTTACTATTTTATTTTAGGTCAAAAGTTCAATTAACTGACTAAGTTAAGCTCATATTAAAATAAATATAAACAAAACACTAAGTGGTAACTATGTTAACCACAGGAATATTAAATTAAATATTTATAATTAGTATATATAACTAGGAAGTTACCTTCTCAAGGCCAATAGTTTCAAAATGCTCTTAATGGACACATATTCATTAAGGCCTGGGAAGATGTGTGCCATAGTTCTTATTTGCCACATTATTTCATCAATTTCCAAGAGTAGTTGCCAAGGACCCCCCCTAACATCAACTTGTCTTTGTTGTAGTATAAAAAATTTAAACTTATGGTTGGGGTACTCTTTGGTGTGCCTAGCCAATGCGTTTGTTAAGTCACTTCTATTAATAGCATATTGATGTTCGTATATGCGCTACTTTATTTTTCTCTTGGTTTTACCGATATAGAATGCAGCGCATTGGTCACAGCAAGCTGAATAAACAACACTCTTAGTATCACAATTAAATCTGCCATAGTAGGTCTTCTCCCTTATAGTGACTTTGTTTTCTGTAGATATGTGTCTACATTGCTGACATGACCCACATTTAAACATGCCTTGTAACTTATTCTGATTGATTTTCTTCCTTCTTTCAAGCAAGGCTTTTAAATTATCACCCTTTCTGTATGTTATTTTGGGCTTTTCCCCTAACATTTTTAATAGACCACTATCTTCTATGACAACTGACCAGTTTTTGTTCAACATTTCCCTTATACTAGAGTGTTCAAGGGAATAGGTGCAAAGGAAGCTAGTCCTGTAGTTGTGTTCTCCATTGGGCAATCCAGTACTTGATTGGTCATCAATTGTCTCAGTGTGTTTTACTAAGTGACCATTTAAAAAGGTTTAAAATATGCAATACAACACTTGTGACTAACTTCCAAAAAAATATTAACAACTAAGGGTTCAGGATAACCTCGATTAATAAACATGGTCTGCAAAATTTGCATTCATCAACAAAATCTGTGTCATTAGAAACCATTCTAGCCACCCTGACCATCTGCCCTTTAACAATGGCTCTTTTTTGATGGTAAGGGTGGCTGCTGGTGAAATGCAAAAAAGCATTTGAATAAGTAGGTTTTCTGTAGATTCTGCTTTTGTACCTAGAATTAACCATATCTTTACTTAGGCTAATATCCAAAAAATTAATACTAACATCTTCTAGCATGTATGTAAACTCAAAAAAAATTGTCATTTTTGATATATCAGCTATAAAAGTTGGAACCAATGCTTTAGTGCCATTCCAAATAAGAAACATGTCATCTTGGTATCTGGTGTACCAAGAGACATTATCTTTGAACAAACTGTTGTTAAATAATAACAAACTGTTGTTAAATAATAGAGTTTTCTCCCAATGGGCCATAAAGCAATTGGCAAAACTGCCACCACAGGGGGAGCCCATGGCCACCCCAGTGTTCTGGAGATAAAAAATTCCCATTAAACATCATGAAGTTGTTAGTAAGGGCAGTCTCAAGTAAAGTTTCAACTAGATATATGTTTTTTTCATCAACATGCCTTATTAACATGAATTCCCTAATCCATTCAAGCCCTAGTTCTTGGGGTATCACGGTACATAGATCTTTAACATCGATTGTGAGAAAGCAAGAGTTGTCCTGATATTCTAATTTACTTATATTGTCTAAAAACTCCATGAATCCCTACAGATTTGGTGCTCTTGTTCAATTAAGGGCTTCAAAATGCTGTCTACTAATTTAGCACATCCATAAGTCACTGACCCCCTTCCGTCTACAATAGGTCTGAAAGGGGGATCAATGATTGTTTTGTGAATTTTGGATGTGCCAAAGAGGGCTGGTATCCTAGGAGCAATCATAGTTAAGTACTGATATGCATCAATGTCAGTGAAGTTTTCTAGAAACAAGTCATCCAATATAGTTCTAATTTTTTATATGCAATATTAACTACATTAATGCTGACTTGTGTATAGGCTTCAGTATTAAGATGTTTATTCATAATCTTGTTATATTCATGTTGGTCCATGAAGACCATCCCCCCACCCTTATCGGGTTTCATCACCCTGATGTTACATTCATTCAACAAGTTTAACAATTCAAGTTCATGTGACATGATGTTAACCTTATTGTTAGTCTTATGGTGCTTATTATTGGCTATGGATCTTAAATCCATTTCACATATCTTTTCAAAAGTGTTCAAACATGGGTGCAGTGGTGGATTAAAAAGACTTGATACTCTTAAGGAATTCGTAAGAGAGGAATTCACCCCCATGAGTGCGCTTAGGTTTAATTTGCGCACAAAGAGTTTTAAGTCAATAATAGTTTTAACAGCATCCATGTTCTTATCAGGTACGAAAGATAGCCCTTTAGAAAAAAACTTCACCATATCCTGCGTAATGGTCAACTCCGTATAGTTATAAATCTTGAAGTCACCTTCAAGACTTGTGTGTATTTGTGGTTCACATACAGAATTTTTTATTATCTCCTCCGTTGGTTCCATTGGTTCCTCGTTTGCCTGTGATTCCTGTTCTGTTGGTGATTGTTCTGCTGGCCATTGAGGT
Organism: Protopterus annectens; assembly: GCF_019279795.1. Taxonomy (NCBI): domain Eukaryota; kingdom Metazoa; phylum Chordata; order Ceratodontiformes; family Protopteridae; genus Protopterus; species Protopterus annectens. The sequence continues at coordinate 1,072,349,001 of NC_056731.1, forward strand.
TCCTCTGAAAACCCTGCTGATTAGCTGAATTGCCCCTACTTGCGTTGTTGTTGGATATACCTTGTTGCTGGGGCAAGTTGTTATTATGGACATTATTATTGTTATTGAGTCTTTCACTACGCCTTAGGGGTTGTTCTTCTCTCCCAGGAGTAGTGGGTTCACTGTGGGTGGAATTGTTGGTCCCTTCCACTTCATTTAATTCATTGTCTGTATCAAATAGCTGATTAATAGGGTTTTGTGTATTCGAGGGGGGCGTGTGTATGCTCTATTGTTTGCATACTCATGCAAGTCTCTGGCTATTTTTTTTCTTTTTTGTTACCAATAATTTAGCCATGGTAGCTTCAATGCTAGTAAAGATTTTAGCATACTCGTATTTGTAACGTGGAAATTCGTTGTCAGTATTAATAGCATGCTCTAGGATTTTCAATTCGCCTTTCAAGTTGTTAATGTCAGCTTTATAGTAATTGATCAATGAATGCAAGAATTCAAACCCTTGTTTGTCAAAAAGAGTTAATAACTCTCGATGGAAAAGAGAGTTATCAACAAGACCTACTGTGTAACGCCACCACTGGCGCAACCCCTTAGGTACTATTTTTTTGTCTATACATTCCTGTAAGTATGCTGTTTCAAGTTGCAATTTTTAACATTTGTAGAGCTGGTAATCAAATTCATTGATACAGTTAGTTATAGTACTCACCCCCGAGTCTCGTTCTTGTGTGACTCCAATATTACTCCCATTGCCAAAAAAATTATTATTCAAAAAGTTGGACATAGAGGGAAAAGAACACATATCATCAGCTAAAGTGTTTTTTCTCATGTCACAGTTGCTATACTGCTGTGTTGCCACACTATGAACAAGTTGACTGTCATTAGAGTGAGAGGAATTATGATTGGGAGCCAAAAGTTGCCCCTGGCCAGATAAATTCCGTTGGTTAGCATCACTATGAGCTGGTCGCCTTTGAGATAAAATCTCTTCATGCTGCACACAGTAATCCATACACTGAGTCAAGCTGTCAACACGCTCAAGCAAAACTTGTACTAGGGCGGTTAAGTTGCCAATGGCGTTCTCTTCAGTAGAATCTGCTCTGGTAGAGTTGTTAGGTTCATTCTGGGTGAATAAAACTTGGGACAATGCTCTGGTTTCACTCGCCATTCTAGAAACAAAACAAAACTTAAACTGAACTGCCCAAACAGGTAAAACAAGCAAAGCAAGCAGGAAACCAGTGAAGAGCTGGAAGTTTGTTAGGTAAAAATTTTTATTAGCGCTTTCGGTGGGGTCAGTGCCTCACCTTCTTCAGAAAATGATTAAACTAATTAACAAGAATTTTATACAAAAATTTATCCAATTAAGTAATTAGATTCGTCCCTTAATCTAAGCTTAAAGAAACATATCAAACTAAATTTCATAAATTCGCAAAAGTGTATGTATGTACAGCACACCATCAACGGAATACTGCTCTTAAATAAAACAAACGTTGTAAATATGAATGTTTTTACCAACGTCTAATAGAAAACTTAAAACTATTAAAACCATTTACTAAATAGTGCATAACCTATCCAAAATAAGTACCAAATGTAAATAAAATAAATGCTTTTATTAAAAAAAAACACTATGACAAACCACCATTTATTGTCATTATTTCCATGCTACTAAAAAGTAGCTATCCAGAAACACGTTGTTTAAAACTGACTAATAAAGTATAATCACATGTTTCCTTAGTAAAGACTAAAATTCATATTTTAAAATCATAATGATAGGTGATGATAAATAAATTGAGCCCTAGATAAAACTTAGTTGAGCTGCACTCATGTGCATACCTTTGGTCAAACACATTAGAACTACACACACACACACACACACACACACACACACACACACACACACACACACACACACACACACACACACACACACACACACACACACACACACACACACACACACACACACACACACACACACACTTGACCTATAGATACTGCCTCTCCAAGACCAATATGGAGAATATTGTTTACCATAATTCAAAAAATGCTATACAAAAATAGAGTATTAGCTTAAACCATTGCATAATGTTTGTTTCTGCTTAACGTTTTTGAGTATATGCTGATGATGTAATGATTAGTTAACAAGCTTTTTGCCATCTTAGTGAGGAAGGCTGGAACATTTTTCAGCTGAACCAGGTGATGCTCCAGTAGCTGCAGATGGGACCATCATACTTTATAGCTGGGCAAATGAGTGAGGTGTCCATCTTGGAACATCCAGTAATCCCCATCGGTATAACATGAAACAGAGTACAAAGAATTTATCCAGATAAAATCACTTTAGCCTGCAAATCTAGGCAACTCGAAGTTGAAACAAGAACACTTGTCCATTTACTTACTTAAATGAATAAACTACTTGAAACATCAACAATGTGTCTTTATTCCTCCCGCAGGGAGGGCATCAGAGACAGAGATTCTCCTAGGTCTGCTGGACTAATCCTTTGTACTCTTTTTCTTGTTAGTCCTATCACCCTCTAGGTCACAGATGGAATACCAGACTTGATTCAAGTTTTCTGGATTACTGCTGTCATCAGTATAATATAGCTAAGATGAGAAGCTTTTCTTAGCATCATGAAAATTTTTTAGTAATTAGTGAGCTCCCAATCCATGATACTACCCAGGTTGTTAATTAAACCACAGCAAAGAAAATGGAGAGATCACGTACTTTTTAAAAGATACACTTGTTAATACTGAAAGCTAATACATATTATTATTATTATTATTATTATTATTAAATTTATATGGTTTGTAGACTAGACTGGACCCACTATATTTTGCCATATTTTCAGATGATGTTATACTGACATGGGAGACATTTGTCCAGGGCTCCAGACAAATTCCCCTACTTTTTCTTTATTAAGTGCTGTGGGATCTTAAATACCTGTGATACCATTCACTCATGTAAAAGGGATGTTGGCTTAACATGTCATCTGAGGGACATGCCATATTGTAATGTTGGGATAGGAAAATGAATACAATTAAATGCTGTGGGATCTTTACCAGATACAACTATGTGCAACCTTTTAAATGCTGCCGTTGCTAACATATTTTATTGCAATGAGTATAGCTCGTTATAACCATTTCTAAAAAACTACAGTGTCACCTTGTCTTCACCTTTTCCACTTAACATTTTGCTAAGGTATTCATCCAATAAACCTAGATGCCTAAAACACAATTTTTACTTCCCCAGCCAATTGTCTATATATATGCCACATATGCTTATGCGTGAGGACAGTGCCACCAAGTTTAACATCAGCATTATTAATGAACTAGAGTCAGTTCTTATCACCTCATGCAACTCAAAAGGAGATATCAGAAAGGAGGAAAGTGAAAACTGAACTCATCAACTACATGTAGGTGTTGTCACCTTCTTAAGTGATTTGATGTTACACCATTACAAATAGGCCTTTCTCACTTGGATTGGAAAGTTAAACTACACTTTTTTGCTAAATATATTGATGATTTTTTGTGTGTATTTCACAATATATTTTACAATTGATCTTAACAACAATATAATCTGCAGTATAATGTCTACAGCTCTTTATGCAGTTGCAGAACCTGTTATTTTCTTCAATTTTATTTCTAAACCTAAGGTTATAGGAGGCTTTTTTTCTTTTTAGCGTTTTTGCGCAAAGCAGGGTTTTATTTCAAGCTTAAATATGTGGACCTATTTGTAGGAAGATTATAATTTGTTTTTAATTTAGTTCCTCCACAGGAGAGTGTTCTTATGTCTCCAATAGTATTTCTTGTCTAATGGGGACAAGCTTTATGATACAGCTCACTTAATAAACCTCCAAGGTTGAAATCAGGGACAAACTCCACCCTTGGTGGCTCTATGATCAACACCTAGACGGCTATGTGGATGCACTGAAGGTTGCTTTTACAGGTATTTGGCCCCAAGTACACCTCTATCCACAGCAGGTGCCACACCTCATGCTGGGTGAGGAAGGAGGTTTCCTCCATCCTCCATTCCAATGAGAATCTTATACCACTAATTGAAGAAGAAGCAACAGACGTCAGCATTAAGCCTTACATGTAGTCTCCTGCAGGATGGCTTTCATCACTCTTCAGAGATGAAGACTCCTGGCGACACAGCAGTCAGTGTGGTGGCCAGGATAGTCATTCAAAATGCCTTATCTAGAAGATAAGAGAACATGCTGCAGTACACAAGGGGCATAGAATGTTCTGGGGAAAAAGGCTATCTGCTTTAAGAATAACTATGGATAACTAAATGAAGCAATAAAGATCTATTGCTATGTAAATACACTGTATATATATGTTGACATCCTATGAAATGAATTAACTTCTAGAAAGGAACTGCACACATTCACCTTGTATTCACCTTGTACACTTAAAAAAACATGTTGATAAGGTATTTATCCAGTAAATTTAGATGCTTAAAAACACAGTTCTTACTTCCCCAGCCAATTATCTATTTATAAGCCATGTATGCTGTTCCGTGAACTAATATTCCCTTCAAAAAAGTACAGAATAAAACAAAATGGGTTATATTCACAATCTCACCAGATGCCTAAATTTAATATGTCAGTATAGCCAGACTCCTGTACCTATACCATATATATAAAAGCCTATTTAGTTCACAAAGAAACAATTTGCTCAATTACTTTTTTTCACTTTAAAGGACTACTGCAACAACAGGAAAGTTAAACATGAACTTAAGCTAAACTTTTGAAAGCAATAGGAGGTTTCATTGACTTTTTGTATTGCAGCCTAGTAGAATAATCATGGGGCTGGACTCTAAAAGCTATTTGCTGACAGTGCAGTACACTGATAATGACTTCATTAGGCCAGCTGCCGATGCAATTTCGGAAAATATACCACTCTACTAGTCTACGTACTTAACTATTCAGCATAGGATAATTATGGATTTTGCACAAGCCTGTCAGGTTCCAAAACACATTGTGCTTACCCAGCACAAAATAAATGCAACAAACTGCAATGTTGACTCTCCAAAATCCTCAATGTATGCCATACTGTAATGCAAAAAACAGAAGCTATTACAACAGAATCCTACGGAATTCATAATAATAACAACCAAAAAAAACATGAAAAAAAGCAATGCCACCTGGTGTGAATGAACTGCAACAGGCTGCAGTACTGCAAACTATGGTGGAGAATTGGCTGTGCGCCTTGAAGGCAGCCAGATAGAGTGAGAGCAAGGTTGCAACTAACCCAATTGTCAGATCAACAAACCAATAACAGGCACCACCTAGACAGACAGCTGGTGCAGACTCTGTGCAATATGTGTGTCCCACACATTTCTGTACAGACATTGTGAGGCAACCTCCTTCTCAAAACAAAGTGTGTCCCATCCAAGGTATACTGGCACTGGGGCATTCCAAGGACACATGGAGGATACTCTAGGAGTGTTACAGATAGCTGTCAGTCATATTCTGTCAAAATACCTGCCAGCAATGTCCAAGAAGGTGGATGAGCATATAGACTTTCATCTACCCCATGGAGCTGAGAACTATTATACACCAGTTCTATAACCACACAAATTTCTCACATGTACTTGGTGAAATAGACTGGACCCATATCACTATTAAGACTCCAGTTCATTTAGAAGCAGACAGATACATCAAGAGAAAGGGGTGAACATTACTGAATTGCCAGTTTGTGTGTGCAGCAGATGGCAGCATAATAAATATCATGGTAAGACACCCTGGAAATGTCCATGATTCTGCCATATGGAGAGAAAGTGTTTTTTGGGCTACTTTCCAGCAAGGTGAAATATATGAAAGGAATACTACTAGGGAAATTCAGAAACACAGCTAATATGCAAGCTATGCACATCCTTGTCAACATTATGATTGATGATGACAACATATGTATTTGCCCCCCCCCTCAACATGTGACTGTGGTTATCCACTTACGCCGTGGCTAATGACCCTTTACAGAGAACCATTAAACACTGCAGAGGAGGCCTACAATGCAGTGCATGCAACAACATGAAATACCACTGAGTGAGTGAGTGTTTGGTGTACTGAAAGCTAGGTTCAGATGTCTGGACACATCCGGGAGGTGCATAGAAATACTCAGCTGATAAGGCAACACAGATGAAAACTGTGTGTGCCACGCTTCACAGTATGCTAACAACAGCACATTGTGGTGTTCCAGCTGCAGGTGTTGGTGAATTACCCCAAGAACCACAGATGTTTGAAGATTACATTCCACAGCTATCAGAGGAGGAGAAAGAGTACATAGCGGACAGAAGCCACAAGTGTGGACAATGGAGGATGTGACCACAAGCCAGACCTAGGCAAAACAGCAGCAACTGACACACAACTTTGAGTCATGACAAGTGACATTTACAGAAGTACACACATTAAACATTTATGTTTAAGTTTTGCTGCACTACAGTAGCACAGATTGCATCTACTGGCTATTACCCAGTAGATGTACACACTGGGTATCAGACATAACAACATAATTACAACATATAACAGTATGAACATATACAGATCTATCCCAATATGGATCATCAACTCAGGCCACAAGTGACACAGGTTGGCATATAGACTCATAGAGGTGTATATGTGTAGGGCAGACAGCAAAGGTCACAAATATGTGAAACACATTCCTATCTGTCCACTATCAAAAGATGCAAACAGGAAACTAACTCGGGACATACTACTAAACTGTCAATATCACAAGCAACATACATCATTGTAAGGTTGGGATAAACAGTAATGTACTAAATGGAGTCACCTCTGTGTAGTAAATATGTCAGACTACCATGGCATCAGACTTCACATCAAACACAGACAGATGACATTGTCAGCAGTCTGCACAGAAATCATCATCACCGTGGGGTGAGATAGATACTACCAGACAGAGTGGATCAACTGCCTGTGTCACTGTAACACAGGCTAGGGTGCCCACACTGACAACTCAACACCATGGTCTGGTCTGCCCCTACCATATATGGGAAAACTTGGCCCTGGTTGCTCCACAGAGGAGACTGATGAGGTGATGTCAACATGTGGATACTCACTGTGGGAAGGAGCTTGAGTGCAAGTTGACTGTCTGTTCATGATTGCTGGGCCCACATTAGATGGGCCAGAAGTGGAAGGGTGTGCATATTACAGCACAGACATCGATGCCCGATGGGCAAAGTTTGGTCTGCTGAGAGGAGGCCTGCCTCTCCCATGTAGCTAGGCACAGTCAGACTATACAGAACCCTGCTTGTATACAGCACTGCTGTAGTACTGTCATATCCATGGATTCAACTGACCATTCCAAAGATAACTGGGTTTCATTTTGTGCAGCCAATAACATCATGATCTCAACATGTCTGTGCTCCTTTCCTGAATGTAGCACACCCAGATGGTGTGGAACACAATCTATGACATGGGCGAGTGCATGGATGTCAAATCCATGTCACTTGGGATGTTCATTTGCTTGTAGGTGTAGTGGACACCACCTGACACATGCCCATGCACACTAGCTATACACCAACATCTACTATGATGAGCAGTAGCAGTGTGTTGTGGAGATCTGCCAACATCACCAACAGACTCAGTTTGGGGCTACGGTCCACAAGCCTCATCTTACCCACCATCTGATGTCCTCACATTGACAAAATGCCTGGATAAGTTTTCCTCCACATCTTAGGATGCAACTGTATACACATAATTGTTACCATCTGGGCCAGACTGTATCACCAAGTCAGTGTCCTGTGTGCCAGGGGCCATGCTACCATACTGAAACATATCAGGATCAGTAGATAGGCTAATGGAGGATAAAGTCAGTTTATGTGCTAAAAGAAGAGACAGGTGACACAGGTCAGGAGACTCTACATACATCACATGCTGTATATCATTAATGACATATGAAATGTATATCTCACTACAATGTTATAGATAATATTGACTTACCAGTAGGTAGTCTTATTTGTGTATGGGCTACAGAATCTATATAAAAGGGAGCTGACTATTATGTTACATATGCAACATACGTGACATATGTGAGGAATACAAGCATAACACACACGTACTCATGAGAAGATGGCACCAGGCAAGAGGAATGAAATGAAATTGTTGTAGGGAAACAAAGTCATAAACACAGAATTCTTAATCACATCCTTACCACCATGGACCCTTACAACAATGTTAAAATGTACAGTAGGTAATACATACACGTAGCAACTGTTTCTGGATGAGATGTCAATGTTGCCTGTCCTATGAAGGGTTAGAAGGGCACAATATTAATGGAGGATGACAACTTGAATAGCAGTAATGACATATATGAAAGAGAGATAATAGCAAAGCAATGACACCCTCCTGATGTGGTGAGTTTGTGTGTCATAATGCAGATCCTGCAGCGGTAAAGTACAGATAAAGAAAACACAGTCATGAATGCAGGCAACAGAATAGTCACATGATGACATATTCAACACAGTAATAGGGTCTGATACACACGTAATGTACAATACACCTGTTAGCCAGATGGCTCTCTGTAGAAAAACAGAATGCTAATTTCATGCAACACAGGTCTGCTACACATTGCTGCAGCCTATGAATATGTTGTGGAACCATACCTGCTCTGTGTGCAGGTGCTACTGCATGACTTGTGCCCCAAGAAGATATACCTGTTGTTTACAATGTAAGGGAAATATCAATATGACAGCAAACAGCACTGGCCTGACAGGAGCTAGGGCAGCAACAGATAATGGTCACAGTAACAGTATATGGAGACACTCACCTGACATTTCCTGTTGTTGTGCAGAAGTGGATGGACCTGTGAAAATGAATGCACACAATATTACACATGCAGTTTACACTGTTATGAATCCACTGCAGTTGTATGGCTAAATGTAATTACACCTTGTGTGGACCCATGCACATGATACAATTCTATTTTTGCATCACTAAAATATACAAATACATGAATATGCATGCAACAGCAATAAGTACTGATTTACTCTATAAGCACCAGTGTTATGCAAAGTAACACATACATGTGCAGCCTAAACACCTGCTTCTATTCCACCCCAAGTATGCAGGGCTCCCCACTTGTCGTATGCAGTGAGGCAATAAAAAGTGTTGTTTCATCAAGGGGTGTTAATGCTAGGCCACCACCGGTAGCATCCCTCGACTTCTCATACCTGTGTACCCTGCTGACTGCATGGAGGATCATGTCATACCACCTTCAGTAACAGGCCTTTCAGGATCTATTGTGACCTCCCACAACATTAACCATGTTGGTGAATTCAGTCCAGACTTCATTCTTCCATACTATATTTCATGCCCATCCAAGCAATCTCCATCAATGTTGATGCAGAGCATCTATTATAATCTCATTCTCCTGTGGGTAGAAATGGTTGCCCTTAGGTCTGTCTGCCATCTGAAAGACAGTTATATGCACATGGCTAGATTTATGTGGGGGCCCACAATTGGATATGATTATGCGGACAACTAATGCAACTGTAAACCCTATGCCATCCTGTGCAATGCAAAATTTGTGGAAGTAGTCCCTGTGCCATATAGTACTGTGAGATGTAAAACCATAAAACAATGCATGAATACATAACACTTGTTACAGCAACATAAGCTGTGATGTATGTAGCAGCTGTTTGAGGGATTTGAATCCCTTACAGTGGATATTCGAGTAAGGGTGGTCCAAATACAGCAGCATTCTGCAACACAAACCACACAGTCTGCATGCATTTCACATTAGCATATGCATTCAACAGAAATTTCTGATAACTGGAACTGTAATGTAATTGCAGCCTACACAAAAAAAACTGTGATAAACAACCAGTCATATGACATGTTATACATGGTTTGCATATATTAACACTATCATTACTGAGCAGTGAATGCTATCCACATTAGCAGAGGGTATCTGTAAATTATCAATTGAACAACTTACACAAAGCACTGAAAAGCCTCAGGATTCATAAGTAGGCCATGGACAGTACATGGTAAGCAGACATAAATAAAGAGCCTTTTTGAATTGAATCAGTAGCTCTGATACTTGTTTTAAGATGTATCAATGACTATATATATTCATAATAGCAACAGGAATACATGCTACATAGCAACATATGCACAATTTCAGAATCCGTAGTTTTCCGTACATATACCACAGAGTGCATAGTCACCAACAAGATATCTAGAAAATCAGTAAACCATCCTTATGCAGTGTTCAGTTGTGCTATTTACATCTGTCTGTTCAACTGCATATGGGAAATTACTGCATGTTATTGATGCAGATGTAACCACCTGTATGTGTACATGTTAATTCCACATCCCTCCAGTAAGTCACAAACATTTTTCATAATGCACACATTTTCCATAAATGCATCAATCTAAACATATACACATACGTTGTTAAGTAGTAATGTTAACATAGGTTTATAAGGAGGTAAACATTTCCCAAAACAGCAATGCTAGCAGATGCCAAATTACCTTTAGGAATAACTGAAATTAAGACCAGCTGTGTGAATACATCTTTTAAGTCCCATTTGCACCATACATAATTAAACAGATTCTTAAAATTCAAGGTTTTGGAATGCAGTTTGTGCACATCCATATAAGTTCTCAAAATTTGATCCATTAACCAATAGCTCAGCATAACAAGAAGGTGCTCTGCTCATATGCCAATAGTTATTGATAAATCGGACCATGTATAGTATGTGCACATTATCTTCCAATGATCTGATAGCATTGCATAAATGCCACTTTTAAATACTGATTTTGGTACATTTACAGATCAGAACATTGCTACCTGTGAACTGAGTGGTACCTCAGTGTGCAATTTTCTGAATTTTGCATTATTGACATTTTCAACATTATCAAGATGGCTACTTAAAGGATGCATTGACATGTCTGGGCGCCCATTTGGACCAAGGATCAGACCACACACATGCTGACTATGCTGGAGTGGAGCATTGTGTGAGAACCAGAACATAGAACTTCACAATGATTGATATTTAGAACCAGACTGGAAGGGAGCATCAATGACGTATGGGGATCTACTGGAATGGAGTTCAGATTCACCACTGCTATGATGACCTGCATCAGAGGGATGCAGAAGAGCTTTGTTGGACAGTTGCTGAGGTACTTTGACAGCTGGTGGATGTCTTTAATAAGTGTCACAATCCTACATATACCTGGACATTCCTAAGGAATTCAGAGATATAGCTGTGCCCCAGATATATTAGATACATGCCTTCTAAAACCATTACATAGCTGTTCTGGCAATTAATCCAACTGGATAATTAAAAAGGCATGGTGACTGTTCTACCTATGAGTATGGATTCTATTCCCATGTGGTTTACTTATTTAATAATGTTTACAATTTACACAGTATTGAACATTGCTTATGTATATCTGTTTTTCAGGTCTATATCACAAAGTTGATGTTTGAAAAGAGCAAATGCTCTTAAATTGACACAAAATATCTGAAAGCACAGAAAGTCGAACATACAGAACAGCATTTTTTTTTCCCTATGGAAAAAAAATTGCTGCTCAAAAAAAAAAAAAAAAACCCTACTTAAATATACCAACTCCAAGATCACACCACAGTGGAGGAAACGGCATAAGTCCTGACAATGGCTCAGCAATTTTTTTTCCTGGGAAAAAAATTGCTGTTCTGGCCATTTGACTTTCTGAGGCTTCGCATATTTGGTGTAGATGTAAGAGCGGTCACTCTTTTCAGACTTCGACTTTGTGATATAGACCCCTGCTTTCCAATGGGTCTTCTTCATAAAATTGAAATTTCAGAACATCGAACATCTGATCATTGAAAATTAGAGGATCGAAGTTCTGAAATATCAAACCTACAGGAAAAAAAATCTAAAATGTTAAACTTCTTATTTCATATTTTTGCAAGGGGGATAGCCTTTCTGCACCCTCCACACCCCCTGCTACTTAAATATATCAACTCTGAGATCGCACTACAGTGAAGAGAAAGGTAAAGTTCCCATTCTGCACTGTACAATGATCTTCATTCACAAGAGTCGATATTTCAAAACTTCAGTCCTCTAGTCTTCGATGATAAAAGGTTCAATGCTTTGAAATTTCAATCCTATGAAGGGGATCCGTTTCCAGTATGTCACAATATTATTTCACACATTTGCTATACTTGTATATCACTGACATCTATAACGGCCAGAACACTAACGACTACACATTTCTTAGCTATCGATTTGTGTGAATAATAACTCATAAATACCTTCATTAGTCCATTCCACTTAACAAAGTGAACATTCTTATTAGAGTCAAGAGAAATACATGTCTGACTGGCTACACATATCTTCTGTGTTGTAAAACTTGATGATATATGGTATTTATGTGGATAATGATGGCCTAAAGCATTCATATGGTTGTTTTTTCCATATTCATCCATTATCCACAGGAATACAGACACACATACAGTACTATTTTGTTCAAAAGCAAAGCCTGCTGGCTGTTAGCTCAGCTTGTAAAGCAGCAAACCACCATGCTTTCAGTGTGGCAAATTGTGGGTTCAATTCCACATCTTAGTCCTCCCCACGGTCGAGTGGCCTCTGAAAGACATGTGTGAATGGGTGTTCCTTCACTGAAGGCTGGGCATCTTGCTGGTAACTCGGCACCATAAAAAAATCTACTGCCAATCATTAGCGGACTGGAGTTCCACTGTGGTGACCCCTAACCTGGAAAAGCTGAAAAGACAAACAACAATTGCTGTGTCTTTCATAAATTGTAAAAATACTGTTCTACAAACCTGCTTGTTGATATTAACAATGAGTCTAAGCATGGTTAAGAATATATCAATTATCCATTGAATTTTTACAAATATCTTCATAATCACTAATTTTATGCCAATAGCACCTCCTTTACTACAGTGGTATGTGTAATGCTTGGAACAGAGTAATATATTTCTACCAAAACATTTTGTTGAATATGGTAACATTTGCAAACTGAATTTCAAGTATAACTGTGTCATTTCTTTAATAAACTGACTTCAAAAACTGTCTCATCCTTATATTTGGAGGGACATACATTTCTACTGTAGAACAGGGGCATATGCTAATATCATGTATGCATATGAGTTATGATGTGTACTTTGCCAATAAACATCTGTACATGTTTTATGTCCTCCCACATAAAATACATTAGTGTGTCTGTGATGAACAGTACTCTGTAGAAGTCTAACAGCAGCAATGAGTTATGTGACAGTGTTCCACTCTCTGAGGAATGAAGGTTTTCAATTACGATTTTCACTTGTGACCAGTGTGCTGACATGCATTCTGCTTGTAACCTATTTTCCAAAATGCACAGCACAGTGTCCTTTTTCTAAAGCCTGAGTTGTGATCCATATTAGTGTCCCATCCTTGCATATTCATAACTCCATTTTTTCACTGCATTCCAACCATGCAATCTCTGGTAAGATGGGTTAGCTAGGCAAGTAGTTATCAGGGTTAAAGGGTGGATGTAGCTTTGAGTTGTAGGTTTGGATCTCAGATCCTTTGAGTTGTAGGATTGAGTTCTGTTCCAAGATGTTAAGGGCTGTGTGTGTAACATTACAAAATATGTAGACTGATTCTACAATGTTTTTTCAAGATAAATGTTTGAGAACCTCATGTGAGCAATGCATATCATATATATGAGAGCTACATAATTCATAGATGCTATTTTCTTTTTGCAGGTGATGAGGAACAAATTCAGAATTGTGCCTTGTGCATCAAGTAGATGCATGGACCCCAGAAACAGCAAAGGGAGAGAGGTATGTTGATTACTCTGTCTGTGTTTGTACATAAAATAGATAGGCTCATATTTTTGACATTATCACATATACTACTTATAATGCATTGACACCCATCATGCATCATTAAGGTAATTGCAAAACTCACACAATACCTGTACTTACAAGTATGATTTACCTAAACCTATATTTAAATATCATTTAGCAGAAAGACATATTTACTGAAGATAGGTTTTGAAGTGTAGGCCAGAACCTAAATGACATTCAGCTATGTGTAACTCTCATAGTGTTGTTGAGGTGGCTGTTTTACATAAAAGTTTATAGTACTTTGTCCACTGTTTGTAATATATGTGTTGATGTGGTTCTTCCTGACTGATCTGTTATTGATAGCTTGCTTCTTCACATAGTGAATGAGTGTCTGCTGTGTCATTGTTTACATTGTTATTGGCAGACTGTCTGGCATACACTTCAGTTTAACATAGGTATCAAATCTACCTACAACACCATTAATGGTTTGTGTAAAGCATACTTGTATCCTGTGTTTGTAAATGCTTCTGCACATAGGCATTTCTTAGCAAAATTTCTAAGTGCCTGTTACATAATCAGCAAGTAGCATCAGGCTTTTTGCATTTTGCAGAAGTAGTGATTGCTAATACATATATGTAGGTCATGCGTACACGTTTAGACAGGCAATACTGTTTTACAGCATATACTAGAGTTTCATTTGTCACAGACCATCACTGTGTTCAGGACTGAACATTATTACTATCATGTCATGTTGTATTCCTTAAATAGATACGGGGTAAGCCAATTGCCATGGTGCCAGGCTCAGCTGTTTGGCATATGGCTTTTATATTTCCATGGAATTGTCATCTCTCTCTATCTTCATTATAGCAATATTAAATAGTGGCTGTTCATATGACTCATTACATGCACAGACACATGGAATAGACCTGACGTTTACAAACAAGCACAAATGTTGAGGGCACATGTGCAAGGGAAATCATGGAAATACTGATAGTCTGTCAGGCAGTCAACTGGACAATATACTCAGGGATACATCAGTATTAAACAGTGCAGTTCCCAATTCTTTTGTTATGTTGTCATTTTACAGTATTGTTTTGCAACGTAGAGTCGTGAATGTTGCACTAGACAGTGCCATGGCATGCATCACTTCAGCTGTCAGGATTGGTAGGTGTGCTGGCTTTGTGTATGCATGTCATGCCTAATGCTGGCCAATAAGAAACTGTTCAGGTTGTGTCATGATTTCCACTGGTAAGCTATGTTATATGTCAATGCATGGCCTTGATTAAGCTACTTACATTGTGTGATGGATACGAAGACCCTGACATATTCTGTTATTGGACATGTCCATAAGTATAGATAATGGGACATAGGGACAATGTTGTGTGCATGAGGAATCATGAGCTAGCACTAAATCTTTAATTATAATTGTGCTATATTACAATGTTTGAGCCATTTAGTATGAGATTGTGTTTTAAATAAGACCTGCAATATATGCTAATATACCTTTTTTCTCATATTCTCATATGAAAGCCTCACATGTTGACAGGATGTTACTTAATGTCTGTTAAACTGCAGATGTGCACATCAGTTTCAGTAGAACATCAGCTAAGATTTTCACAGGAATGTGGGGCCTAATAGACATTTGTTTTTCATTGTTATGGCTTTGATTACTGACATACATCACATATGGTGGTACACTTGATTATGGCCATAAGGTATTGTAAATCATAATGACTGTTTTTGCCTGTTCATTTTGTCAAAGTGGGTATGTTATGCAGACATGAAGTATCTGGTATGTATATGTAATTTCTGTCTTGTGCTGTGATTCATCTTCACACAGCATGGGACCCGTGGAGATCACCCAGAAGATGTTGGTGATCAATGCATTCCAAGCCACTGCCAGAGTATTCCAATAACAGAGTACAGCCCTGCTGCATCCTGGAGGAGATGATGCCAGGAACCACAGCAAAATGATTATCTGGAGCCAATCTGGCAACTGACACAGGAGCTAGTGGTGACGGATGTGTTTCATACACAGATGAGAACATGATGGAAGTTTCTTTCAGGACATGGCATGGGCTATGTGTGACTCATTCAGGAATATAGTCTGAGAGATCATTTGCGGTAGTCATTCCCAACAGGGCAATCCCTCACCTCTGTAAGTATTGTCTGTGTGATCTACTTGAGTAATGCTGCTGCCATGGTGTTTGCCATATAAGTGAATGGACTATATATGCACACTTGTACATGCATACGATTTTGCTGCCATGTTTTTGTGTTACAGGTCCAAACATACAATGACTATACTGTGTGACATTTTCCATTATGTTTCAACATCTGCATGACACACATTACCACATTAGACTTTCTTTCAACGTTTAGCTGTCCATGAATATTGACAGTTAACATGCATCTACTGCTGCAGCAATTCTACTGTAAACATCTGTGCTATTGACATAAACTCATGAACAATATGTTGCCCATTCCACCACTATCACAGTGGTAGGGTTATAATTTGTATCTTGCTATATCACATATGTGCAACAGAAGGGCATGTCCTTGCCCCGGTGTTTTGGATGACAGTTCTCATGCTATCCCACTGGCATAATGGTGTTGTTTGGGACATGTGATGGCAAAGCTGATGCCATGCTGGGTCACATAAATGTATCTAATGCATATGGACAGTCCTCCTTTACTGAATACTTGGACCACCAGTGTAATGTTCATGCATACATCGCAGTAATGATAATTTATTCAGTAATAGTATATTGTGCCATCTTTGTCTGTGTTATATTTCCACATCCATTTATTTGGATAAATTCAAACCTTTCAGTAAATGGTGTACATGTTCAATGATTAATGTACATGTCTCTGCACATATCCCGATCCATGGGGAAACACAGTTGCACCTTTGAAATGTGAGCATTTACTGATTGACTTCATGTTGATGTGCTGCAATGCTGCTCACAGGACTGTCCTGTGCTCAGTGATGACCAGGTTCAGTGACATATAAATGCTGCTGTTTATTCCACATGTTGTTTTACACTGGCATGACAGCATGTGTGTACGTGATACAAATTCTTAGCTTGCTTACCTATGCCTCTTTCTGCTATATGGTTACACAGTTCTATGTATGTGATTTAAACATGGCTGTTTTTGTTGATATTGGCAATGCAGTCTGTCTGTGTGACATACATTGGCCATATTCTTCAATGTATTTTGGGTTGATCTTATGTGGTATACACATGCATGTGCAATATGTCACCTTACCTTGTTGCACTACTAACAGCGTACTTGAATATCAGTTTATTTATTCAATGTGTACTGTGATCCTTATTTATTTCCCTACACCACACATCTACCATTGGCGATATACATCCAGGTATAACTGCCACACAGTTTGCAACATATCATAACATAATAGTGCATAGGTATATATATATATATATATATATGCATTTTACCAAGGCTGGTATGCATCTCCACCCTGCTGCCCTGCTGGACAACTTTCTGTTGCCCATGTTGTGCAGTGTTCCATCTGTATAACTTACCTGTCCTTACTGTTGATTTCCAATGATTGTCATGTATTGTGATATTTATTATATGGGTATACCTGCTGTGATAGCCTTGTCCACTTCTTTCCCTGTCTTTACCTTCCTTCTATTCTGAGAAAAATAAAAAAATGAGGCCTATTCCCACGGGGAAAAAAAATTGCCCATGCCCCTCTGACTGTCCCACAGATTTTCTTTTCGCAACATACCCCTTGTGTATCCCTCTTCTTCACCTGTACCCCACATCTGCTTTTCTGTCTCCCTTTTTCCTTGGGTGTGTACCTTAATGTGCTCCCCACACATGCTCTGCATGCATTGCTAGCTACTGTTAGCTAAGGTGATGTGGCCGTGATTTTCTTTTGCCTTTATTAATGTCAAAGGAAAAAACTTCAAAGACCAATACACGTAAGGTTCAGTTAAGGCACTTTTAATTTACTTGCCGCAAAGAGACAAAAACATGCAAATACAAGGATTTGTCTAACTATTAACAGGAAGTATGTTCATTCTTATACTGTTTTACAAGACATGGCCTTCTAAGCTGACGTAATCAAACACAACTTTAGCATTGTTCTACAGCAGATGTTGTTCAGATTTTCTGCTGACATGACTAGATTTGTGAAAAACTTTTGAGAAAAACAACCTGGCCTTGGTGACCATTAATCCATTTACAAGCTTCTATTGTACAGTATTACTTTTCAAGGTACTCTTCTAATTCAGATACAAGCAAATGCTGATTGCAGTTCATATTTTCAAGCAGGCTTTGTCCTAATTATCTGTAGCTTCTACAGCTGTGTATTTTCTCACAGCACAGCGGAACTTCTTGTCTAAGTTTCATACAAGTAGTATTGTTCTATTCATTATTTTCCTAACGCAAGCAGAAATCACCTACTTCTCAGTAAATTTCCAAGGCACAAGCAAGATTTTAGCTAACAATACAAGGTCAGAAAGCAACTGCAGTTTGTACAGATTTATGCAGTATGAAATAGAATAAATGTGTTAACCCTTTTCAAGCTCTAAATGCACTAAGTATATTGCTAATACACACATCAATACATATTTTTCTAACAATTAATTATTTATTAGACTTTTTATGGATTCTGTCAGAATGTGTAAGTGATAGCTTGCATATATTAATGAAAATGGACTTACATAGATATTCCATAGTTGTCTGCAAACTTACCAGAGAGATTCTGTTGTAAATATGTCTTTACGAATGTCAGGCTGTTTAAATCGTGATATTAATTCCTTATGTGCATCAAAGTTTGTGAGAGACTTTTTATCAGTTAACGGAGTAGATATGATTGATATACAGTGCACCATTACTACTGAGAAGTTGTTATGTGGTGATATATTCTAAGTTCACTATGGCATATTTACATATTACATGCTTATCCTAAATTTCTACTGATATCAGCATAATGCACCAGATTCCATGAACTTTATGGAATTCTGCCTCTGATATAAACACTGCAGACTCTTTGCAGACCAGCAGTATGCCCTGATAATGGTAAAGTCTGAAAAATGTGGATGCGAATAAACATGACAAATTTACTTCATTTCATCAGAGAACTGAGTGAGCAAATGCATAATATTACAAATGAACTTTTTCAAAAAGTCATTCAAATCTGGTCATGGAATATTTTCAGGAATACCTGTAAGTTTTACATTCCTCTTGTCTTGCTAATCAGTCATTATTCTCTTTAGTCTGTTCCTCTATTCTCCATTTTTCATTTCTGCTAATGCTCTGGGTGTTAATATTTTCCAATGACTGTGACCTCATTGTTCTTCCTGAAACAATCACTCCCACTGATTTGCTGCAGCTGCATCATAACCCCCCACATCCTTGTAATGAGAAACAATCTTTGGACATTAATAGCATGCTTTTTTGTTTAGGGTGTTTTAAACTTCAGAAGTAAGTTATGCGCTTTATCAGTCATTATATTGTAATAATAAATAGACTTTACCACACAAACACTTTTTAAATTAAGATAAAAAAATAGTTGATCATGGTAAGGAATCTTGCTGCTGTCTTTCATTGGACTTTCCCTCCTCGCAAACAGCACACATTATTTTCATCATTAAGTCAGCATAAAGCTCTCTCATCCCCCACCCCCACCCCCACCAGATCTTGTTTTAGCTCATTAGCTTCCTGATGTACATTGCACCCTCATTTTTATATTGCAAATTACCACAAAAGCACATTTTTAAATTAAGAAAAAAAAAATAGTTGGTCGTTGAAATGAATCTTGCTGCCATCTTTCAATGGGCTGCTCTTCCCCCAAGCAGCACACACTCTCTCTTGCTCTCTCTCTCGCTCTGTCTCTGTCTTTCCCTTCCTGGATCTTGTTTTAGCTCATTAGCTACCTGAAGCACTTTGCAACCTCATTTTTCTCTTGCAAAAAAAAAAAATTACTCACTTTATGTCCTTGCCAGGCTTCTCTTTCAAGTGATCTACAGTGTTTTTTTTTTTCTTTAGCTTTGAACACCCATCCATTACAACTTGTTGTTTTTGTTTTGCAAGGTAATTTCTTATGATCGGATTGAATCTAGCCTTATGCCACCTGCTAGTCAATGTCTCATGTTCCATCTGCATTTCAGGCTTGGATTTCTCTGGGAACACAGTCTTTATGTACAGTCAGGGGATCATTTAGCTCTCCTCTATGCCTTAACCAGACTATGGTCATTTGTTATGTGCTTCTCCATTTCTGACTTCCATTCTGCCTCCTTTATAGACAGTATATGATACACATCTTACCATTTCTAGGCTACTTATTGTTGTAGAGCCTTAAGGTGTTCTATTTTGCTATAGGACAGTAGAATCATTTGAATATTTCTGTTGTTTCTCTGCTGTTATAAATTGTCTGCATTTTCACAACTGTTCAACACTCTAAGCATTCACACTACTGAGTATGATAATTTTAACTGAATTTTACCAAAATGCCAACTTTGAAACACCTGGGATAAGTATATTCTGTAATCTTACGGAGCTACTCTGATAGCTGTGCACTTATCTTGGTATGTCTTAGTAATCAAATTAATATTTACCTTGATTTGCACTCTAGTATGACTGAAGAAAGAATGTGGCAATTATGAGGTCTCTGACTTAATGTAGCTTCTTGTAGTGTGTTGTTTAACTATTGGTTAGTGTAATCATTTGAATAATTGTAGCTTTTCTGTGCTGTTATTAGTTGCAGCCAGTCTAAGTGTTGTCTACACATCTTAATAACTCACATTAATCGTGGTTATGTCTCAGTCATGGTTATACTTTCCAAACACTGATTTCTCCCTATTGAAATCACTATTGTATTGTAAATAGCATGACAGATTACTTATCAGGTAAAACATAACATTAACACACCCTAAGGTTGTTAAAATTGACCCAGAAGAATTACAATATTCTTTGTAGATCTCTACCACTGTCTTTATGTTTGTATGTGTTCCCACTTCTGTATCATCACTTTTTACTGTCTCATATTTATTAAATTATTGGATGTAACTCACACAGTATGTGATTTTACAATTGTTATGAGTACAATAAAGACTAATACATACATTCTCCTTTGCTTCAGTTGTCATATTTGAACATTGTGAATTAAGAGTTGCTATATGGTGTGGTTAGATAGTACTCAAACGTGTTGAATTTTCTTGGAATACTGTTAAGGTTTGTGTCCAGATATATGCCAAAGTGTTTTTGAATGTTTTTTATGATTCCTGAGGGTGTTACATTTGGCTAGATATTTTCTTAGAAAAACAATATCCTGTTGCTGTATGTGCTCCATATTGGGATTTCTATCTTGTGCAGATCTTGCCTGAAAAATTATAATGATAAAGTAAAGAGTAACACAACACGAATAAGTGCAGAAGTGAAATATAAACAAACGTGTTGGTATGTCTGTGTATGTATTCTTGTCACCAGCTGTCCACCTCATCCCACTGTGTTATCAACATACCTCTCAACTTGGAAACATCAAAAATCTGGACATGGCCCATGAAAAATAGGTACAAATAAGTATGCTGATTAACATAAAATTTGCATACATGATTATGTAATCCCACCCACTCCAATGAAATTGTGGAATACCAACTTTCAAACGCAAACTGAACAGGCAACCATAATATGCCACCAGCGCCCCCTGCAGCCATCTACCATATTATTCATATTATCAGTCCCAACATCTTTAACAAGTGTGTGTGTGCGTGTGTGTGTGTGTGTGTGTGTGTGTGAGAGAGAGACTAACAGGTGGTATAACATACTGAGTTAGAGAAGGAATTGCTGAATTATTTAAAGACCTAGGGGCCTTCAGAAAGAAAACAAAGCACCAAGCAAAACAAAAATAAGAAAACAGAATTAAAAAAGATGTATCCCTTTCTTCCAGCCTGCCCTGCTCATATATATGAAAAAAAAAATACATGCAATCCAACATTCAGATTTAAGACAACATAGAAGTTGTGATTTCTTGGGTGCGTGGAAATACTTGTGAACAAGATCCAAAGGTTTTCAGCACCAGTCTAAACTTGAAAATTATAGAATGATATTTGGCAAGACCAGTCATTCATATAAAGATGCAAAACAATTCATTTTAATAAGTCTTCAGCACAATATTAGGGTTTAAGAAGGCATATTTTTTATCTTTCAAATATTGAGAAGAGTAAAAAAAGAAACAATGGAATCAGCTGCTTCACTTCATACACCAGATAAGAATTATATCTGTATTCATTACCTATGATTTCCCAAGACACCATTCTCGTTTTTCAGTTAGGAAATTCAATTGAAAATTGCAGCACATCCTTTGGAGAACTTCAGCAAACATTCAGAGCAGAGGTAACGGATGTGAATATTTTAACCATCAAGCTGAGCAAACATTGTCTTGATGCAGCTCGAAGGTAAATCCTTCATGTGGCACATTGAATATTGCCACTCCAATTCCCTACAGCATGAAGGTTAAAAAGGCAAATGCACTCTCTAAGCCAATCAGATAGCTCATAAATTGTCACAGTAACAGGGAGTACATATTCCACATTTTCTCAATTTGTTTTGCCACACAGGAACACTAGTGCAAACCTGGTATGAAACAAAAGCTGTCTGCCTAGCCTTCTGAAATAAACCATACATTGACAGCTCTGTACTTCATAAATTATTCAGTTTTACACACACTACGACTTATCAGTTTGATATGTTTTAACTTATGTAGCATGAACACACTAATAATTTCACTAAATTGCTACTTCTATTCTGCTTCAGCTTTTTAATTAAGAGTTAAAATGTAGGAGTCAAACAGTTTGTGTCATTATGCCAGTATCTCCTAAAAGTCAAATGTTAAAAACCTCTACGGAAGCAGCAGCAGCACAACACACACGCACTGTTTCAGCTTACTTGATAAATAAATGCTTTGAGCCATCCATTCCCAATCCAATAGTGAGCAGCAAGCCCGAGCCATCTGTTCCCAGCCTTCTAACTAAATCCTAAATAGCGAGCAGCAAAACATCCGTGCGAGCCGTTCCCAGATTTCTAAATATATCTTTGCCATAAATAGCGAGCAGCAAAATATCTGTTCGAGCCTTCTAAATAAATAATTTCTGGCTGGTTCGTTCCCACTCACAAAGCATTTGAACCAGCTGGAAATCCGGAAATACATGCTCTGTGAGCTGGATTTGGACAGGCTGGTAGCCCTGGCACGCTGACATCATCGTGCATGTGATGAAGTCAGCTTAAGTGCGAAAAACAAAAAAAAAGTGCAAAAAATAAAAATATCAAGAAAAAATTGGAAATAAAGGGGTGCCATTCGGGAATCGTGGCACCCCTTTATTTGGACCCAAAAACTCAGTAAAAACAGAATAATTTGGGACATTTGGGAGGTATGGTTATCAAATAAACCTCATTTAGTCAGAACCGTCTAAGTTTAACACCTCGAGATATAATTAAACTTGCACTAATAATTTGCCATCAGATTCACAAATTTGATTTCCAGTAGTCTGCTTCAGGGAGACAGTTAAAAATTATTTACAATAAAGAATTCTTTTAGTAGGTTGCACAACCTCTGTATGTCTATGAAATTTTGATATCAAAATATTTGGATTTCAGAGTGATATTGCCTCAGCTTAGTCAATCTTTTAATGTACGTCTGCACTCCAACATTTATACTTGTAACTGCATTAAAGTGGTGTGTAACCTTTTCACACATAATCCATCACTGCTATTCAGAAATGCACTGTCAAATTTAGGAAATGTCTGTCTATATTGTCAATGCACATTGTGCAAGTATGAGACAAGGCAAATGACATTGATACAATAAATGATTATTATTTGCATGCAATCATCCCAGAATGAACTGTCGTGATTGTTTGCTTGATAATTCATTCTTTTTACAGTTGTAATTTTTATTGAAATCCCATACTGTGAAACAGGTAAATGTCCCTCACAGTAATGCAATCTACATGAATGACAGTATAGAAATCTTAGCATAGAATTATGTCATTGCATGAGCAAGCACAGTGCTATTACGTTGCACTGTCCAGGCTCATGCATTTATCCCAAAATCCATGATGCACAGAAGCTGATGTTCCAAACATTGCAGTTTTAGTACTTACAAATGTGCATTCTCACATCATTAAAACCAGACTTCTTTGGTGCTTGTGATTTATCTTGTGCTTTCTAGACTGTTTAACTAGATAGGTAGGAGGTTCAGTTCTCACAGTGGTAAAGTTGTGTGTGTGTGTGTGTGTGTGTGTGTGTGTGTGTGTGTGTGTGTGTGTGTGTGTGTGTGCGTGTGTCTAGGTCTAAAGACAAGTGAGTAATGCCTTAGTAACAGATGTGCTATGTTCATTTCCACTCAGGAAAAGACTTTAACTGTGAACACAGCTCCATCTGTACTTTATCTCACTTTTAACAGAAACATTCTCAATGCAGCACATTGATGAAGCCATCCTGTCAAGTGTGTTATATCACTGTCAGACTTCTCCTTTTGAGTTTGTGATTAATACCATGTACTCTGTGTTGTGTAACTAGATCAATAGGAGGCTTGATTCTTCCACCGGGGAAATTGTGAGGTGGGGTCTAATGACAGGTAGGTAATGTCTCAGTGTCAAATGTGCTGTGTCCACTTCTGTTACAGAGAATTCATTTCACTTTGGACGCTGTTCTCGCTGCACTTTATTCCGTTTTTAAAGGAAACATCTTCTCTGCAACATACTAATGAGTTCATCCTGCCAAAAGTGCGCTGTCTCTCTCCATTAGAGTCAAACTTCTCCTGTGGCACTTGAGGCTAACGCTGTGTTCTCTAGATTGTATAACTAGATAGGTAGGAGGCTCTGTCTCACAGTGATGTGTGGGTGAGTGTTTGGTTTCATTATCAGGTATAGTTTCCCGAACAGATGAGCTGTGTCAACTTCCAAACATGGGAAAAATTTCACTTGAGAGATTATTTCGCCATCCCCGTATCACACTTTTACAGCAAACATGTTCTCTGCAACACACTGATAAGATCATTCTTTCATAAGGTAGTGTCTCACTATAAAAAAATAAGACTTCTCCTGTGGTACTTGCAACTTATACTGTGTTCTCTAGATTGTGAAACTAGAGGGTCTATATAACATCCACAAAAACTCCTTTTAGCAAATGTTTTTTCACTGAATGATAACCAGAGAAATCTAACTCCCACAAACAGCCATTTCAGCAAATTTTTTCGTAGGGGAAAAAACGCTTGGCCATCATCGAGAATTTGTCCTTTTCCCCACTGTAGTGCGATCTCTGAGTCTGTATGTTTAGATAGAGGGTGTGGGGGTGAAGCCCCAACTTTGAAGGGTTTTAAATTTTGTCTGGTTTTAGGTTAGCCATGCATATTTTTCTTTAGGAAAAAATTCGCTGGAATGGCCATTCAAAGGAGTTAGATTTTGCTGCATATTGTTCGATGAACAATCATTCGCTGAAAGGGGTTTTCATGGACATAATATAGACCCAAACTAGATAGGTAGAGAGTTCATCTCTCATGATGGTAAAATTTTGAGTGTGTGTGTGTGTGTGTGTGTGTGTGTGTGTGTGTGTGTGTGTGTGTGTGTGTGTGTGTGTGTGTGATTTCAATGTCAGGTACATACAGCTTCCTGAATAGGTGTGCTGTATCAACTTCCAAGAAACAGAATATTTTCAACATGGGAGAGGATGCCCTTTCCCCACGTTTACCACAAACATATTCTCAGCATCACAATGATGAGGTCAATATGTCAAACGTGCACTGTTTCCTCTATCAGATCAGATTTCTCCTTTGGTGCTTGCAGCTATTGCTATGTGCTAGAAATTGTGTAGTTTGATAGGCAGGAGGTTTAAATCCAGCATTGGTTAACTAATGATTATGTGCCCTGCCATGTACAATTGTGTCCTCTTAGGAATCATGTTTTCACTGGCAGATGGCTACCCTATAAACTTGTATCTCCTGCAGGCTATACACTATTTTGGAAACATAATGATTTCATCATGCTATAAAAATGAATCACATGATAGCTGTAGTATGAATTATCTTGTGGCACTGGCTGCTGAAATTATGTCTTTCTAGACTGTGTAAGTAAAGAAGAAGGAGGTTTGAATCCAGCAATGACTGACTACTGTGAGTGTGTGTTTGTCTGTCATGCTGTATAGGGAAGGCTTCTAATGCATATAGCTGAGCATTTCGATAATGGTGATATCATCCACTCAATTGTGCACAGTCATAATTGTACAACATTGCTTGTGATTCATGCAGTTCAGGCAGTGTTCTGTACCTTGAAATTTTAGGTAGTCTGTTCAAACCCAGACCTTCCTCCTTAGATTCACTTGTATCAGTATGACTGTAAATGTGCATGTAGGTATTAATGTTGTCACCCAGCTCTCTGATATGTACATGTTTGGCTGGTAATTTCTGTTACAAAAATGTATGCTCATTTTTCACACAGAAATGCTTTATTGGATAATGATGATGCCATGGGATGATATTTGTCTTTCTCATGAAAACTACTAATGCTTTTCGTATGGTGTGAATGCATGAGAATTTCTGTATGCTGTTGGCTTAGAAAGGCATGTGTTTGAATCTGTGGTTATCAACACATTATGCATGATTGCCATTCTTCTGTCACAGTGATGACTGCATTATGCAGTGCATGTGTTTGAGTATACCTAGCAGCAATGTTGGATGAGTAATAGACATATAGCAACAGTCTTTTAAAGAAATTGCAAGCACACGTCCCTTGCAGCAATAACATTATGTAAACACTTAAAAGATCCAAATATCTCACATTTTTAGCAACATGTGCATCACGGCACATTTATTCTTCTCAATATCATGTAGCTTCTGTTATCACATAGTCAGGTGTTCAAAACTTATATTGTCTGTCTGTAAGCTTAGAAGCATAGTGTGTCCTAATGTTGTTTATGCATGGATGACACTCCCAAGTGTTATAATGTGTACAATTACAGTAGAGAAACTTCAACATCCCTTTTATATAATACAAATTGTTTACAACACAATCATATGTGATGTAATAACTTCACATAGGGGAGTCCAGTTTTGTTAAGATGTTCCTGTGGTGCATGTGGCTCATACACATCTTTAACTGGTGGACTTATATGGCTTAATGTTCAATTCCAGCAAAGGGCAACATGTTATTAATATTCAGACATTACACAAACAACCCTGCATGATGTTATTATTCTCAGTTTTAC
>NC_056731.1:1072381024-1072396024 GCF_019279795.1 Protopterus annectens
AAATATCTTTTAAATTAAAATCATTTTTTTTTTTGCATTTGGGAGCATTGGGCAGTGCTAAGTACTGCCTAAATATGGTTAACAGCTAATATTGTTTGCGCATTGTAAGCTTCAAAAAAACCACAGGTGTGAGTGTTTTCACAATGCTCAGCTTTCCTTAGCTGCTTTGCAAGATGCTAAGCACCGCAGCACTTTTTCTGAATGTTGTTAAATGATGTGTGAGGGTGGAAAAACAGCCTACATTAAGGCCAATAAGAGGGAATTTTGCACCATTTGTTGGAGTCTGCTTATCTTCTTATATGCCAGATGATGTTGGAGTGGGTGCACACCTTTGGGCGCAGAAATGGGTGTGCAGGAGACCAGAGTTTTTATTGGGCTCCGCATACACAATTATGAAACTAGGCTGTTGCAGGGCAGTTACCAGGGCTCAGTATGTAAGGCTGAAGCCTGGGAACAGTTGGGCAGGGACCTTACCAGTGCTACTGGTATCCCCCACACTGGTGAGCAGTGTCGTCACTACTATTATGACCTGAAGTAGAGAAGGAGGGGAACATTGGACACCTGTGTCCAAGAGGCTAGGGCAGGGCATGCCCCACAAATATACAAGTAGTTTTTCCACTGTTTTACCAAAATGCAAGCTGAATGTGTGCAAAACTGGTATGCATAATGATGTGTTTATCTCCTAACAGCTGCAACTGAGAGGACTTGCAATATTCAGGCCCATGCCGGTCGTCTGGCCAGGTTGTAGCATAAGTGTGGTGAGTGCAGATATATTATGCTGACTGTAGTGCAATAAGCAATAATGAATAAAAATGTACTGCAATAAAGAATTAACAATAAAAACTGTAGTGCAATAAATGGGCAATTAGAACTGTAGTGCAATAAGTGAACAATAACAACTGTATTGCAATAAACAATACCAATAACAATAAGCAAAAAGGTGTAAAGCTGGAATGTGGTGTCATAACATAATTGCACTAGAGCTGTATGCATCGCATGTTCATAGGTTCATAGGAGGGTACTAGGCTATTGGTCCTAAGGCCTATATAAGCCTAGCGAAAAATGTACCCTGGCTTTCACCACCCAAGAAAATTACTTTCCTGTGCCCCTGTCGAGCAGAGCCACTGAAGTGATCCCCGATGTCTATGGTAAGGTTGCTGCAGTCAAGTGTACAACTGTAATAGCTATAGAATGTAAACCTAATGGCATGAAAAATGTATTGATCAACTCATAGTACAGTTCAAGGCTGTCTCCAGGCCAATTTCAGTCACATAATGCTCTCGTTTTCTTCCACTCCAGTAACAAAAGGTATATGGCTGAGGTAGCCTGCTTTATGAGCAGATAGTGTGTGTAGATTTCATAGAGAATTATCAGCAATACTAATAATGTTTTAAGCAGCATTGTGGTTTCCTAAATAAATCTGTCATAATATTTGCAGCATGGCTGTACTCATTGCATGTATGTTCTACTGTCACTGCAGTCAAGTGTAAAACTGTAATAGCTCTACAATGCAAAGGGAATGTCCTGTAAAATGTATTCCTCAACTCATAGTATGATTCAAGGTTGTCTCCAGGCCAATTTTAGTCACATAATGCTCTCATTTTCTTCCATTCTAGGAACAAAAGATATATGTCTCAGGTAGCACACTTTATGAGCAGATAGCGTGTGTAGATTTCACAGAGAATTATCAACAATATCAATAAATTGTTAAGCAGCATTGTGGTTTCCTAAAGAATTCTGTCTTAATATTTGCAATAGGGATGTAGACATTGCATGTCTGTTCTAAGTTGCTGCAGTCAATTGTTACATTATTTGCAGATGTCCTCTGTACTCACAGCTATTCGGTTCTACTCCCATGCCTGTCAGCTACGGCATGACACCTGTCTAGTTTACTTAATGTACACGAACATGCCTCTCAATTGTCATGATGTTTTGTAATGTAATTACAACTGCCTAATCAGTCTGTTCCATGATAACCATATAAATGATTACCTGGAATACTATACATTTTCAAATGTTCTGTTTAGATGTGTACCTGCATTTGTTACTGCTTGGCTTATACTGTCCCATGCTTACAACCTGAGAGGTATGTGCTACATCAGCTATAGAATAATTGTAGTTACTATACTCACAACTGACACTGCACACCTGTAGAAGTATGTAGTTGTACTTTGTGTAGCAATATTACCTGTGAGGTAACTAATGGCATGTTTTTCTCTCTTTCCCCACCTCTTATCTTCATTAATTTGTTATTGTTATTTATTATTATGATTTAATATTTAATATATTTTGTTACACTGACTGCTTTACTGGTCTTATAGTTTAATTCATACTGGTTTGCTGTTAACATACTTCCTGTTATGTTACTTAATGTTGTGTTACACATAATGTACCTTAATATGTATTTGGATTAATAAATATTATGTTCCATTCTGTTAATACTAACATTGTTTTAGTTATTACTAAATTTAAATGATTGTTGTAATTACTTTATAACAGCATGTCAAGGTTGGCCGGTTCCTCGTGATCCACCTACCTTGCCTCCCTGGCTTTGTGGTGCCCACTCTGCTGCCACTGCACTTGCTATGGCAATAGATAGTACCACCCCACAGGACAGGGCTGGACCCCCCGCTTGGAGTGGTGGTGGAGGGGGAGTTGTTACCCGTGATGAACTGCCAGATTTGGTGAACAGGATCATCTACCATGGGTTTTAACGATGCCTGCATTGGATGGAGAGCATGCTGGCCACCCTGGTGCCCAGCCTCCACCACTGCCACCCTTGGGGTAGTGACAGAGCAGTGTCAACAGTCCCATGGGTAGGAATGTGAGTCATGCTGCTTCCTTTGTGGATGCAGAATGGACTGAGATTCCACAACACCCTCCCCATCTAAGGTGCTTATCCCCTCTTGTGTCGATCACCTCCCCTGTCTGCTGTCTTGCCTTTCTTGTCTGTCTTCAAAAGTTTCCTCACCTACCCAAATTACTGCCCTCACACATACCTATGTCCCTTCCCCAACATTCTTAAAAAAAAAAAAAAAGAAAGAAAAAAAGAAAACTGAGCACCTGTCTCAAAATATATATCCTCCCATACATAGCTCTTCATTTATCACACTTGCCTACTGGACACACATAATTTATTACATTAACTTGCCACACCACACTGCTGTTAATTAAAACATGTGGTTTTAGTAAAATATATTAATTGAAAGTTACACTCATTATGCATGTTTCAGTGTAGCTGAGCATCATGCCACATTGTGCAAACTTGCTTAAAAGGTAATGGAAAATTTGGGAGTGCACCTTGGGAGTCTGCTGTAGAGGTACACCTGCTAAGGCATTCCTGGCAAAAAACATGTACAACAGGGGCCTTGGTGCAGAAATACATTCATATAAAGTCATCCAAATAATGATGGCTGTAAAAATGTATGTCACAGCCTGTATGTGTGTTTTCTTATATCTTGCAGATACACTTGATGTAATATTGACTCAGTAGCTCAGTCTGTTAAATGCCTTGCAAGGAGTACATTTTGCCATACAAAGTTCTGAGTTTAAATCCAGTGGTGTGTAGCATTTAAATAACATTATTGTGAAACCAGCAATTAATCACTGAGTCATGCACTCTTTATGTGCACAATGCATTACAAATGAAATGTCTGCTTGTCACTAATGGAAGTCACAGGCCTGCAGATAGGAATGCACTTCACATATCCCTGTAGCAAAGCTATAAGTGCATAAAGTGTCAGGTCATGCATTTATATACATTCACAGAGGATTTTCACTCAGATAATGCAACTGAGACCCACTACTATCACAGTGCAGTGCACAATCCTTTCAAACTCACAGTGCAGATTAGCACAGCTGTACAACTAACATAGGTATATGAATCCCCTGCTTGTAACAAGGACTGCCAGCATACACATTAATGAGTAACAGACTGTAACATGTGGCCTGACAGTTGCCCAAATGGTGTACATAATGTTATATTTATCCCCTATGTTGCTCAAGAATGCAATAAACATGTAACCTAGTTGATTATACCATTGCCTAACATACTTACCTTAAACACACCCCTTAATTGGAGTGGAATGACTATTTTCACTCTTGCTCTGCCTCTAATACAAGGCTGCCACAGCTGCCACAGTTACTCCTACAGCTTGTTGTCCTCCAACATGTTCACATTCTCTGCCTAGACGTATTATGTGCAGCAGCAGCTGCAGCCTGTACCATACACATCTCTATGTAACAATAGCTTCTACAGACCTATCCTCTGTGAGGAAGTAGTCTCTTCACACCAGTAATGTCCAGCACAATATATCAGAAAGGGTTTTTAATCTAAAAGGAGGCCTTACATCTTGCACAGTGGTTGCATGTCATTGCATGTCATTGGCTGATGATAGTGCAAATCAGCTGTGCTGGCTGCAATTACATTTCAGAACCACAGACTGGTTAAGAGATAATCATCTGCTAATGAGAAGCATGTTAAAGGCAAACATACTGGCTATGGGGAACCATCCTGTATAAAACTTTCTGCACACAGAACACGAGTTTGCAAAAACTTAAAACATCACCTCATATCAACAAATGGGTTTTGCATTCCAGCAAATATGTACTCTCTTTGTTTACAACAAGATGCAAATATGTGAATAGGAATTACAGCATTAAGCCTTTCTTAGGAGTCATTGATACCCAGATTTGCTACACCTACAGAGGACATACAATACATCAAGAGTGGAATGCTTTTTGTCAATGTGGCACATTGGTCTCTTGGGATTGTCCTTTTATAAAGGTTGTAATAGCACACTGCTCTTTGTTTGGCACTGCTGTTTTGACATGTTATAAGGGGGTTACCCCTAGGGTACACAAGCCAATGGACTCCAGTGTTGGGTGCATGATCATACAGCAGTATCTGTCATGGCACACCCTGGAATAGCTGACTATTGCTACTATCAGTTGTATCCACACGCTTAGTATGTTTGCACACTGTGGAATATGACATTTGTGATCAAGCAATGGATACTGCCAGGCATTCTGTTTTTGCTGTATCTCTGTAATTCCATGTATTTGATCCTGACATGTGTTCACATTCTGCTATCTTTTAGGACACATGTACCCAAGATGCCGTACACCTTTCATGGATGCGGAGAATGAGATTATACTTGAAGGCCTCCAGCAGCACCATGAACTCCTACTGTCCAGGTGAAAGCAAAACAGGGAACAGCAGGCAGCACAGTGGGCTGACCTTGTCTGTGACATGAATGCTACAAGTCATCAGAGCAGGACATATGAGCAAGTTTGACACCGCACAATGGACATGATCAATGTTGCACTCAGACGGGTAGCAGATGTAGCCAGGGATCATGGTGTCACTGGTGGAGGGTCTATATTAGAACTACTACTCTCAGCCACTGAGGAATTCCTGGTGAACCTAAGCACACATGACTGCTCCCAGGCATACATCACACCATACATTGTGGATGTGGATGCCACAGTTTCCATGGCAGAGACGTGTGCAAGTAAGCTTGGTTTGATCACTATTGCACTACTGCAGCATCAGTCTGTCAGGGTGTACATACTCTTACATGGGTGTCAAGTCTGTGTTCTTTGGGGGGAGGGTTTAACTTCAGTTTGACTGTCCTGCTCAGATATTGACTGATATAATAATTAATATAGTAGTTACTGTAATTGTGAGATATATGGACATATTACCTTGTTGTGGCGCAACACGCAGTGGTACTGATATTACCTCTCCCTCTACTTTTCACAGTCCATCAGGTATTGGCCAAGGCTGTGGTCTTGCTCCTGGTAAGCACAACACTGTTTTGTTACAGATGTAGGTTTACTGCCATGTAAACCCTAAACTGTCTTCCCAGGTCTGCTGCCTGCAGTGCTGTACTGTTGGCATGATTGCCAATTCCACAGATATTTTATGACTGCACACATGCTACAGTCATGCATATGCCTTGTAAGTGTCGCCACACTGATAGATGCGGCAGTATTGTCAGGACATTGCAGATTGCCATATGTGCCAACTGTGCAGAGTCTTCACAAATGTCAACAGTGTGCCTCATTTTTGCTGATGAGATTGCTGTGTAAAGAGCTTTTATTTACAAGTAACTACAGCTGTTTGTGGAAATAGTAATGCCCTCTTGTCCTACTATATAAGGCTGAGGTTTCAATAGGTCTGTAATAGTGCCAGCAGTGTATAGAGCTATATTTCTATTGCAACATAGTACTGCAAAGTGTAATAGTGGCTAAGACCCCATATCAAAGACTCTGAAATTATCCTTCCCAATTACTACAGCATTAGAAAAGATAGGATCCATAAAAAAGATGGTTGTGTAGCACTCCTCTACACTTCTTCCCTTTCAGTTACCCCCTACACAAAACCCATTCCCCAATTTGCCAATGCTGAACTAACCATGGCCCTACTTCAGGTGAACAAACATAAACTCATATGTATAGCTGCTTTCTACATACCTCCTGGAGACAACATCTGTATTCTTGAGGATATCCTCTCCTGGTTCTTCTCTAACATTAGCAGTGAAACCATAATCCTTGGTGGCATTAATATTAACTGGACCTCTGTTCAATCACCCACAAGCTCCTTAAACCTCAACTTTTATAATGTCTCACAGCTAATCAACTCTATTTCAAGAACCTCCAAGGACTACTCCTCCAGTAGCACCATTGACTAAGTCCTAGTCTCTCACTCTCAGTATATCACTGATAGTGGCACCCTACTCGACTCTTTTAGTGACCACATTCCCTCTTTCTCTCATTGCCCCCTTTCCTCCTTACAATTATCCCATACATACATATCTACATGCCCTCAAAAGAACTTCAGCCCTGAAATATTCTCTAACTCTCTAAAACACATAAATTGGAACCCTCTAAAAACCCTCCCCTTAGACAATGCTGTCACCCACTTCAATACAACATTCTTAAATCTGTTAAATACTTTTGCCCCGTCCAAAACCAAAAGAATAAAAAGTAACACTGCCCCATGGCTGACCAAAGAAACTGCAACATTGATGCATTTACAAGACAAAGCCTGGAAACACTACCAGAAATATAAAACCCCCTCCTCCCAAAATGAATTTAAAGTACGTTGTAACAAAGTCAAAAAAACGTATCATATCCGACCGCAAATCCTATTAATCTATACTCCAAAATAACCATAAGACAAACCCCCAAATATTCTGGAATGGTATCACCACCCTCCTCAACCCTGGCAAAAAAAGACAATCCCTGCCCTGATCCAAATGCCTCTGACTTGGCCTTAACCACCCAATTTAATTCCTTCTTTTTCAACACCATATCCAAACTAACTACATCCTTCATCAACTCCTATCCCTTCCTCCACCAACACAAGCAGTAACTTCCCCCTCACTTCTCTATCAAACCCATCTCTACATCTACCATAAAAAATGTCTTTATGAACTTGAAACCTTGCTCTAATGCCCCTGATGACCTTCCTTCCTACTTTATAAAAACAGCTGCCAAAGCCATCACTTTCCCTATCTCCATTTTAATAAACCAGTCAGTCCAAGAAAACTATGTTCCCCAACTCTGGAAAAAGACCTTTATCATACCACTTCATAAATTGGGCAACAATAACAATATTCCCAACTTTCGTTCCATTGCCATCTTATCCCCATCTCAAAAATACTAGAAAAATGCATTCACCTACAACTTTTACCCTTACATCATAGATAACCACCTGTTCACCCCCACATAACATGGATTCAGACCTGGTGACAGTACTATCACAACTCTTCTCTCCTTCCTCAAAACTGTCAACAAAGCTCGGGATTCTAGCTATCTAGCATCTACCCTCCTTCTGGACTTATCCAAGGCCTTTGACACTATCTCTCATAACTTTCTTCTATCCAAACTCTCCAATCTTTTAATCTATCCATCTCTTCTACCAACTGGTTCACTAGTTATGTCTTCAACAGACAACACACTGTCAAATGGAAAAAAGCCACTTCCTCCTTTCTTACCACTCCTACAGGTGTGCCCACAGGTTCCATATTAGGTCCCTTACTGTTCGACATCTTTATAAATGACTTCCATCTGTCTATCCCAAAGGCTAATCTCATGCAGTATGCAGATGACTCTGCAATCATCTGTTCTGCCACCTCTGTCTATCTCTTCTCTCTTAAAACCAGAGGCCTTCTCTTCCACTGAGTGCTGGATTTAACCATTTAGCACTCAACACATCAAAAACTAAACTTATATTTTCTCCTTCTAAAAACACCATTATAGACAAGAACTCTTTTATTATTACTAGCCAAAACAATACCTCTCTTGAGATAGTATCCCATACCAAACTCTTAGGTGTCCTCATCAATGAACACTTTAAGTTTGACATCCACCTGCAAATGAATATCAAAAAAACTCACCAGAAACTTGGTATGCTTTACTGCCACTATCGCTACCTCCTTCCCTCTACTAAGTTTGTTCGCTCCACTACATACCTCATTTCTTCCCTATTATATGGTGCTCCTTTTCTCACTAACCTAAAATTTTTGCTAAAGACTAAACTCTTTTCCTATTATAATAAAATATCCATGTTTGCCACTGGTTACAAATCCTCCACCCACCACTGTAATGCCCTTCAGAAACTAAACTGGCTAGAGCTCCCCAATTATCTTACATTATATCCAACTCACTCATGCCCACAAACTTATCTTCTGTCCATCTCTCTGCCCTTCTCTAGCATCTACACTCAAAATGCACCTACCCAACTACTACACAAGCCTGCTCATCCACCAGGCAAACAACTACTATCCTTTTCACTAGCATGGCTTTGGAACTCCTTGCCACCGCTCATTCGCACCACCCTCAACCACTCTACCTTTAAAACCTTGCTTCATTCCCATCTCATATCCCTCTGGGAATGTTCCTGCTCTCACCCTCATAGCTACCTTCTAAGCTACCATTACCATCAACCCCCTTTCTTTCCACAGCTTTTTACTCCTCATACACTTCTTCTTTTCTTACTTGACACTTAATCTCTTCTTTTCCCTTCTGTACTCTACTATAGCTCTAATATGATATGTATGCAAAGCTCTTTAGCCTCTACTTTTACATTTTCCACTGTATAAACTAAGGTGCTTTGTAAATACTTAATGACATGTTTTTCACCTTTTGCATTTGTAACTTGTGTACTGTATTACTCATTTTTAATGATTTGTCTAAATTGTATAATGTTCTTACGGAGGTTTTCTCACCGGGACTCCATTGAAAACAGGCTCTTCTCAGCCCAATGGACTATCCTGGTAAACAAACTGCAAAATAAAATAAAAATAAAAAATAAAAAATAAATAATGTACTGCTTTTTCATCTCTTATCACAGATGGCTAGGGGGGTGGGTCTCTGTCCTCTACACAATCTGATGTCAGTGTCTCTTCAGATTCTAATACTGATGGTGGCCACAGTGAGGCACATGTGGGGGTTTCACGGGCTGAATGTGTCCCAGAGGTTGACCTCACTCTTCTGCCCTCATTGTCCTGCACACAGTCAGTATGCCTATACATATCCAGTCCCCAGAGGTCACAGATAGTGGACAGTCAGAGGGTGGGAGATTGAAGAGGAAAGTGTGGCAACTATGGCTCCAATGAGTGTAGACACTTGCCATAGCCAGAGAGCTAATGAGGTTTCACACAGGTGGATTGATAGAGGTGCTTGTAGCAGGCCTGCTGTACTTCCACCACCTGTTGCATGTGTCACATCACAGTTCACTCGGCATATGTTTTGGGCCATCATGGAGGCACAGGCATGTTCTGAAAGGAACTCCAAATGTATGCTCAGGGTTATGGCTGTAGCACAGTCTGACATCTGTGACTGCTTCCACCACATTGGTAACAGCCTGGATTGATTCACGGATACAGTGGACAGAGAGTGAACTGAGACAGTGTCTGTCTTGGAATGCACAGTGTCTGTGCTGGAATCTCTCTGGTTGGAGTTGATTGCCAGTCTCCTGGATGTAGGTCAGCAACCCCATCTGCTGAAAGTCCACATGGGATGCAAAAACACACTCCAGGAGAGGCAGTAAATCCAGCACTACTGAGGGGAGTGTGATGCCCACACCAAGATGTGGCAGGCCTTGGGCTTGTGGTCCTGGGAATTCCAGTTGAGCACAAGGCCCCAGCAGACAGCAGTCTCCATCAGGTACTATTACCACTTCTGACCTTGAGTATGGAGGTGCCAGTGCAACTCTTGACAGAGCTACTTCCCATGCTCGGGACTGGTTATGGTGAACTGTCAGCACTACCACACACAGTTCAGAACTGTCCAACATACAGACATGTAGGGCTAACACTGAGCTAGACTGTGTACAAGAACACACACACACCACTGTCAAATTCAGGTCCCCTACAGACACACACGGCACAATTACATGATACAACTTGCCTGCTTCCTTTCCTGACTCACACACATGCTGTCAACCTTTTGGGTCAGCCTAGGCCTCCTATAACTACACACAACACCCTGAACAATTGATGATACCTGTGCCACATCCCTGTCTTCCTCATCATCAATGCAGGGAAATGAAGCTATGTGTCTGATGCATAGGGTGAATATATAAATTAAAATGTACTTGTGTAATGCATTGTTTTCCTAAGCCACTTGTAGTGGTTACTGACAGACACTGTATGCTGACATTTGTAATGAGTAAGCCACATAATTGTGTGTACCTTATGCTGTATGATGTTGTAATAGCTGTATACTTACACAATGAAAGGTGTGTCATGGCCATTTTTGTGTTTCTGTTTCATGATTCTGTTGAGACACCTATGGATACACAGCAGCAAGAAAGCTATAGATTTCACAGCACAGAATAGAATGTCAGCACAGAAGAAATATGTCCTCAGCAAGGTACAGCACTATAGGTGCATGGCACCATAAGTCCATATGTGTGTAACAGGCTAACAAGGACAATGTTGTAATTCAACTTACCTATGCATCCCTAATCTGTGAAAAAGGTCTGATACCCTTTATAGGTGTCACTGGCATTTTAGGAGCTAACACATCTACAAGCTGTGGTACTGGAGATGACCCATCTACAAATTTCCTGTATCCAGTACAGATATTTGTCAGACAACAGCTATAATTGCCGTGTTCTGCATCCCATGGTGTAACCTGTACATGTGTATCACAGCAGATGTGTGCTTCACATGCATGGGAGGCCTGTTACATATAGGGTGTACTGTCTGTGTTACATACCTATCTCTCCAACATGTAGTATTTATACCACAGTGATGGTGTAGGTGTGTAGGTCAGGTAAGACATTTGTTAGTCCTGTCATGGATGCGTGGAGGTATAGTGGCATCTGATACCTTCCTGTATGGCAGCCATACACATCTCCTACAAAGCATTTATGAGACAGACTACACATGCATGGTCTTGACAAGGACTCTGTAGGGCATGTTATCTTCAGTGTGTATTGCTGTACCATGGAACTTGTGTGGCTGCTACAGTTGTAAGATATGCCTGTGCAGTGACATAGCAAGGGTGCCATTGTACACAATGATAGGTGTGATGAGTGCCACATTCAGTGTAGCAATCACAGTCTGGGTGTTACATCACATATCTGTTTAGGTTGTACAACACTGAATGATCCCCACATCTCACCAACCACTGAACGTCTACATTTCTCTCTGAGTCCAAACATCCATGAGTAATGGCTCAATTGTGTGTGGTGTGCAGACACTACTATATTTTCCAGGGGTGGATGACTTTCCACAGGATAGTATTGTGCAGTCGTTGGCATTTAGTATTTGTCAATGGCACAGACAGCAACTGAATGTGTGTTACAGGCCATCCTGGTTAGCTATTGGCTCTGTGTGGGATTCAGTGACAGCTCCAGATATGCAATCACCTGCTAATGTAGCCAGTCAGAGAGCACTGACAGTGGCTGTGACTGCAGAGAGGGAATGGCTAGAATGGGGTACACTATCAATGATGTCTTGTGAAATCCATTAGTGACTGGTGTCATTGCAGCGTAGGTCTCCCAATGCTATCTTCCCAAATTATGACTGTCAGAAACTTGCCTACCCACCTGCTGACATAACACTCAGTAGATAACCTACACAGTTTCCAGCAAGATCTGCTGGCTTAATATTGTCAAATACCTTCTTAGATCATGGTAGGTAGAGTGAGTACTATTCCTGTCATCCATTGATTAGTGTAACATTCAATAAGGTCCACCAGTTAGAGTCGGTTGGCATGATTTGGCCTTGAGCATAACAAACAGTGAGTGTGTGGTCCAGTGTCAGTAGCTGTATGACAATGTTACTGCTCATATCCATGCTAACTCCTTTCATGGCATTTCATGTCACATGACTTAGAGATCTGGGGACAATGCTTGGCGCTGCATGCTAGTTGTCCTTTGTGCAACTAAGTATTGCAGTTGCTTCCAGCATGTTCCTAGAAGAAAGTCTTCCAAGGTGTGTGTACAGAGTGCAGGCAAACATGTTAGAAAAGTGTAATATGTATACCCTTTGAAGGTAAGGTGGGAGTTTTACAGAGGCATTCTGAAGTTAGAAACTACCCAAGTGGTGTGTACTGGAAGGACACAATTACCTTGTGAAAACTGTGGAAAGCAGGGCAGTCTACAGAATTGCTGGTCCCTGGCAACTACTAATGCTGGTCTCACTGACACCACTCTCACATAGGATATCATGCTCAGATACATTTTCTGTCATCACATGCAAAATGGTACTATAAAGCCCATGATGCCAACCAGGACACAGCCTGTTTGTTCATCCACATAGCAGCCCCACATCATGAAAGGCTCTGTAGGCTTCACATACCCTTTTCCATGTAGATGCCTTGATTAGCAACCTGGGCAATCAGTTGGCTTTTGCATGTGTTATGCCATGTGTTCCAGGGTTGATGGTATTTCACTAGGGAACTGACAAGGGTGGGATTAGTAGCACGGCTGTAGCACCACAATATAATGTACAATGTCCATTGACATAGATGTCCAGTCTGTGTAACAATCAGCACACTGGTGGTCAGCCATCATAGGTGACACTTTCACAGCACTTCAGCATCCTGCCCTTCAACAATTACTGGTGCATATCTTTTTGACATGGTTGTGAGGCCTACTGCAGCAGACTGGCCACATTTGACCAATGTATGTCCACCTGCCACATGTCCTATGCATGTCATACTGTACAGTTATGTACCCTACACAGATGTCTGTTTTCTCACATCATGTCACACAACAACCAGTGTGCTGTCTAGTTGCTTGATAGGCATCGTACACTTGTGAGGTCAACGTAATGTCAGCAAAGTTGAACAAGTCCTTTATGCATGCATGGGCATCTACATATTCACTGCAAGGTGTGCCTACAAACACTGTATATCATTTTGTCATCCCCAGGGGTGTGGCAGCATGACCCTACCTTTGCAGGACCTGCTGCTGAGGTGCTGGGAGTGTCCCCACCCCTCTACTCCTATGACAGACAAACACAAAGTGTGACAGATGTGATTGCATTTCAAACCTTGCTGCCATGGTGTCTCCACCAGCAGTCATTACATAAGGCAATGAGGATTATGCCAACATGCACAGCTCACATCCTGCACCACCTAAACCCACATCAGACACACACGTGCATATACACAGCTCTTTACCAGATACATTGCTCAAAAGACACCTCAGAACATCCTGCCTCTAGAGTTCACAGTACACATAATATTGCATGCACCACTCTCTCATCAGTCAAACACCTGAGGCAAAACACAAAATCACACCAGTTAGTCAGAGATGATTACATTGGGAGACACACTGCCTGTGTCAAGTGGCTACATATGGGACAGATCACAGATATCTATCTGTGGGTTGACACAACAGGCTTTACCGCATGTCACAAATCAAGGTATATCAGTTAACATAATGTTGACATCATCATTCCTGCAGGTGTGTATGACTAGAAACATATGTCACCGGATGTAGGCAGACACATGGCTGTGCTTAGCCAGTCTGCATTTCTCGTGGGTATACACATACCTTTAAGCTGCAGTTGACACTCACCTGGGATGATGGCTTCATACACACGGAAAGTGATGGAAGTCAATAATTGCCTTAGCATGTGGTGTCATTGTCAGGGGATCTACTGCATGTCTGCCTGGGATGCTTGCTCAATCGCCATCAATGCTTCACCAGTGATGGTGTTCATCTCTCAAACCTGAGATTTGGAGTAATGGCCATGGTTACTGACACCCACACAATGTATATTAGATGCACTGTTCAGAGAAAAGCTGTCAATGAGAGCACCATCTTTGTACAACATCATGGTTATGCTGCTACACGGTGGATTTGGCAACACTGAACCGCAGTCTGTGGAATGTATCCCCACCCTGGATTATGCAGACATGTGTGCAGTCTAGGACATCTGGTTCAAGGCTATGGACAACACCACAGCCATACCAGACTATATGCCCATTCACATCTTCACACCTCAAAATGACAGTGTTCAAGATAATGCAGGTGGTACATTCATACTCATTAAGGAGAGGTACACATCCAGATTTTGTGAAACACTTTGATTTCCCAGAGACAATGGTGGTGCCATTCAGTACTAGAAGGGTACATAATCAAGCAATAGTCAGCTACAAGAGCAGCTCCATGTATCCAGACACCCATTCTGCATATTTGAATGTACATGTGACCACCAGCTGTGTTGCTTAGTCTACATCCTTATCTACAATGACCTGGAGCAGTGTTGTGAAATCCCCCCAAAGGGAACCAATATATTGCATCATGTGTTTACCAATATGGGTGACCATTGCAGCCTCCCAATGTGAGGTCTTCCTTGGTGGGATCTGACCACAGATCATTGTTATTAAAACTACCAGCACTAAGCCCTTGCCGATAATACAGACATATATTTCAACAAATATATTTAGTACCTCCTGTAGGATGGTTTGCATAGCTTGACTGCTCCTTCCCTCTCTGATGGGATGGCAAGTATGCAGAGCTGTACA
>NC_056731.1:1072401024-1072446024 GCF_019279795.1 Protopterus annectens
TTGAATATTAAGGAACACATACTAGTGTACAGGGTAACTGTAGTCCAAGGCAGATGTTACTTGTGTCCAAATAGCACACTATATTTACTTGCGTAAATGCAGCAAATTCACACATCCATACCATATTATACTAATCCTTATAAGTAGTGTATAGGTTAGGGACTTACCTTGCAAATGCAGCAGTTGACAGAACTGTAGTTCAGGGCTGACTCTGTCTGATGCAAGCAGTACACAGCCAATACATGTATAGGTACAGGTTGTGTGGGTTATCTGGCATTGGTTTTACTATATGTATGTGCGTAGGAGTAAGGTGTCAGTCCCTAGGGCCCTAAGCTGTCATTGAATGTGCTATGCATTGTCTCTTAGCCAAAGCCAGGCCTATGTCTGCCTACAGGGACATCAGCAGAGGATCCTACTCTGAGTCCTCCTGTGACTGTAGAGGTGGTGACCTCGGCACTGTGGGGAGCTGTGTATCCCTTCCTTCAACTGATCCTGCTGCAACTGTGTCCATAGGATCACATTGTGTAGCGTAGCACATACTGTGAATATATGTGCACATGTGGCTGAGCAGCACTGCAGGGCTCCACCAGATATATCTAGGCAACAGAACCATGACTTCAGAAGTTGAAACACATGCTCTATGATGTTCCTAGTTTGTGTGTGTGTGTGTCACATTATGGCATTCTTCAGTGGGTGTGTGCGCATTTCTGATGGGTGTCATAATCCACGATTCCAGTGTGTAGTCAGCATACACTATCAAATGCCCATGTGGGATGTCCCCCCTAGCAAACATCTGATACAGCTGTGATGTGTGCTAGATATAGGAGTTGTGATAACTTCCAGGGCAGCCACACACACATTCAGGATAATGCCCTGGGCATTGCACACAACTTGGAAGTTGATGGACTGGTACCTCCTGCAGTTGACGTAGATTCTACCCTCCTCACCAAGTGGTGCATTGATGTACACATGATCAAATTTATGGCACTCAGTACTTCAGGGTAGTGTGCTACATGGTAGAAGTGTTGCATACTGCTGGCCCTCACCTCAGCAGTGAGGGGAAAAGAAATATGCCCACTAGCATGTGGTAAGATGACATCCAGGAACTGGTGGACTACCTTGGATGCTGATGCCTGTGAGACCCTTATCATGTCCTCAGTTGGTCTTTGGAAATTACCTGTAGCTAGTGTCCAAAAGGCTACACATATCTTTTTTTTTTCCACTGGGATGGCTTCCCCTCTGTTGGCTCTGGATTTGAGTTGGGGGCGGCAGAGCTCAGTGATCTCTTGTAACATGTCCGTGTCCATCCTGTAGCACTCTACAATCAAACAAGCACTGACTTCAGCATCTAGTGCATACAGGTATAGCAGACCTGCAGCAGCCCCTAGCATTCTTTCAGTTAACATGTCCAAGTCTGTACTGCAATGGTCCAAAGTACTGGGGAAAAACAGAATGTAAGGTGTTTGCATTCTTTATGGAGCTCTGCTGTAGGTGTAGAATGTGGGATTGGATAACTATAAGGCATTCCACCTGCCTACAATATAATTAACATAATTTAATGGCCCTATTTTAGCTTAAACAAGGGTCAAAACTAATTAAATACATTTTTTAACACGCTCAGCATGGTGGCATGCTGCGCAAACACACACATCCAAGCTAAACGCTTAGAAGTTAGTGGACACCACCCCCTTGAAGGGACACACTCAGGAAAGTGGTGTGCCACATAAACAAGTGCACCTAAGCTGAAATGAGCTTAGAAGTCAGTAGACACCCCCCTGGTGTCAGCTACATCCTGGGTGAACAGAAATATGGGTCTAAGTCTACATGAAGGGATGCAAACATGATTACTTATTTCTGCT
The DNA here is from genome assembly GCF_019279795.1 of Protopterus annectens. Classification (NCBI taxonomy): domain Eukaryota; kingdom Metazoa; phylum Chordata; order Ceratodontiformes; family Protopteridae; genus Protopterus; species Protopterus annectens. The sequence continues at coordinate 1,072,402,884 of NC_056731.1, forward strand.
ATTCAGTAACTCCACCTCATTTGCATAGGTATCTGTGCTCACAGCCTAGAAACTACATGCTTCATAGCCCAACCACATTAGCAATAGCACCAATGCATCATTGTAGAGACTCCATGCACAGTTCTTTAATACATTTTGTCACATAATATTAATTTTATTTTTTCCAATTTTTTTTTGTTATTTTTGTATAAAGCATGTTTGCATACTGCGGCCTGCTATGTAAAAATTTTAATTTAATTTATTTCCTTTCATTTTTCTGACATACAAGACAATAGTTTCACACATATGTGTAAGTGGTATAACATTTCTGTCCATATATCTACATTTTTACAATCCCTTTTTCCTGTCTGCACTCCTGTACACTGAATTGTTCTGCATAAACTACAGACACTGACACGGGTCTAAACAGATGGCTGTCTGCTTGCTGGATCACTCTATCTACCTCATTTGCATGGCATTCACCTGCTTATCAGGTGATTTGCATGCCAAGGTAGTTTCCGTGTTAGAGAGTTTATGTCCGCCTCTCAGCAGTGATTACTGAATCTAAAAATGTTTGCGCTTATGTAAGCAGAGTGGCGTGATGCCTACACAGAAAACAATAACATGCAGGCTTTATTAAATTCCCTTCATAATGTTGTTATTGTTATTTTCAGTGATATTATTGTTATTGTAGTTATTATTATTATTATTATTATTACTAACAGTAGCATTGAGTCAGTTCATTATATATACAGCTTGAACAGATAGGGAATCTGTTGAGAGGAGTGCATGATCTCTTTTACGTATGCTTTTGTCTTCAAAAAATGTTGCAGGGTGTCTGCAAATTAATCACATTATTTGGATTTATAGAATTGAGTTTTAGAGAAGTAGGCTATGCCTGATGGATTATGCATTAAACAGACCTACAGTTAAACATCTGTGTGGTGACTTATTACCTCAGAGAAAATGCATTCATGTATCTGGTATAAATAATATAATGAAATTGTGTTTACATTCCAACTATATGGCTTGGCTTGCATATTTGTATGTTGTTGTACACTTATTCTTTGCATGTAGCAATTCTTCAAATTAAAATATTCTAAACAACATTAATAACACTACTGTTACTACTAATAACAATAGTATTACCTAGAGCTGTTGCTAGGATTGGGTAAAGGAGATGGTAATTGGTTGGGAACATGGTACAGGCAGTCATTTCTGATACTGCATTTGCAGTTAGGACTGAAGGACTTCAATGCTTTGTGTGTGGTATAAGCTGTAGTAAGTTGATTGCTACATAGCAAGTGGTTTGCTAAGTTTTAAAAGTAGAAAGAGTTGTATTTAATCATTCATTTTCTCTTCAAATTAAAGTTTGGGGGGCACCAGATGGTGGGGCAATAAATTGTGTCATAATACCTAGCCACAGCTCTGGTACTACTACTGTTACTACTACTACTACTAATAATAATAATAATAATAATAATAATAATAATAATAATAATAATAACAATAATAATAATAAAAATAACATGCTTGAAAACTCTCATACTATTGACATGCATTCCCGTCTTTTCTCTATTTTTTAAACAACTGAAACCTACTTAAGATTCAGCCCATTTTCTCTAACAATCTCTCATCTTTATCAACTTCATCAGAGTCATTCAGACTATTTTTACCTCTCACCTTAAGTGCTACTCTACTTCACCTCTCCTACAGACGAACCAAAGCTGTGCACTACCTGAAGTCAGTCATACGATCGCCAGTTCAGAGGTAATGGCAGAAAGTTTTTCTTTGATCAGACAACTTAGTTTCTGACCAAATTATACATAAATAAAAAAAAAGAAATATTTTTGTTTACCAGCTACAATGCAAAGGTTGTTAGTTTTCTGAGCAATTAAAATCTAGGTATCTTCAAAAAGAAAAAAGGGAGTAAGCTGAATTGGATTAACGTATAAAAACTGAGAGCAGAAGAATCACTGTCACTATCTTTTCAACTTTAATGTTATTCTTATGATATCAGTTCAGTAAATAAAGCATTTACTAACTATACTTTAAATGATCTCTTAAAACAGCTTTTTTGGTATAATGCAAAATGTACATTATTTTAAAATTAGTGCATACAATGCATCATTCAAATTCATTAATTGTCCAAAGCTAATGAACATTTTTGCTTTATTGAAAATGATAGAGTTTTGACTTATCAGTACCCTGAAAGTGTGTCATCTTAAGTTAAGGGAATGTTAGGGGAATTTTAGTTTATAAAACAGTTAATTCATATGAAGTTCTAATGGCAAAATATGGTGAGTCCAGTTTATATGTTGACCATGCCATTTCTGCAAATCTAAATTATTTGATGAGTGAAATCAGAGATACAGTGTTAGAAATGAAAACATATAATGTATAAATAGTGATGGTAGTGTTGAGAATGATAACATGGATTTAGCAAACAACACTTCAGGATCAGTTGTGAAAAATTTCACTTCAATGCCACAGAATCTTGGAAGTTATTTATAACAGCTGTCACAATTAGCTGCCTCTTAATATTCCTGAATTAATGGAACATGACAAACAAGAACAATCAGGAAAAAAAGACTTGGAAAAACAGAAATGTTAATATTTTCTAGGAAAATACTGGCAAAATCAAATTAAAAAAAATAGAATATAGGCTGTGGATGAAACTACAGGGATAGGAAGGTTCAAAATAGGCATAAACTCTCGCCAGTCTGTAAGTAAAAAAGCCGTTCATACACAGCCCCTACTGAGACAGTGTCTCTTTTGACTTACTCAGCATTTGTTGAAGTTGAAGTTGATCTTCTCTGGCTTCCCTACTTGCTGTCAGCATATGCATGCACTGATTAACTAACTTTGCCAACACTCCTAAACTGAAGATTACCTCCCTTTGATCTATACAGTGCTTTTGGTGTTAGTTATAGTCCTTCTGGCCCTCAATTTGTTTTTATTTATGAATTTATGTAATGTGTACATGTATTTATTTGGATTTCTTAGCAAGGGTAGAACATTGGTCACAAATGATCAATTTCAATCTCAGGTTGGGCAAACAACAAAATACACTGGAGTATACAATTTTAAGCACAAGGAGATAAAGAGCAAAGTGGTCAATACATTACAATGAAGGCAAGCATAGACATTAATAAAAATTGATAGCAAAGCAGCTGATATATAAATCCATATACAATTGACAATGAATATGTATGGCTAAGTGTTAAGGCTAGCGTTGAATACGAAGGTGAGAAATTAGAAACAGAGAGATGAAGAAGTGGTCAGGTAATGTTGTCAAAAGGATGGCATTGAAAGTTGGATGCTAATTCAAGGTGAGCTTTATATTGAGACTGAAAATTAAAGTATGAAGTTGATTCCTTAAGGCAGAGGTAGGGGGGTGAGGAATCACAGATTGGGACACACAATTGAAAAACTGTAGTCTGTGCAATGAAGCATTGTGTTGGGAACTTTCAGGCAGGGGGCTGAGGTGTTGTGATTTCTGAGGTTGTATGTGGGTTAGGTGAGAAGTATCTTGGATGCTTAAGAACTTTGAATAACAGAAAGCCAAGCAGAAGTTGACATCTTTATTGGATTCTGAGCCACTTTGCTTTTTCAAGGGTTCTGCAATGATGTTCCTGTTTTGGGGAAGGGTAATAAACCTACAGATTCTATTTTCTATTGTTTGAATATGTTTTGTGTTCCTTTTTGATATTGAGGCTATTAATGGAAGGTCATTTTCTAAATGGCCAACAAGGCTGCCTTTATCTACTGCTGTTTTCATGGCTTTAGAGATGAATGTGTTTCAATCTTTTGTGTTGTCCAGCTGGAGAGAAAAAGTTAAGGAAAAAGCTAACCAGATGTCTAGGTATTTAAAACATGTATTTTTAAGAGAGTGTTCTGATGATTAAAAATTTCTAGGCATAAAGTTATTTTACCACACTTTTTGTTTGTTTAGAATAGTTTTGTGCTTATTTTTGTGTAGTTAAGTAACAGATTGTTGTTAATGATCCACCGGATGAGGGAAAGGATGTCTATTTGGGGCTCAGTTTCTAAGAGAGTAAGTGACTGATTTGACAAAAAATGACCATGTTTTCAGCATAAAGAAGTATTAGTAGATGAGGGAGGTCAAGAAGGAGTTATTGATATAGACAGATAAAAGTAGGGGAGCCATGACTGGGCCTCAAGAGATGCCGTTATTGAGTATGGAGAAGGGAGAGAGGGAATCTTCATAGCAAAGTGTCAATTTGACTGATTCATATGTCCAGCAGGTGCTATAGTAGGATTATGTGGTCCACTAGATTGAATGCTTTTGTAGGATCTATAAAGATAGTGCACACGAGCTGTGCTCTACTCATTGCTAGTAAGATTTCATTTATCAGGATTTGTATTGCTGTCATTGGATACAGCCTGACTGGAGATCATGCTGTTTGCATGTGATGAGTGGGTATTTGCTAATCTAATGTATGAGTTGTTCTTTCGAATGCATCTTGGTCGAACTTAAAAGACTGAAACGGCAAAATATTGAAGTGGCTTTTAAGCAAATTCTTTCCCAGGGAAAAATTTTGCTTGGCCACTTCGTTACTTTGCCATTTTTAGCACTGTAGTGTGGTCTCGGAGTTGGTATATTCAAGTAGAGGGTGTGTGGGAGTGCAGCCCCCCCAAATCAGGGGGTGTGGGGGGTGAAGCCCCCCATTTAATGTACTTTTTAAAGTGTTTTTTTATTTATTTATTTTTTTGTTGGAACAGCAATTTTTTTCCTTTGGAAAAAAAAAATCACTGTTCTGACGTTTCAGTATTGTAAGCTTTTGCTTACATAGGGTCGATTAATCACTGATCACTTTTTTAAGCATTCTGTGATCTAATATAGACCCCTTGAAATAAAGTCCCATTAATTAGCCTGCTCTACCACTATCTCCTTTAACTCGAACATCATCCACAGCACACAACCTTTCTGGCTCCAGTTTACTTTTTCATTCCAAACCTATCCCGATGCAGTTTCCATCATCAAAAATTCCAAAGCTTTTCTGCACATACTTCTCAACCTCCTGATGTCATTAGAGGAAATATAAAGACTAACTCTAGTCCTAAGATCAGCACCACTACCACTGAACACAACACGTGCTCCAACATCAGATATGCTCTGCTCAATGTTGTAAGCATGAATAATATGCTTGATTGGTTAAAATTGTTCCTATCTTACCATTCTTCTTACAGTGCCACAGTTACAGACTTGGCTTTGTAATAGTGAAGTACCTTGCAGGATGCGCAGTAGCAAGTTCTGCCCAAAGCATGTCTTCCCCCCTAAGATTTCCTGATGGAGCAGTAAAACTGCTAAATATTCGTATGTCTGCCAGCATGAATATTAATCGCACTGTTGTGTCTTCATTGAAAACTGCCTTAACAGCCATTACCAGATCCTGTAGATGCATGTTTATTTTATTTGTTGCAAGTACAGCATAATATAAGTACACATATCTTTCATCTGTCTCTGTTTTGTGGCTCAACTTTTTCCTATTTTCTTTTTGATGCCTCATAAAAGTGACAGTTTAGGGCAAAAGGATAGTGGTTTAAACTATTTTATGAAATTGTTCACTGTTTTGGTGCATTACTAGGGAAGCATAGGATGGTGACAGATATTTGTATGAGCAGGACCAGCGATTGTACACACAGCATTAATAAAAAAGAAACACGGTTTTCTAGTGTTCTGTAGGTATATGTGGTAATGATGGCACAATACATTTGCTGGCAAAAGAAGTAACTTTAATAAAACCATGTTGCAAAGATTTCAGTCGTGGATGTGAAAGCACATGGCTAAGATATGGTTTTACCATTCTTTTCTTCATAATCCTGTATGTCTGTGCCATTGCTACTATTATCTGCTCACGTTCCTCTTCTTTCTGCTGGCCATTCTGATTGCTTTATAACTTTACATGTAATAATAAATGTTAGTTAGACTGATCATAAGTCCTTTGTTTCCCCATTCATTCATTCCCAATTTCTTCTCTCTGTACTGTGCTGTACTCTGTCTCTCTTTTCCATCAGTGGCACTGCATTCTTATTCATACTGCTCCCATTATTGGTCAGTTGCCCCAGACGTGATATTACTCAGCAAGTAATTTATTTATTATTTATTTATTTTACATTTGTTCACCAGGTTAGTCCGTTTGAGCTGAATAGCCCTTTTTGAGCAGAGGCCTGGAGAGAAAAGCTCCAGTACATTGTACAGTCCAATAAAAATTACAGAAGCAATATTACATAATGATAGCAGAACTAATATTTCAATAAGATTAACAAAACTTTAAACACTTAAAAAAATGATTTCCAAGTCATAGTTTAAATGATGACAATGAGAGTAAAGACGTATTCATACAGTCTTGAAGTGATAATTCATTTTAAGCGTAAGTCACTGTCAGGTGTAGACAAGAGGAGGTATTAAGAGAGAAAAGTAGAGCTAAATTATACAAGTTGAAGCTTAAAGTTGTCAGAGGTTAATGTGGACAGGAGGGGTACAGGATGTTAACAGTAAGAGAGTAAAAGATGAAAATAAAAGTTTGTGGTCTGATAGTTGGCAGTTTGGTGTTAGGGGGCAGTTTATGGAGGGTGAGTACAGAGGCAAGACCAGAGAGTTTTTTTGGTGTTCTTTAGCAGCTGCTTTGCATTGTTTAGGTTGAGATAGTAATCTAATTTGAAGAAGAAGCTTGTTCCATGCGATGGTTGGATGATAGCTATAGAGGTTGCATCCAATGTTAGTCTTAAATTTATAAACAAGTAATAGGTCTTGGCCTGAGCTATGGAGTGATCTAGTTGGAGAGTAGTGGGATATAAAGGAGGATATATGTGGGCAATAGAGCAGTTGGCATAGGATACAGAGTGTATAATCTGAAGCTGAGAGAGAAGAAGCAGGTAGGTAGTTCCAGCCAGTTTAAGAGATTAAGTGACACACATTGATGAGTTTTATAAGTATGTTGTGTGGAGAATCTGGCTACCTTGTTATAGGCTGAGTCTAGTTAAGCTAGGAGTCTGACATTAAAATTTGTAAATATTTGGGAACAATATAGAAAACTGGGTAGGAAGTATGTATGAGAAAGGGTTACTTTAGCTTTCGAGGTAAGAAACGTTTTGTTTCTGTATAGAAGGCCTAGATTCTGATGGGTCTTCCTGATGAAGTTGTTGATGTGTAAGTCAAATTTAAGTTGATCATCTATAGTGACTCCTAAGAGTTTATTGCTAGGGTCAGCTTCTATTGGAGTCTTATTTAGAGACAGTATAGAGAAGGTAGATTTAAGGTGGTTAAGATTTTTCAGGCGAAAGAGCAAGAGTTTTTTTTTTTAGGGTTCAAGATTAGTTGGTTATAGGTGAGCCATGTTTCCACAGATGTAAAGACAGCCTGAGTAGTTGAGAGGACATTAAAGGGAGAGTCAGAGATAGTGATCACTGTAGAATCATCTCCATATTGTACAAGGGATAACTGGGGACAAGATGTGAAGAGTAGATTGGTAAAAATATTAAACAGTAGTGGACCTAGTATAGATCCTTGGGGAACACCCATTTTTACAGGGAGGGAAGGGGAGAGTGCAGAGAGACATTTCACTGATTGCAGTCAATCAGTGAGATAGCTGGAAATCCAAGTGGCAGTAGCAGGAGAGAATTTTAGATTTGTCACTTTAGTCAGGAGTAGTGAGTGTGAGATGGTGTTGAAGGCTTTTGAGAGGTCTAGAAATAATCAGGAGACAAGTTTGTTTTTATCACGAGCCTGGGAAATAGTGTTGGTAAAGGAGACAAGGGTGGTGGTTGTACTGTGTTTGGGGTGGAAACCATGTTGAGTGGGAGTAAGTAGGTTTTCCTGTAACAGGTATTGCAGAGTTTGCTTGTGTATGCATTTTTCAAGTAGTTTAGAGAGGGGAGATAGAATGGCAGTAGGTCTAAAGTTAAAGATTTGTTGGGTGTTACCTCCTTTATGAATAGGTAGAGTGTAAAATTCTTTCCAGATAGATGGAACTTTTGACTCAGAGATAGAGCAGTTACTCAAGATGGATACTAGGAAAACAAGAGCATCAGCTGCTAGCTGGAGGAAGTATGGAGGAATGTTATCAACAGAAGCAGAGCAAGGCTTTACTTTGGAGAGTAGAGATTTGATAAAAGTAGTAGATACAGGTCTAAGGGAAAAGGAAATGGAGGAGTTGGAGGTAGAAGATGGGACAGAGAGGTTAGAAACATAAGCAGGAGGAGTGTTCGCATTAATCATCTTTGATACAGATTCAATAAAGAAGGTGTTAAAGATAGAGGCAGTTTCTTCAGGTGTTCTATTTGGGTGGGGATAAGGGGAGGAAGGGTTGCCGGGATGGAGTATTTGTTTGACTAACTTCAAAAATTTTGGGGGATTAGATTTTAGTGCTGTAAGAAGGTTAAAGTAGAAGTCCTTAAAAAGTCCTTTTTATCTTTAGCAATGTGTTATTTTCATTGCTTTTCAACCGTCTTGTATGGCACAGGGAGGAAGACAAATACAATAGACATCTGTGTTAGCTAAATGTTTTCTTTACAGCAGCTGCAAATCTATTTTGCAATTGCTAGTGCAAGTACTTCTTACTTATTACTGATGAGTCCACAAAGCAACAAACTGTCCCATTTCTTTGTACAGTTAATTAATGAAACTTGGAATGAGTGCCTTTCAACTATATCATTATGCAAGACATACAACCAATGTATGCATGATGTCACACGGAGATCTGCATACCTGTCAGTCATTGGCCCATTTCCAAGCCCCTTTTACCTGTCAGTCATTACAGACGCACCCAGTTCTGCACAGGACTGGGTGCGAGTAACTTCACTAATACAAAGCTACAGACTCCTGGTTAAAAATAAGTCATTAAATTTCCTTCTTGATTGAAAAATAACTCACCAAGTTTTGGCGTTTAAAGTAATGTCATATCGGAATCTGATCCCATATGGATAATATAACAATTTTCTTCCCAAGAAAACAATCATCTTCTTCTAGCAGTAGCCTGTGTTCCACCACACACCAAGTTCATCAGATTTCAATCTCTTATTAAACACAATTGCTCAGCCATGGATAAGAAAATACTATCCCAATTCTAAGAGATTGTAACCTAAACTACTTGAGACCCCATGCCAAAAATGACCTTATTCATCTATTCTGTGAACCACATCATCAAACTACCCTTTTAACCATCACTCCCTTCTGAATCTGCTCACCAGTAACTGCTCTATTATATCAAGCATTGCTATTCTTTCTCCTTCCTTCAATGACTATTCCTCTATTACTATACATATCAAAAAACAATCATGACTTTCCCACAAATCTATCTCCTTCATACCCAGCAGCAATCTAAAAAATTACCGTTACTCTCTCAAATGCCCCCCCCCCCTTTTCATTCTTCATGAAACCCATACCTCTGTCATACTCCTTACTCAAACTCCATTTGGCTTAAAAGGCTAAATCTTCCCTCTTCCCTCCTACAAAACATTTACTCAAATGCAACAAAAACTCTTCAATAACCAAGGTACTCAACAGTTTGTCGAAATCAGAGATTAAGTTGGTCCACAGATAAACACTGCTCCTCCCCTCCAAATTGGACCAGCCTTTGTTGGACTCTGTAACCTTAGCAAACAAGCCATATGAAGACACAAAAATATATTCCTCAAATCTAGCCAACTTTCTTTTTTTAGCAGATTTCTGGAAAGAAGTAAACTATCAAGCTGGGAATCTATACCTTGTACAGGTACAGGAAATCTAAGCAGCACTACTACCATTTGATGAACTGATTATTGCAATGTCCAAGTGTCCTCATTAGTGGAACACAATACGGACACATAAACAAAATGGACAAATTCTCCATACTGGGTGTCTGCACTAATCAAGAAACCCATGTGACATGAATAGCAAAAAATGTTGAATCCCGGCGTAATACAAGAATCCAGCACTCCTTGCAACCTACTGGCAGCATTGGTACAAAAAAAAAAAAAAAAAAAACAAGAAGAAAAAAGGAAAAAAAGTGGCAGGAGTATCATGTTCTGAGCAGATATTAGTAACTAAATAGTCACACAGATACAGATCTGTACCCTATGCCCAAGACAGATGAAACTGTAGAGCTTTCGGGTGGCCATTCATATATGACAACTACTGACCTAAATAAAGGTTACTGGAAGAAGTTCTTGATATTTTCAGCGGAAGGCCAGAATTTTGTTATCCTGTTTGGGTTGAATAAATTCAGCAAAATACCATTTGAGATGATAAACGCTCCAGCAGATATTCAGCAGCAGATCTATCACATCTGGGCAGCTGCTGGAGGCTATATTTTGTCTTATATTGTCTAGTCGTTAGATGGTCCTGAAAGAAACATGTGACATGTCATCAAATGGTCCTAGGAGGAATATGTGTAACATGTCGGCCATTGAACATGTGTGACATGTCATCAAATGGTCCTGGAAGGAATATGTATAACATGTCGGCCATGAACATGCGTGACATGTCATCAACCAGTCCTGGATGAAATATGTGTAACATGTCCTGCATGAACATAAGTGACATGTCATCAAATGGTTCTGGAAGGTATATGTGCAACATGTCTGGCATGAACATGTGCAACATATCATCAAATGGTCCTGAAAGGAATATGTGTAACATGTCTGGTATGAACATATGTGATGTGTCAAAAGAGGCACTGATTAAAAAGGATGAGATAAGCTATTAAAGCAAACAAATATCAAGTCAAAATGGCACATGTAACTCAAATGGGTGCCATGTGAGTGGTGGTGAAATGTGAAGAGAGGCAGCCAAAACAGAGACTATTAAGTGATGGTATACCCATTACCAAAATGTGGATACAAGTATTCCTCTGGACATTGCAGTTTTACTGATGTTTTTCTCTCACTGTAGTACCATAGTCACTTCTCTCATGCACTGTACCTGAGAAAATAAATAAGATTATCTTGACATTTGCCTTTCACCAGGCATTTCAAAAGCTCAAGGGTCCATTCTGGTAAAAGCTTCAGTCCACAGACAGGTGGTTTTACTTAGCCAGGTTTCTCCTTAGGGAGAAGAACATCATGTAGTGTGGCATAGTTTAGACTTCTTCAATGGGAAGAATTGCATGCAGCTGTGGATAAATAACTGGAATAGATGAAATTTTGTAAAAGCTTCATTCCTATTTGTATGGTTGAAAATTTACATTAGTTAGAGACTGTAATCCAAGTGATAACACAGATGTAGTAGGAAAAAGGCAAGGTTTATTAGATGGAGTTTGGGACTGCAACTCTATAACTGAGCACTAGGGTGGCGAAACAACACAAATGTAGATGGGCTGTCAAAGAAGGGGACCGGATAAAGTAAATTAAATCCATTATGTAACTCCCGAAAGTCATTGGCTTGTGTGTTCCAAGAAAAATCACCTTAAGATGAGTGTAGAAAAGTGAAAGGCTGGGAGGAGCTTGGTATTTTCCTTTAGAAAAACTTATAAACAACTGGATTAAACTGAGTTAAATGTATTTATTTTTTCATAAGAAGTGAGGCCATTCATTTCACTAAATCTTGCATCATGTGAAATATACAGAATGTAAAAAAAATGTGAACTTTACAGAATATGTGACTTAATTCATTAGTAATACAGAATAGCTATTAAAATAAAACGGGTTTATCTCATGCACACATTCCAGTGCGTAAAGTTAAATTTTCTGTTAAATGTTATTCCAGGTCAAATAATGCACTTAGGGTTACCACCTATCCCTCTTTGTGAGGGATGGTCCCTCTTTGGGCAATTGTGTCCTGTGAAAAAAATAAAAAAAAAAATGGCAAATGTCCTGAGTTTTTATGACAAAATATATATTTCCTGAATGTTCTTTAACAGTTGCATAAACAGTTGTTTTTATCTTAAACACTAAATATTATATGAAATAACATAAGCAACTCAAATGCTGCAATAATAAGCCTTTCTTTGAGCAAAAGGGTGAAGTTCTATACTTTGCACTGGCTGTGGGTATATTTTCTCTTGCAAAATTCTCGTGTTTCTACAAAAAATGTCCTACTTTGGGTATATGAAAAGGTGGCAACTCTAGATGCACTGCCTTAAATGGACTTTAACTCCACACATATAGTTTTCTGCAGCTGTGCAAACAGGAAATGTTACCATCAAAGTTAATACTAAGCAACAAAGAAAGAAACATGGAACTACTGTAAATAGAATCAACACATCTTAAGCTTCAGTGTTTGCACTTTTCTGAAGAATGCACTGTGGTCTGCATCTCTGAGACAGAAATGAAGTCCTGGAATTATTTTCCTCTGAAACACTGCAAGTGATGTTTGGATTCACAAATCAGAGGTACACAGACATCAATAATTATGTATTTGTAGTGATTGGACCAGATGAGCTGTCTTCTAAACTGTATTTTTCTTACATTTCATTGAGCAAGGGCACACCTGCCTGCACATTATAAAGTGAGTTGTATTTATTTCAGGAAGACCTTTACTAACTTAAGATCAAAGACTTATGACCACTAATGTATTTGTCAGTAAAATTGTATATTTTCATATCATTTGAAATCTCCAATCCTTCCTATGAAGGGAAACGGTTTAAAGCATTTTGCTGCTATGAAATTGTTAAAGGTTGTACTAAATTAAGGGTAAACAATAAGCGGGTCTTTTATTTACCTGAATGGTCTGTCTGGTAGTGTGTTTGTGTGTGTGTGTGCATGTCTATGAGTTTGCAAAATTAACTTGGACAAGTTTCAGTTACTGCTGGTAGAGCAGCACAGAAAGGCATTGGGCTTTGAACTAGGTGGATAAGTTCATCAAAGCCATTGACTTTAACTTTGCTATGCAGCTGGTCATTGAAAGCCTTATTTGGGTGTGGCAAGTATAGGGTATTAAAATAAAAGTGTTAGCTATGACCCAAAGTAGCAGTGTGTGTTTATGTTCTTAAAGTCAGCCATCTCTTACTTATCATTTACGGTTTAGTGGTGCAGATCATGTCCCCTTTCCATCACAACAGATGTGAGAATTTATACAGATTTTCATCACACCTCCAACCATGGTCTTCATACTGATCACTCTGCAATAGTCTTAGCTATATGGGTTATACCCAGCCAAGAATATAACAACCAGACAGCTTCCACAGCATCAGGGCACCTTTCTTCACACCCTGTCAAGCAGCTTGAGCTGAGCTGAATAAAAGACAAGTCTGGGTGTGAAACTCTTCAGTGCTTTTCTTCCTCTGTAAGGCTTGCAATAATCAATGGTTGGCTTGTGCTTTCTTTGGCTGGGCAGGTGCGTTTCCTTTTGGGGAATATCTTCCATTTTCTTATTTTTTACTGATGTTTTATTACTTTCCTCTTCAGAAACATTATTTTAAAGCTAGGAGTGTTGTGTTTTAATGGATTGTCTCAAGACTATAATATACTTCTAAATGGAGCAATTGTTGTTTCTCTCAGTTTAAAAGCAGTGTTAGCTAACAGATAAAACATTTTGTGTGGACAAATTGTGTTTATTTTTCCATTGTGGGGCTACCATAGTGCTTGAAAATGCTTTTAACTGTACATTTTATGTCAAAAAAGTGACTTTTCTAGACTTGCTATTTTACTAGCATGACTGCGGTGGTTGTGCTGCAGTAGCATTGTCGCCTCACAGTTAGACGTTGCCAGTTTGATTCTCAGTTAGATCGTCTTCTGTGTGTCGACATGTGTGAATGGGCGTTCCTTCATTGAAGGTTGTGCATTAGGCCCGGCAAGCCAGCATGTAAAAATCTACTGCCGATCATTAGCGGACCGGAGTTTTGCTGTGGCGACCCCTAACCAGGAAAAGCCGAAAGACACAAACAAATGTTGCTTGTTTTCCCTAGGATAGATGCACCATTTTTGGCTTGACCATGGAACAGATTATCAGTCACATGGTTTGTCCATCTTCCAACCACAAAAAGAAAAAGTTAAGCAAACATCTCTTGCCACTACAATAGGCTAGCAACTTGCCACAGCTGCAGGTGGGTGACTCTGCTGAGGCCTTTTGTTGCACCTCAGACCTCTCATCTTTTACCCTGGATCCCTCTGGTGTAGCAAGTACTGCCACAATGGACCGAGGGTTAGCCATCTCCTCTGTTGCTGTTGGAGTCCCTTCAGTTGGCAAGGGAAAGCCATACTTGTTGGTCCTAGGAGAGGGAACAGGGAAGATTTCCCTGTTGTGTCAGAATACTTTGCCTGTTCTGGGGGAAATAGTAGCTGCTATTAGTAACATGGATGGTTCCATTTTTCCAGTCAAAAAGAAACAGGAAAAAAAGCAAATCAATTTGCTTTAGATTGGAGTAGTTTACTGGGAATGCCTCAGAGTTTGATTTAGGCTGTTGATACTTCTTGTAGAGTAGTTTTTGGTAAAAGGAAAAGGGATGCCTCTGTTCCTGAAGAGATTCAAGATTTTCAATATGAACAGGAAGATGGAGGCATGGATCAAGGGTTTTTGGCCTCAGACGTCTGATTCCAACTCATAGGAGAGCTCACTTTCTGATTCTCCCTGTGGGGTTTCTCATTCTCTGAGACTATTGCTAGAATGCTCCAGTGTTTTCAGTGGGAGAACACTGAGGTTTTTCAGCCCCTCGGAAAATGCTATGAATTGTTACAGAAATATTTTCAGGAACACTCACCTATTTCTCCTGTCCTGTCTGCTTTACAGGATTTGTATCTTACTACCTGCAATTTTCCTGGTAGTCAGTCAGCTGCCCCAAAAAAGGCAAATAGGATATATACAGTTCCTCAGTCTTTTATGTTATATACTATTCTCATACCTGACCCAGCAGCTGTAGCCTTAGTTGATTACACTGCTACTAAGCACTTAGTTAATTTCAATCCTACTCTTTCTTCTAAGGATGGTAAAATTATTGATTGGTACGGTAAAAAAATGTATACTTCTGCAACTTTGAATTTCAGATTTTTAAATTGCAAGGCTCATATGTTAAAGCTTTTTCTGACATATTTTGAAAGTATGATGAATGTTTTATCCTAGGATCACAGGAAATTACTAGGCTAATGGCCTTGGGGCCCTTACAAGTCTAGCCAAGAGTTTATCCACATAAAAGAAACATCAATCAGCACCTGTTGCCCATGTCAGTGAGGGACATGGGTGGAACCCTTAAGGCAAATTTGTGGTTTCCCATCCACTCATCAAGGTTGTGCTTGAAGAGGGTCAGCAACATATTTTGTTTGACGGGCATGGGGAATCTATTCCAGAGATGGGGCAGCCTCTGGGAGACAAACCTGACTCTCCAGCAGGTTTTATTAATGTCACATATTAGATTTAAACCTTTTGATTGGTTAATGTGTGAGGAGTATCTCTAGTAGAGCAAGGTCTGTGATTGCCTTCTAGGTGAGACACAGATCACCTCTAAGCAATCTGTACGATACCAAGTAGAGTGATAGTGATTTGAGCCTGTCCACGTAGGACAGGTGTTGGAGGCCATGGATTCTCTTTGTGAGATATTTATGTGGCATTTTCAGTTGATGCAGGTGTTTGTAGAGGTACATACCAAACAGGGCATTGTACTCAATTATTGGCCTAATAAGGGAGAAGTACAGAGAGGTAATAACCTCCATTTTTCTGGATGCAATGCCTTTACGTTTGAGATAAACCAAGTAAAAGGCTTTTCTGACCACTGCTGCTACATGATTGTCAAATGTGAGAGCATTGTCAATCTGTGTATCCAGGTCTCTCACCACAGGTTGCGTCCTTAGGAAGTTGCTGTTAATGTGGTAATCAGTAGGGGCCATGTTTTTACCGAATGGTATGATAATACATTTTTTTGCATTTAACTAAAGGCCATGACTTTGGCACCAGTCATTTGTTGCTGTGAGTCCCTCTTGAAGGATGTTAACATCATTTGGGGAGCAAATGGCAGAACCCAACTTACAGTCTTCCACAAACATGGTCAGCCACAGGCCTTTTGTCTTTGCCTGGACTTCTGAAAACTAGATGCCAAACAACAGGGATCCCAGGACAGATCCCTGGGGGACACCACTAGTGACAGGTCTGCTGTCAGAGGTGGTGGCACCTATTTTGACCTTGTGGGTCCTATCGGTGATCCATTTGGCCACCCACCTGATGAGATATGGAATTACGCCATGTTGTGTTAGCTTTTTGATGTTGCCTGAGTGGGTGATTGTGTCAAAGGCTTTGGCCAAGTCAAGGTAAGCTGGATGTACTGACTTTCCCTCATCAGTGCCTTGGTGATAGTCTCAAAAAAGTCAACCAGGTTTAGCAGGCAAGATCTGCCCTTGACAAATCTGAACTGGGTGGGGGGGTCACATGCTTGGAGATAGCTTATGTCCTTGTTTATGAGGTGCATAATAATACGTTCCATGGCCTTACAGATCAGACTTGTCAAGCTAATGAGGTGATAGTTTGCAGGGTATGTAGTGGCACCACCTTTGTCAACAATGGCAATGGCAGTTCTCCACTCTGCTAGAATGAAGCCTGTACTTAGGCTATGGTTGAATAGGGTGCTCAATGGTGAGGCTAGTTCTTGCTGGAGATGTTGCATAATACAGCCTGGGATACTATCAGGTCCCAAGGAAGTTGTGTTCCTTGCCTTGGATAGGGCCTTTAATACTTGATTTATGGAGATGTGAAAGGCAGGGCAAGTATCTGGGATGTTGAATGGGCCTTTGCGGGGGACAGGGTGGTGAAGTTTGGACTGAACCTATCGGCTAGCAAGTTGGCTAAGTCAACAGAATCAGTGTAAGTTGTACAGTTAAGAACCAGTTCCAAACAAACCTGGGCTTTGCCATGGAGGTTTCTGATGCAACTGAAAAAGGCTTTGTGGCTAGCCTTTGTTTTGGAGGCTAGTTTTGATTCATAATTGGCTTGGGAGGTTTTCACTAGTGATATAATTTGCTTGTTGAGGCTAAGGAGGGAGTTCTTTCAATTGGAAATGTGTGCCTTTTTACCCTTGGACAACAGTTTATTCCTTTTGTTGTAGAGCCTGTTGATAGAGGATGTCCACCAGATAGGCCTGTGTTTCCTTGAGGAGAGGTTTTAGGTCTGTTGGGTGTGGCTGAGTCCATGCAGTTGTACAGGTGCTTGGATACTGCACTGGCATACTGTTCAGCATAGTTGTCTGCATCATCTGAGGGGGGCGGTGGTGTGAAGCTACTGATACCCTCCCTTAGAAGGTTGTAGTCAGTTTTTGAGAAGTTTTGTAGCCTGGTTACGGCTTGGGTGGGGTGGTTGGATGGGAAAGACACTTCCAATGAGACAGATTGTTGGTCTGATCTCACCAGTGAAGAACTTACTATGGGGGTGGTACAGCGGACACCCATGTTGGTGAGAACTAAGTCTAGAATGCTATCTCCCCTTGTGGGAGATGGAACAAGCTGGTCCAGTGCATTAGAACTGATGAGGTCAAAGAATCATTAGGTGAGTGCATTAGATTAGGAATAGTTCACCCAGTTTATAGTGGTGTAGTTGAAGTCACCAAGGTCAGGGTATTAGGGGGTATCTTGACGGAGTCAAGTAGGTCCAGGTAGAAAGACTGGGTGTCCTGAGTCATGGAGGGGGGTCTATAGCTGGCAATAATTGGATGGGTGTCTTTCCCATTGTCAATTATACCTGGAGAAGTTCTACTGCATCATGCTGGCAAACCTTATCTTATAAAACGTATCTGCAATTTCTTCTTCTGAAGAAAAATCTGATTTAAATAACTTAGTTCTTCTATTACACAGGTCACTATTCATTGTTTGCACTGGGCGTATGACTCTGTTGATACTTCTTCTAGGGCTATGGCCACTGGTACTGTTTTAAGGAGGTTTGCTTGGCAGCATTCTCAAAACCTCCCATATGATGTAAAAATTGTGATTTTAAATTGTCCCTTGGATCTATTAGAGATTTAATGTTTGGTCCCTCTACTGCAGAGGTGATCAAAAAGCATGATGAAATGGGCAAGCTAATCCAAGGAATCTCTAAGATTTTTCATCCCCCCATTTTCCAAATTGTCCAAAGTTTTTCTTTCTCCTCATCCAATTTTATCAAAAAATCAGAATAAGCAATCTCAACAGAAATCGGGTAAACAGATGTTGAAGAAAAAGTGGCAAAGAGGTTCCAAAAAGAAGTCACAGAACTCCAAAAAACAGGGACACTCCAAAAGGTCTGAATGAATATTCAGGGGATATCGTTATCCCCTCCAAACATAGCCCCTTTTCTCATCAAGAAAGTCTAAATCTCCATTTTTTTCTCTGGCAACAGATTATTTTAGACACTTGGATTCTGAGAATCATTCATAAAGGTTACAGATGGCATTGGAGGAAATTACTCCTTTCCACGTATCCTACAGATCTGAATCTTTTGTTTCTTCCTGTTCTTCACCATATGGTGTCTCAGTGAGTGATTGAACCAGTTCCTCCTTCCCAGGTGGGGATGAGGTTTTATTCAGGGATGCTCCTATTCCCAGAGAAAGAGGATGCTTGGAGTCCAGTTCTGTATCATTCTTTCCTAAACCTGTCCAAATTCAAAAATTATGCCACTTTACAACCTGTTGCCTCTTCTTCATCTTTCAAGTTTCATGGTAAGACTAGAGTTAAAAGATGCTTATCATCACATTCCTGTTCATCCAGATTTCAGGCATTTTCTAAGATTTTGTGTTGTCAGATCACATTATCAGTTCTCTTCCTTATCCTTTGGTCTATCATTTGCAACAAGAATGTTCACAAATTGTCTAGCTCCAGATATAGTGTGTTGCAGGCTACAGGGTGTCTATACATTTTTTCCATATTTTAAAGACTTGCTTAGCTTTATGGAGTCTTTTGCAAAATGTCAGGAATCTCTCTCTCTCTCTCTCTCTTGGGTGAAATATCTCTTTCACAATGTGTGATTACAAGACAACATTCAAAGATCTTCCGTGGCTCCCTCGAACTGGATAGTAATCCTGGGATGTCTAGTAGAAACCTCACTTTGAAGAGTTTTTCTTCTGCAGGAAAAATAGATCTTAAGTTAGATGTAGTTCTAAGTTTTCCACTCAGATTTTGGTCACTGTGAGAGAATACCTCAGGATATTGGGTCTCATGGTATCTATGATGCTCATGACACCGCTGCCAAGACTCCACATGAGAAAGATACAGTGGTATCTTATAGGTTCATAGGTTGGTACTAGGCTATCGGCCCTAGGGCCTATACAAGCCTAGCCAAAACAATTCCCTGGCTATTTCTTCCCACACTATTTACTTCCCTGGACCCCTGTCTAGCAGGGCGACTGACGTGATCCCCAGGGTGAATTTCCTTTCTCCCATTCAACCGTCAAGGTTCCTTTTGAAGAGGACCAAAGAGGCGTTCTGCTTGACATGTATGGGCAGTCTATTCGAGAGTCTGGTGAGTCTCTGGGTCAGGAACCTATCCCTACAGCATATTTTGTTTATTGTGATTTATTTTTTATTTATTTTATTTTTTATTTTTTATTATACATTTGTTGACCGGGCTAGTCTAGCTGGATACATATCCAATTTCAGTAGAGGCGCAGGGAGAAAAGCTCCAAGAGATACATAAAAAATTCAAATACAGAGCAAATACAGATCATTTTTTTTTTAATGCAATATATTCAATGGTCTAATATGTTACATATAATAAAGTTTGTTGGTGATATAATGGTATTTTACTGATCTAGGAAAATGTAAAGAGTATCAGAGTAACTAAAGCCTTTAAAAAATGATGACAAGGTTTAGATCCCTGGAGCGTGTGGCTCTGAGCGATTGGGATTTCTTTAAGTGTAGCATGTCCAACAGCTCTGGGTTTGACATGGCCCTGTATGCTAAGCAGAGATCGCCTCTTTGTAGATGATATGCAACAGAGTATAGCTGTAGTTTTTTAAGGTGGTCAGTGTAGGGCATCTGCTTTAGGCCTGTGATTCTTTTAGTGAGGTATTTCTGCGGCCTTTCCAGTTGTTGCAGATGTCTTGAGAGGTACATACCAAATGGTGAGTTGTATTCTATAATGGGTCTAATGAGGGATGAGTACAGTGGGACAATGACCTCCTTTTTTCTGGATGAAAAGCCCTTAGTGATGAGGTGTGCCACATAGAAGGATCTCATGACTGTTGTGGTGATGTGGTTATCGAAGGTGAGACCACTGTCCACCTGTGTCCCTAAGTCTCTTATCACACTTTCTGTGTTTAGTGTACTGCCACCTATATGGTAATTCATGGATAAATGTTTTTTCCCAAAGGGGATAACTATACATTTCTTGGCATTGAGCTTGAGCCCATGGCTCTGTCACCAAGCATCTGTTTCTGTAAGACCTTTTTGTAGAATATCCACATCATTTGGGGATTCAATAATGGCTCCCAGTTTGCAGTCATCTGCAAACTTTGTTAGCCATAGTCCTTTAGCATTGGCCTGTACTTCAGAGAAGTAGCTGCCAAACAAGAGCGGTCCCAGGACTGAAAACCTGAGGTACTCCACTTGTCACTTGTCTGGAGCTGGATTTGGAGTTGGCTACTTTTACAGTGTGGGTTCTGTCACTAAGCCAGTTGGCAACCCATCAAGTGAAGTAGGGAGTAATGCCCAGCTTAGTAAGTCTATCTATGATTCCAGAGTGGGGGATGGTGTCAAAGGCCTTGGTGAGGTCCACATCCATGACACTGGAAACTAATTTGAAGAAGTCAATCAGGTTCAGGAGACAAGATCGGCCCTTCACGAACCCAAACTGGGTGAGGTCCAGTGTTTGAACGTTGCCAATGTCTTTGATTATAAGTTTCATGATAATATGTTCCATGGCCTTGCAGATCAGACTCATCAGACTGATGGGGCAGTAGTTCCTGGGATCCAAGGTGGATCCCTCCTTGTGGAGTAGGATGACTGTAGCTGTGCACCACTCAGTGGGCACGAAGCCTGAGGTGAGGCTATGATTAAACATGAAACTTAGGTGAGGTGCCAGTTCACTTTGTAGTTCATGTAATACAAAGCCATTGTCATCTGGTCCCATGGATGCTGTATTTGACTTCCTCATGACTGCCCTTCATTCAAAGAAACCAAACCCTAGGTATTCTCAAATGCACTCATCTCTTTATGGCCCTTGGACAGTAATGTGTATCATCTTGTAGCAACTGCCAATTCTGGCCATGCTCTATTATGCCTGTAGCTTTACAACTCTCAACCCTGAACCTGGCATCAAATGTTTATATCTCTTCCATTTATAGGTTACTAATTAACACATGTACCATAATGGCTAGCATTATATTAAGAAATTCAAATGCAGCTACTAGAAAATAACAAGTTGCACTCATAGATGTTAAACATGTAACAAAACATTCACCCTAATTATCACAGTTGAAATACAGGCCATATGCAATCAGCTCAACAATTGTGCAGAATTATGGGGACAAGTAAAGGACATATCCTTCTGTATTTTACACAGTATAACATTTTTATGCAATACAGGTGATTTAGCTGCATCAGCTCACCCCAAAAATGCCAAAGTGATAAAAGCTGACAGTATAGTTTGCTTTATGTTTTGGTCGTCAGAACTATAACACAATCTCAATGGGTTCACCAAACTTGATATATTTCAGCCTGCTTTTGGTCAGATCATGCTAGTCACAATCTTTCTTCACTCTCTTGGTAGTTCAAATCCTTATTTTACAGAAATAGAAAAGATTTAAAGATATGAATACATCTGCAGCAACACACACACACACACACACACACACACACACACACACACACACGCACGCACGTACACACACACACACACACACACACACACACACACACTCAAGTACAACAAAAATATGCATGTACTTGGATAAATATAATTGAATGGATACAGAAAAAGTAACCTGGCAAATCAAAACAGACAGTGAGGCTGAAAATGCACTTTGTACCACCACCCTGGTTTCAGCTGGATCTTTTTTGAAAACCTAGAGTTGCTACTGGGCAAAAGAAAACCAAAAACTAAATACTTGCAAACTGGGACACAGATGACTGCAGTAAAAACAGTGTGGAAGAGACATACAGTTTATGGGATTTGATATACAGCTACATCATTTCTTTTCTGCACATGTACACCTGATCCTATGTAAAATGTATTGCCTTCCATGTGCAAGTTCTAAAT
The DNA here is from genome assembly GCF_019279795.1 of Protopterus annectens. Taxonomy (NCBI): domain Eukaryota; kingdom Metazoa; phylum Chordata; order Ceratodontiformes; family Protopteridae; genus Protopterus; species Protopterus annectens. The sequence continues at coordinate 1,072,424,950 of NC_056731.1, forward strand.
TATCAACTCTGTTACACAACTAAGCAACAATTTATATAAAAATGTGATTCTCTTTCCAGCTGTACAAAATCCACTTCCTTTGATCAGAACAAGAGCTCTTACAGATTGTAATAAGCTAAAATTTATTCCAGAAGACATCATCATTATATAATATTGGCAAAATCAAGATTGAGTCATATTATGTCCAGAGTAATACTACTAAAATAGACATTTACAAAATGTTATATCATTGAACTTACCTTCACCAGCCCTGATATTATACCAGACTGCATTCACAAGCTATCTTAGGCCACCATTTTCTTTCATAGAGACTCTGAATCTGTATCTTAAAAAAAGAAACATACACTGTTGCTAGATTAACTAGATCCTTTCCTATATTTAACCTTGTACATTGCATTATAACCAAACATCTGGAAGTTCAACAGACTGCAGCCACATTTTCAGAATGATGCAATAACCTAGCACTTTCCAAACATTGTATACTATAAATCTACCCAAACACCAAGACTTTTGCTTACCACTCAGAAGTATCAAAAAGTGTGATCATGTACTAAATCAAATCTTGTGCATAATTCTTTAACTATAATGCCTTTGACCTATGATTTTCATATTTTTTGTAACATGGTTTATGGTTTGCTCTCCTTAAAACAGCTTGTTATTTTGTAAAGCAAATGATTGCTCAATACCTATCTTATTCAGCTAGACTGGCTTTCCTATGTGTTATTAGTGGCAGAAATAAGAAGCGGTACATTAAATGGCAAGTGTGACAACATTTAATATGCTACGAAAATACCTTTACTTAAATGAACACAATTAAAACTAATTTTACCTTTATATCAGTTCCATGTCCCAGTGGGATGGAGCACTGGCTACACTCAAGATAATCAATTTTCAATTAATTTATTTATTGTTTATTTAATTATTTATTTATTGACATTTGATTATGGGGAAAGTATGACTGGGTAGAAACACATTTTGAGGGGAGACCTGGAGAGAAAAGCTCAAAAGTATTACAAAAAAATTTAAGAAAAATAATTTTAAAATCTTCAAAAGTAAAACAAAAACATCTGCAGTTTAAATAATTATAAGAAATTAGACATTATATAAAAACTTTGGTTAAGAATCTCCACAAGTTATATGACAATTATTTAATATTTATAGACATTTTAGACAGTTTGTATAGAAATTAAAGGTAAATTAGTCTAATACAAACAGGAGCTGCAAAATGAAGTGAGGGAAAAACAGACTTATAGTTTATTTAGAGAGAAAGTCAGGAAAGAGAAAAGATAGCAGTAAGGAAGTAAGTGAAGAAGGGAGAGTAAGGAGTTATAAAGAATGAAAAGGTACTTGTTCACATTTAGGGATATAGTTTATCCTGGTTTTGAGCAAGGACAGAAGTAGATTTTAGATAGGAAGTCTTTTAGAATAGTTTTGAAAGATGGAAGGGAGGGGGGCACTGACCTGACAGATACAGGTAAGGAGTTCCAGGCCTTAGCAACCTTGCATGAGAACGTATAATGCCCAGGAGACTTGATAGGTTTATAGACAGATAGGAGATTTTGGTCAAAAGATTTGCAATGACCGACTGGGAACATAGTTATGTAGAATACTTTTTAGTGCTGGACAGGCAGATGGATACAGGATAATTTTATAAATGGTAAGCGTATATGTTAGTTTAAGAGACAATTCTCACCAATTTAGGCTTCATAGTGCTATACAGTGCTGGGTTCTGAAAGAGGTATTTGCTGCAAATTTAGCAACTTTTTATAGCATCATTCAATTTTTAATTGAAAACTGGAAGTTAGGATGGGAGCACCATAATAAAAGTAGGGAGGAGATAAGTAGTGGCAACTGTAGTTTTAGTTGCATTGATGCGGATGTTTTTAGATCTGTAAAGCATCTCTAGATATTGATGAATTTTTCTTATGCAACTTTTTATGTGCAGGCTGAATGTAAGATTATCATCCACTATCACCCCTAATAATTTGCTATAAGTGACTTTAATGGTTGTATTATCAAGAGAGAGGATTTTACATTTTGTTTTTTCATGAGAGAGGGATTTGAGGAAATAAGTAGTAGTTTGCACTCTTTTAGGTTGAGCATGAGTTGGGAGTTATGAAGCCATATTTCTGAAAATGTTAATGCTTCCTGAGTATTTTTTTTTTTTTGAGGTGTAACGTTATCAGATGAGCAAGGGAGAGTGGAATCATCTGCATATTGTATTAGGGTGTGGCCTGTTGTGTTGCTGTATAGAGGGTGTTGGTGAAAATGTAAAAGAAGAGAGGACCAAGGATAGACTCTGTGGTACACCAGTTGTGACTGGGAGGTAAGGAGAGAACATGGAGTTCCATTTTATTGTCTGATACCTATTGGAAAGTATTGAACCATAGACAGGTGGGCTGAGAGAGACTTTGTAAGGACATTTGAAGTAGAAGTTTGCTGTGACAAACTGTGCTGAATGCTTTAAACACTTCTAGAAATAAGGAATAGACTAATTTGCCATTATCTCTAGCTTTATTGACAGCATCGGTATAGGTTAGAAGGACAGTTCTAGTACTATGGGAAGGATGGAAGCCATGTTGTGTAGGGGATAGAAGTTCTTCCTGCATGAGATAGATCATCTAGCAGTAGTTTTTAAATATATTTATAAATTATTTTGGTGTTGGGAGATACGATTGCTATAGGTCTAAAGTTATTAATTTCTGTTGAATTTCTTACTATGTGCAAAGGGACAATGTGTGACTTTTTCCAGAGAGAGGGAATGTAGAATTTCTGCATTGACCTGTTTATAAGGATTGAGACATGATAAGCAGTTATTTAAGTCTGATGAAGCGTTCCTGAAATGTGAAAGCGCTTACTAGCTGCAGCATTAAAGTAAATTATTTTATTCAAGTTATTGGTCGTGTTGAGCCTCATCTGTTCTTGGACTACATGATAAGCAATACTGTTTGGCTGCTATTTTCAGGTACTTGCTTGGAAGGTCATGAGCCAAAGTAGACCATGGTTTAAATTTAAGAGTAGTTTTATATAGGATGTTGGCACAGGTTTGAAGATAAAAGAGGATGTGGTAATATGTGCTTTGGAAGGGGGTTGGGATTAGATGTTGAGAAATCCTTTGTTAGAGATGCTATAATATCTATAAAATAAGAGTTGAACTGTATTGCAGTTTTGAGTTTGGGAGAGAAGTTTAGGTTGAATTTTTGGCCACGATGTAAGATTTCTTCAATGAATGTCCAAAATGTTTTGGGCTGTGTTTAGTATTATTCTGAAAGTTATTATAGTATAGATTTTTGTCTTCATTCATTTGCTTTTTAGCATGATTGCGAAGCATTCTGAAGTTTTCAAGACATTGAGGTGTTTTATCATTTTTGCCATTCTTTCCATGTTTTTTCCTCTATCCTGCATTAGCATTCTACTGTTTTTGATAGCCAAATTGCATTGTGTTCAGTCTTTTCCTTCTAGGAGGTGCAAGGTTATTTAGGATGTTTAGAAAAGTTGTATTGAATTCATTTACACCATTGTCTAAGGGGAGGATTTTTAAGAAGTTCAAGTCTGTGGCATAGACAGAGAGAGAGTGAAAGAGAGAATGCGGTCACTATAGCTAAGATGACTTGAGTCTGATTAGTAAATTGTGGGTGGAAAAGCCAGGTGGGGCTGGAAGTGAGCAGCGACTGGCATGTTTTCACACCCAATCATTAGAGTCACCTTTATTTGATATTGGCAAAAATCTCATTCCACATCAAACATACAGTAAATTCTCAGTTTACCAAAACTCAAGCAATCAGAATTCTCAAGCAACCAGAAAAAAAAATCAAAGAAATACGGTACAATTTTCATGTGTTGCACTCCCTTCCACCCCTGCAGAAACATACCTTAAGTTTTTAGAGTTTTAGAGTTTTGATAAGGAAAATAGGAATGAATTCCCTCTCTCCCTAACCTAAGAACAAGTCAAACAAAACAAATATTATAGAGTACAGCATTAGTCAGGCCTATTTTAATAGTGACTCTCAAGCAACTAGAAACTCAATTATTTGGCATCTACCAGTCCCCATGGGTGCCGGTTAACTGAGAGTTTTCTGTAGTTAGTAAAAAGAGTGCATTGAAGCAGTTTTGGAGCTGAGAACTCAAAGATTGCTAAAACTGTGTATGTATATATGTATATATATATATATATATATATATATATATATATATATATATATAGAGAGAGAGAGAGAGAGCGAGCGATACATCTATCAATCTATTTGCATATGGCATGCCTGTAATTATACCCCCAACTCAACCACAAAGATAGTATGCTATTAAATTTGTATTTGATTTGCTTTCATTGATCATACATGGGACTTAGTGTATACTGTGCTATATATACCAGAGTATTACTAAAGTCCCCGCTATACATCATTAGATTTTTTATTTGATAGACACATTGCAATTACAAAGTACTGGATCTGGTACTATTCAGTCTTCATATCAGAAATTAGTACGATTTGTTAGTATTTGGTTGGCATAAGTTCCTCAAAATAAAATTCTTCTGGATATAATCCACTGAGTTGTGATGCTGTTAAATATTTGCTTAATATTTAATAAATAATTCAGAAACGTATTGCTTTGCATGACATCTGATAGTGGTTATTACAAAAATGAGGAACACATTTAGCATTAAAATACATGATAGGGAAAATTAAAGTTAAATTTTAGTGACTATTGTGCAGCAAATTGTTTTTCATTTTCCCTGATATGGACTCATCTGGTTTATTACTTGTTAAAAAAACACCCAAATTTGCCCCCTGCTTTTAATTCTGTCTCATTGGAGTGCCCTCTCTATAGATATAAATATACAAGGTTTGCTACATTACCTAATATTTGGTATGGCTAAATTGAAGGCCAACTACTTTTTCCCAATCAGAGAAGTTAAGGTTTTACAAAAGATTAATGCAACTTCTTCTGAAGTGATGATAAACTCTATTTTATGGTCATAGGTATACATAGCATACCAACGTATGTTAAATGGGCTAGTAGAAAGCACCAGGCTAAATAAAAAGGCTCCAGGATGGAGTCCTAGGGATACATCTGACATTTCAGGCAGTGAAACACATTTGTAGTTGTTAATCCAATTAATTAAGAAGGGATTGTATTTCCATTGCTATAATACTTGAAGTATTGAGGAAAGTAAAACATGATCAAGTGGTTTGGCTAAACCTATATATATGACCCCTGCTCATAAGCAGTAACTCAAAATCCACGGCAGTGCTGCACAAAAAATAACTATTAACCATAAAAGCAAAGTGAAACAGGATCCAGCCAAGGAAAGACCAAAAAAATTTAACATGTTTAATCCAAATGTTAACTGCTTTCATACTCACACACACAAGACTTCATAGGAACAAATTAAATGTTCCCCGAGTCATTAAATAACCCCACCCAATCACCACCAATAATTTCTTAAAAAGATGCAACATGTAAATGACTACAATCAGTGCATTTAAACAACAAAATATAAAACAATCTCATTCATTTAAATACAAAATAATTTAAAACATACCACTGAAATTCAATTTCATTAAAAATAATTATATAATTTAGCAGATCTCATTTTAAGAAGGGGTATAACAGAAACCACTTCATTAATACCTGGATAGTTATGGGCGTTTAAGCAAGACTGCCAAATGAGCTCTTTATATTCTATAAGGGTCTCCCAGGCACTACCTCTAGCTTATCTAGGCACAACTTCTAAACTACCAAAAAGGACTTTTTTAAATATACACAATTTAGGGAATTTTTATACAAAGTTTTTTTGGGGTTGGCCTTGGTGACTTCATATAAATGCTCATATTTTTTTTTTCCGGGGATGTTCAGTGTTTCCTACTTAAAATGACATGCATACTGAGCAGTTTGCTAAATAAACAACCCCTGAAATATTACAGTCCCCATGTTGAAAAATCACCTTAGTTTTAAAAATATCACTCAGGTTAGTTTAGCAGAATTTATTATATACAAACATAGTATACATCTCCTGCACTTAACTGTATCAAGCTTTGGCTTGTAAACAGAAGTTGTAACCTTATGATTTTCCAACAAATACTTAAAATTACTATTTAACTTGAAAACAAATGGAGATTTGGCTCCAATCTTATCACATATAGCCTCACTCCCTTTATGTTCCAAAGTAATTGTACAATACTTTTTATTTTCTTAAATTCATCACTAAATGATAATGTAAAAGCTCTACCAAAAATGTTCTTTTCTACTAAATCAGTTTCATCAGCTGTGTTAACTTCCAAATTACCTGAACTAGTCCCCTTCCCCACTAAAAGTGAATAGAAGGTAGTCCTTATGCTCGCCGATGTAAGTAAAGGTGTTTTCAATGAATTTCAAGGAATATTTCCTCTCAATCAGCATTTTTTTCAAATGGTCCAAGTCTACTTTAAATGCGGTATCATTAGAGATTTTATGGGAAAATCTAATGGCTTGCCCTTTTATCAAACTATTTTTTGATTTTGTCTACTGTTTCCCAACAAGTTATAAAGTCTTCCACTTAGTCATCTGGCCGAGTCATCAATAAAAATATGTCATACCATGTAAGTACAATCTACAGAAAGGGAAAAAAAAATCTTTGTTGTTAAATGTATATTTTTCTTCCTGATGTTTTAAAACTAAATTTGCAAATGTCGGGACATAAGCTACTTCCATTGTCACCCCTTTCACTTGTTTGTGAAACTCGCCCTCATAGTAAATAAAGTTATTTTCCACAACTAGAGTAACAACATCTACTACTAATTGAACTTCTACGTGGATCAAGGGATCAAATGTAGAAATAGCTTCATGAAAATAAGTAATCTCTAGTTCTTGAGGGATGCATGAAAACAAATCAACCACATCAATGGTCAAGATCCTAATATGTAAGTCAAAGTATCATTCAAACACCACAAGTCCCAAGAATCCTTTAAAATATGACTTATATTCCGAAGCATTGGGTATAACTTTTTGTCAACAAAAACTGCTAAAGGATGTGTTTCGCAGCCTTGAGTGGCTATGATAGGTCTAAATTGGGGATTTTTAACATCTTTATGCACTTTAGCAATGCCAAATATAGTCAAAACTTTGGGGCAGAGAAGTTCGAAATATCAGATAATTCATTATCTATTCTGTTCTGTGCCAAACAGCCCTCCAAATATAAATCTATTTTTCTTTAGGAAATATTCACTTCATTCTTGGACTACAAAGAATAAGTTTGAATGTCCTGTAACAACTTAAGCATAACTGAAGAATATAACATACTGTCATAAACAACAATTCCCAGCCCTTGTCAGGCTTCATAAATTTCAGTGTTTTATCATTACTCAATAGTAGTAAAAGTTCTCTCTCTTCATCGGAGAGATTACAATGAAAACAACACTTTAAAACCTTGGTATATTCATAAATATCAGTTTCACAAGGCTTCACAAATGCTTGAATTAAAGGGTGCAACTGGGGATTAAAAAATGTTTCCTACAAATTTCAACAACAGAATGAGACTTAGACTGATTGTTACTTCAAACAAAATAGCAAAATTAAGTTTCCTAGTGTAGATTTAAAAAGCTCTGCCATAATGACTGTAATGTCAAACACCTTGATGGAGCAAAACGATTCCTTTCAAAAACAGAGAAAAATGTACAGCTGTAAGACCAATGCCAGCATACTTGAAAATATTGTAACCCAAACAGGTATTCAAAATGCCATCATACTCAGAATGTACAGTTTCCACTATCTCCTGTTTTAGCCTCTCCTGTGTCTCTTTCCCCTGTATCTGGATGTGGTTGCAGGGTAGTTTGTCAATGACTTAAAATTCTGTCTGTAGTGATACTGTTAAAAAGGATGAAAAATACCCCATGTTGTTGATTCTATTGGCTAATCTTTTGGACAACCAAGGGAGAACTTCTAAAGGGAATTTTTACCCAGCCTGAAAATCTACAGGTTCAGAATGAACATTGTTAACTTCAGCATGTTAACTTCAACCTTTATTACTTGCAGTCTCATAGGTGTCATCATCGGTCACTAAAACAACTGTTTGAGAATAAAACATTTTGTTCTCATATTGTTTGATATATTTTTTAAACTTACCAGTCTTTATATTTACAATTTTGCCACACTGATGATCAATATTAGAGAACAGAGACTGATACTCCTTCTGGAAAGACGGGTATAAAAAATATCGGCAGATCTGACTTGCCAGTGCTGAATTCTTCCACAGTTTGCAGGAACGTCTTGTCACAAATTTTCTCACTTCCTTTTTTTCTTTCCTTAAATGAAGACCTTTTCTTTTAAGTTATATTTACCCTGAAAAGTTGACTTCATCTGACAGAGAGGGTTTGGAGTTTTTTTTTTTTTTTTTTCTTGTGGGTTGTTATTAAAACTCTATTATATAGGAGTCTGAGGTATCAGTTGTTGAGTCACTCACATTTATGTTAAGGGGCTGTGTAGGTATTAATAATATTGTGACACCCCAGCACTGGCCCAGTAATCAAGGAGACTCAATCCTCTTCACTGGCAACAGTGGGGGATGTACACACTGGGAGGATGACAAGTGCGTGCACAGCAAGGTACAAATTCCCTTAAGAGCACACAGGGATCACAGTCAGTCTGTGGCTGGTTTCTCCCTCTTTCTCAAGATCGCCAATAAGACTTCCCACTGGCACAGGTATAGAGTTGAGATCTCAGCTGAGTGGCCAAGCCAAGATCTCCAGCACCCTCCCTGTCCAACCAGCTCTTTATGTCACTGCCCAGGTAGCTGTCACACACTTCAAGATTTAATTTACACACACACACACACACACACACACACACACACACACACACACACACACACACACACAAACACACACATGGGAAAGGCTGGGACAGGTTTACTAGCTATGTCCACTTTTGTCCAAACTATAATGCACTTCGGGCTGCCACCAGCCACTCCTTATCAGCTGCTTTAAAGCCCTTAACAACGAGTGTCCAATCTTACTGTATAATGCTACTGTTAATACAAATGGCAGTTTGACCAAGAGCAAGGCTATTAGGAGTGGCCTGCACAGTGTCACCAAATAGATATGCAAGTACCATAAGAGCTTAAATGTCTCTAGACAGACCAGCCACAATTGAAAGGTTTAAATATATTTAACAATAAACAATAAAAGAACAAAAAAAAATACTCAGTAAACAATCACAGTTACTTCAGAGTTCAAATTCACAGGAAATATTTAAAACAACTTTGCAGAACAGTCTCAAATAAATAAAGAAAACATCTAAATTAAACTCAGCTATATTACTGACTATATCTAAAAGAAATTACAGTATCCTATTTAACTTGCTTACAGATCACACAGATGTGGTTAATGAATCTTCTAGCTGATGTTGTCAGGTCAAAGACAAATACAGAATGCTCTCTCTCTCTCAGAGATTTCTTAAATTAATATTAAATAGTACCGCTGGTGTAGCTGGCAGCATGACATCACTTCTCGTCATCTGACTATCGCAGGCAAAACCATTGATGCAGCTGTAGCATTTAGCTTCTATCTGCGAAAACATATAGACCTTAGATCTTTTGGCAAATGGTAGAAGTCATAAAATAATTTACATTCCTCCACATTTAAATAAAATACAAAAAAATCTTCTAGTTCTAGACATTATGTCTCCCGTTGCACTGAAACTGAAAGATAACCCCCAGATTTAATAAACTCTGTGTAGGCACAGTGTTCAGTCTACACAGAAGGTAACATGGCCATGTATGTGGTTTCCCCTTGGTAGCACGCCATGCATATTAATTATGGTGCATTTCTGAGGGAGAGCCGTGGAACACGGTTATCGAAAAAGTGTAGGGTGTGTGTTACTAACTGTGTCCACAGATGAGCAATACACTACCTGCACTGTCAAAGTGCATTATATCAATGTATGTATATCTATTCAATTTATTTTGAAGTTTGCATGGAGCACAACAATTGACACATACCAGACATCTAAAAATAGAAACCAGATGCATTTAATTAAGAATTCAAATGTCAAGTTTAAGCATAGCTGAGCGGATTTGCACAGCACAGTGCAACACTCAGCAGTGCTTAAACATAGCTGAGAGGTATATGTGAAAGTATAGCAGCATTCCACATATCCACATAGCTAAGTGGATAGAGTTATGGCCTCCTGTGCAGTAGGTGTGGGGTTTGAATACGTGGAAGATACATAAAGCAATTATTTTTGCAATATAAATTATGCCAATTATTTTCAAATTATGATGTGCTGCACTCAGCTAAGCTCTGCTATGTCTTGCTAAGCCATAATAAGCAGTGCTTAAACAATCTCTGTTTAAGCACTGCTTCACAGTGCTTGGCACAAATTGGTTATGCCTAGCTGGTTTGCACCCTGCTAAGTATTGCTAAGCATTGCAAGTTTAAGCATTGCTTAGTTGAGCTGAGCTGGTTTGCATGCTGCTAAGCAATGCACTGCATTTTAAATATTGCCCAATTGTGCGTAAGGGCAGGAAAAAGGGCTATATTTGGCTCAATAGGTGGGAATCCACCAGAATCCATTTTTGTTCTGTCTCTGAAGGCTTCAATGGCAGGTATTATGGAGGGTTCATGCTTTTAGGCACAGCAATGGGGCACTGAGGAGTCCAGGGTCATGGTTGGACTCCTCATGAAAAACCATGGAGACTGGCTCATACAGGGAGGTTAGCAGGGCTTGGAGTACAAAGAGGAGCATCGGGCTGGCTGGCAAGGGACCTCACCAGTACAACTGATATCCCCTGCACAGGTGTGCAGTGTCATCACCACTATGATGACCTGAAAAGAAGGAAGAGGACTCTCTTAGATGTTTGGGTTCAAGAATTCCAGGCAGACAATGTTTCACATGTGTGTAAGTATACTTACTTGTGTTTCACCAATATTTAATTTTGAATGTCTGCTAAACTGATATGCATAATGGTGTATTTCTGTCCCAACAGCTGCAGAGATGAGAGGTTGCAACATTGATGTGCATACAGGGTGCCTGGCCAGGTTGCACCGTGAGTGTGGTGAATACAGCTGTATTATGCTATCTATAGTCAAATAAGATAGAAAGGGTGGCCACGGTGGTGCAGCAGTTAGTGTTGCCACCTCACAACAAGAGATTCTCTGGTTCCATCCTTGGCTGGGGTGCCTTCTGTGTGGAGTCTGCATGTCCTCCCTGTGGTCGCATGGGTTTCCTCTGGGTGCTCCGGTTTCCTCTCACATCCCAAAGACATGCTGTAGGTGGATTAGACACTCTAAATTGGCTCTAGGTGTGAGTGTGTGCATGTGTGTGCCTTCTGTGGAAGGTTGGGTGCTGGGCTGGCAACTCGACACCATAAAACTCCACTGCCAATCATGAGCAGACAGGTGATCTGCTGTTGCGAACCATAACCAGGAAAAGCCGAAAGAAGAAGAAGTCAAATAAGACAGAAAGACTAGAGCATAGACCATTTATGTACAAAACATCTGTAATGCAATAATTGTGGAATTACAGCTGCATAATGCCAACTGTTATGCAATAAAAACTTGAAACCATTCCAGTAACTGCATAAAGGTATCTGTAATAAACTGTTATGCAATAGTTGTGGAATTAGAGCTATTTTAACCCAGTAACAATATATTGTGTACACCTGCATTTTATTTAGTAATGTATAGTTCACCTAGTATCTCTTTCATTATTGCATTGCATGCATGTGTGTTCAACTGCCACTGCAGTGTACTATAACAGTGTAGTACTACTACCAGGTCATATTTTGTTTCCAGGTGAGCTCTAGGTAAATATCAATCAGTCAGATTTCAGCAGTGACTCAGTAGCTCAGTTTGTTAAATGCTATGTACAAAGTACATTTTTACACACACAGACCAGGATTAAAATCCAGTGTTCTATAATAAATATTACTGATTCAGATATGTTATGATGATAGATATACTCTCCATAGGAATGACTGGTACATATGTGAGGTAGCCTATATTATGTGCAAATTATTGTTTATTCAGATTTCACAGACTGTGGAAATCATTACCACTAATGTGCTATTAATGCATAAAATAAAGGAAATACATGAAATAATAATAAAATATAATAAAATAAAAGAGATAAATGGAAAATGCATATTCTTGGTATGGTTGTATGCCTGCTGTGACTTGGAAAGGTTGCTGCAGTCAATTACTACATGTGGCGTACATGTCCCCTGCAGGCAGTGCTATTGAGTTCTATCCCCATGCCTGTCAAAAATATTATGGTATCAGTCACGTATTGATTACAGATATCATACTCTCCACAGGAACTGTAGGTAAATGGGTGTGATAGCTCATATTATTGTGTAAATAATTGTTCAGATGTCACTGTTGATATCATTGCCACCAATGTGCTAATAATGTATAAAATAAAGGGAATACATGAAATAACAGTACAATATAACAAAACAAAACATAAAATGTGCATGCTTGGTATGGCAGTATGCCTGGTGTGTCTTGAAATGTTTGCTGCTGTCAATTAATACATGAGATGCACACGTCCCCTGCAGTCACTGCCATTGGTTTTTATCTCCATGCCTGCCATGCAAGGCATGACAGTTGTGCACTCTCTTTACTGTACACAGGCATGTCTCTCAAATGTTACGCTGTCATGGAATGTAATTACTTTTGCGTAATCCATCTTTCACAGATGTATCATCGACATGGTTATATCTTAATAGAAAAGAAACAGTACATCAGTCTACAGCACACTGTGGTAGTTATATAGATCCACCTGATGTGCAAGTGTTCTTCGTATTTGTGTACCTGCAGGTGTTACTGCTTGGCCCATAGTGTCCCATGCAGATAGCTTGAGAGGTATGTACATTCAACAGCAGCTATAGGGCACATTTACACATAAAAAAGGACAGATCTGTAGAGTAGATAGCATTACTGTTGTCAATTATATAACCCATGATGGTATTAATGGACTGTATTTCTCTCTCTCCCCATCCCTTACCTTCATAAACTTATTATTGTTATATGTTGGTTATGGTTTCCTATTAACATATGTTGCTCCATAAACTTTATTTTGGAGCATGTGTTTTATTAATATTATGTATTACTATGGTTGCATATTAACATATCTTGCTAAATTACCTATTCTGTTTGCTTTATGCTAACTGTTATTATACTGACTGTCCTGTTATATATTGTGTTTCACATAATATGCATTGAACTGTCATGGGGTTATTTGCAATGTTCTGGCCTACTGTTATTGCTAACCATAGTTTTGTTCATAACTCACCTATATGCATTGGTTTACCTGCATAACCACAGTGCGTCACTGTAGGCCAGTTCCTGGTGATCCGCCTACTCTACCTCAACTGGCCGTGGCACCAGGTCCCAGCACATCTGGGCAGCACCAGCTTGGTCCCAGATGTGCTGACACTGGGTCCCAGCACATCTGGGACCCAAGCTGGTGCTGCCCCTCCTCTGTCCCTGCACCACCCGCATCCCCCCTGGGAGTAGTGGCAGAGGGGGATTTGTCACACAGGATCAGCTACTGGCTTTGATGCACAGAATTGTTCATAAGAGCTATGAACAGCGACTGTGCTGGATTGAGGGCAGACTGGACAACCTGGTGGGGCCTGGTGGTCCTGGAGCCCAGCCTCCAACACAGCCATCTTCAGGGAAGTGAAGGAGCAGTGCCAGCTGCCCATGGGTGGGCAGCTCAGTCACGCTGCTGCTGTCTGGAGGCATATGCACCTCAGATTTCACAAAAGCCTCTCCATCTAAGGTGTTTACTCCACTCATGTGTCACACACCTCTTCTATCAGCTGTCTTGTCTGTATGCAAATGCAACCTGCCCTACCCAACTTACCACCACATGCACATCTACATCCCTCCCCAACATTCCACTCTCTCCTTAATAAAAAAAAAAAAAAAGTGGACACCTGCCCCCCCCTCCTGTATTGCTCCATACGTACCTCTTCATTTCACACGTGTCCACTGGACACAACTAATTATGCAATTAATCAATTAATAAATATATGTTGTGCTCACCTCTCTCTCTGTGGTATGAGCCTCCAAATTCAGGTACAAATTCAGTAAAACTTGCACGGCTGTTGCTGTACAAGAAATGGAAAGCTATGGTCCTTACCTACATCCTTCCTGCACAACCCTACTTGCATTTCAGCATGTTTTCCTATCCTTGCCCCCATTACACCACTGTCCTATCACCCCCTTTTTCTTTTTTTATTAATTTTTGGTGCAGATTTGTGCAGAGTTAACCAGCGAGCTGTGATGCAGCATATCTCTCAAACCTGTACAAACCCACTTAACAGTGCTTAAATGTGCCTTAATGGTCTTATGTGTTTCTCACAGTGTTAGGCAGATCAGCAAAATAATCGTCCCTGCCATGTCTAGAAGCCAGGCCCCTGTCAGCTACAGTATTTTGCATTAGCCCACTAGACCATTCAGCTCTGAATTAAAGCAAGTGCTTCCAGCTAAGTGTACTGATTGCCACTGACAGACTGCAAGTACATATAATGGGAAAATGTGTGTACCTGGGACTGTGATTATGATTATTTATTTTTTTATTATTTTACATTTGTTTACCGGGATAGTCCAACTGAGTTAGTAGCTCATTTTCAGCAGAGGCCCGGTGATAAACGCTCCATAGATAGTTACATATGTAGTAATTAGAGTAATCTATTATACTAGATATAAAATTAAGTAGACCTTTGGTAGTAAAAATGTAAGCATTGTCATCAGATATGTATTACATAGACATTAAAATAACAGCATGTACATGCCATTAACAGCCTGGTACTAGAAATAAACAAGTTACATAACAGTGAATCATAAGTATGAGTTGATTGTTAACTAGAGGAAGACACAGATAGTTGATTATGGAGTGAACAAGGAAAGAAAAAGAGAGGTGGAAGGAGTTTATCTTAGGGTGATACAAGTGCAGATCCAGTTATTGAAAAGATGTTCTTTGAGTAGTAGTTCAAATCTAGCATTGGTGTGGGTGCTGAGTATGTTTTCTGGAATACAGTTCTAGATTTTTGCAATATAATTGTTTCCTTAGTTAACCATTGAGTTGGAATGGTTTTGCAATGGGTTTTTCTGATAGGGGCTAGTGAGTTTGAATATTTAAAAATGAGTTATTGAAATATTCAGTGGCCTCGTCAAGGAGAAGGTGCCTTAAAGGGGACGAGTTGTGATGTTTTAGGAGGGAATTATACATTTCTGTGAAAAATTGTTTTTGGAATGAAACTGTTTATAGATGGGGTTTTTGGTTGAGTTAGCTTTTTGATGAAAACACTACACCAGTACACAGCCAATTAAATAATAATGGATGTACATCAGGCCTGGGATAGCAGGCATACCTGTCAACTGTACAAATTGTTGCAGAATGTCCAGAGTTTTGCCACCTATTTTGGCCCAGTTTCAGAACATTGTATTTTTCTGGAAAAGTACTGGCAAGTAATCAAAGATTGAGGTTACATCATGACAGACATTTAAGTTTCATACGTCATACCCTTCAGACAACACATGCTAATGCGACACCCGCTATTCTATCAACATTCTATATTTGTAAGAGAAATATGTAAAGAATGTTCCTATTTTTGGGCCTTTTTCCCACTTTTATTTATGGCTTTATCCAGATGTCTTGCTCTAAGAGGTTAAGAGGTATGATAGCAATGTAAGTGTTACCTTTTATCAGCAACATCTTTAAATGCACCTGCTAAGGCAGCAATGGTAAAGTACATGTGTACAACTGGGACCTACTGCACAACAACTGTCTTTGAATGCCATGCACATACTGATGGATGCATACAATGTGTGTCACAGACTGTATGTATGCACATATATCATGCAAATACACCTACTACCAGATTGACTCAGTAGCTCAGTCTGCTAAATTCTTTGCGTGTGGTATGTTTTGCCACCTACAGTCCTGGGTTTGAATCCAGTGTGTTGTACATCAATTAGATTCTTGTGAAAAAAGCAAGTAATGACTGAGTCATGCAATTTTAACCCACACAGGTTGCTGCTACTGCATTAACTGCTACCCATGTTTGCAAGTCAAAGGCCAGCAGGTAGGGACACACTGCACATATTTCTATAGCCAAAGTATATGTCGCTTACTACTCTTTGATTGGCACTGTTACATAACAGATGTACCTTATGCACATACCTTAATTGGACTGTAAAGGGTACTTTACCTTGGCTCTGCCATGATGACACAGCTGACACTGCTGTCTCAGTTACACGTACAGCTTGCTGTTTTCCAAAAAGTTCACACTCCCCCTTATGTGTCCTATGCTGCAGCAGCAGCTGCAGCCTGAAACATACACAGCTGTATGTTAAGCTAGCTGCTACAGACCTACCATAACTTACAACCCCCTAGAACAAGGAATCCAGAAACAACCATACATAAAGGGTTGGGGGGGAAGGTCCAGCAACAGAGACACATTTCACAGTTTGCCCCTACAAAGATAGTGAGCTGACAGAATAGCAGCTACTGCATCAGCATGCATATTCTGATAGGTATGACATCTCACATTTACATATCTTCCTATCCTTACTGACCTCACCCCACAATGTTTACCACTGAAGTGCCAGATAATCACAATGTCATGGGACAATGGCCAAACATATCATGCAAAACTGTGGACAAGCCTCAGAAATCACAACAGTGAACAGTATTTGTACCAACCCCCTGTGATGCTGTAGTATCCACACCTCAGTAATGTTCATCTCAAAGTCTAAGAAAGGGGCCAAGGCCTACGTGAAGGCCTTAAATATTGCATTGTGGTATCATGTCATTGACTAATGAAAAGTGCAACCCAGCTGTTTTGGATGCAATTAGCAAGTCTGAGGCACAGACTGGTACACACGCAATTACCTATTAATGAGCAGTACCTAAAAAAGGCAATCAGCAACCTATGGGGAACAGGTCTGTATGTGGTTTTGCTCACACAGACAATGGTTTTGCAAGGTATTTTCTGACAAACAGTTCAAAAAAGGAGTACTGCACTCTACTAGGTATATAATAGATGTTCCCATGTAATGGGATGCAGATGGTAGGATGGAGAGGGTCTATATTAAATTCTTGAAAGCCAACAATGTCGAATATGACATTGTCGACATGAGAATAGCGAAACTGCAGAACATCGAAGAGGTAAACGGAAATCTCTGTAAGGGGAGATTTGCATTTACTTCAATGTAGTGTGGTGTCGGAGTTGGTATATTTAAGTAGCGGGTGGGGGGGTGGGGGCTGCAGGGGGCTAGCCCCCCTGCCTACACTGATTTAGTTTTTTTTGTTTTTATTTTTATTTTTTGGAACATTCAATGTTTTAACAGTTCGATCACTAAGGGCCGACCTTTAGTGATTCAAACTGTTAAATATTCGATGTTCCAATATAGACCTGGATGGAGATATGGGAAATAGGAATTACAACAGTATGCCTGTCATACATCTATGGTAGTGACATGTTGGTGATACTCTGCTGTCCAACACCTACAAGCATGCCTCACAACTGTCCCTGCTCTGTGTCAAATCCCAGCTCTGTCCCGGTCACTCCCTCTTGCAATGGTTGGCTGTTCTAGGAAAGCTAGTGGAATCTGTGTTACATATAGGGACACTACATATGGGTGTACACTCCTGTAACATCACATGATGTACTGTCATTAACAAACTCTCAGTCTGTCAGTGCCATACATAAATAGTGCTGGCATTCTACAAGTATCCCAGACTGTCCCTAATGTACCCTGCCAAGGTCACTGTTTTGTTGACATCCGTCCCTCTTTGGTTGAGAGCTATGGCTAACATGCCTGTCAACCCCCTACAGCAGGTATTCGGTCAAAGCCATAAGTAATGGGGGGACACAGGTCCAACCTCAGTGACAGGAGATACATATTGGCTATACAAAGTAAAACTATAAATACACTAACAGATATTACTGTAGCATACATGTTTTCTGAGGGGTCTGGCATGTGACAGTCAAATTCCCTAGTGTTCGTCAACAACCATCAATGAATGGCTGACCATTTCTCAGACATCCACATGCTTGTGCCAAAAGGAACACATTCATGAGCCACACTTTCACAGTCCACAAGCATCTGTGTAGTGGGGAGATGAGATGCCTACAGAGAACATATACTACAGCAGGTTTGCATTGCTGTCTGTCATTGTGGCACACTGCTGTTGCTGGACTGTCCCCATATAGTTATAGTAATATCACACAGCTAGTTGACTGACACCGGCTGTATGACATATTACTGGGAGCTTGCCCTTAGGGGTCACCACAGTAGACTGCAGTGATGTGTGTAGAGACATACAGAAGAATCTGTCATAGCACACAGGGACATACTCAGTATTGCCACTATCCTGGTGATAACCACACATGTAGTGTGCTGATACACTGTAGGGTCTGTAGGGTATGACGTGTGAGGGGGCAGTGGATAGTGCTGGTCATATTGGTTGGGCAGGATCTGTACATGGTGGATGCCCATGTATCTGGACCTATAATGTGTCCCCTCTTGCTGTCTTTCAGGAACAATGTATCACATAAGGCATCCCCCATTCACAGCTGCTGAGTATGCTGTTATCCTGGATGGCCTCAGGCTGCATCTTCACATTCTGCTGTCAAGGGGTCAACAACATCATGACCAGCATGCAGAATTATGGGCTGACCTTGTCAGAGCAGTTAACCAAAGTGGACATAAGGACAGGACCTACAAGCAGGTCCTAAACAAGGCCACAGATATGCTCAATGCTGCAAGTCAAAGGACAGCTTTTTTGGCCAGGGATTGTGCTGCCGCTGGTGGAGGACCTGCAACAGAACAACCATTCACAGCCACAGAGGAAGTCCTGGCAAACCTAGAATCAACCACCAGCTCCAAGGCATCCATCACCCCATACATCCTGAAGGTGGGTGCCACAGTGTTCACATCAGAGGAGCATCCGGGTAAGCTTACTTAGTTCACCAGTGTAATACTATATCAGTTATTGTAGCAGTCTCTGTGTATCAGTACATGGGTGCCAGATCTATCTGCATGGGGGAGTTGTTTTAATGCACAATTGTGCACACATACTCAGAATATTAGCAGTGTAGGCAGTCTCACATTAGGTACTGTACATTTGGATATATGCACATATTATCACCTAATAGTGCAAAATGTGGTATTGCTGACAATCCCTCTCCCTCTCTTTTCCATAAGTATATCAGGTGTGGCAGAAGTCTGTGGTCCTGTAACTGGTAAGTGTGATACCATTGTTTTATGGCTTATAATATACCATATGAACATTAAGGATTGCCATTAAGCCCAAGGCACAACTGTGATGCTTAGCCAGAGTGGAATAGTTGTATGTTCCATATCGGAGCAGTTGACTACAGTGCATACAATGGATAATCACAGTTGTGTATTTGTGCAAACACTAACACATTTGCAGTTATAGTCATGATGAAGTATGCAGCCTGGTATATAGGAGACAATGTCCCCAGGATGCCTGTTCACCAGCTATAGGGGAGTGGTACATACCTCTGGCAATGATACTACAGCAGGCATATCATTCACAGGATAGGTGTACTGGTATTATGTGTAGTTTTATCACATACACTGTCATATTGCATAGTTCACACCTGACAGGTGTAGTGTACTGCCAGCATTCACTGGATGTAGCTGACGTGCATGTTAGAAATGGCCTGTCTTGTCTGTGTATGTTGTGAGCTTGTGTGTTGTGCATGAGATTAGTGATGAGATGTGTGACTAGTAATGCAGTTGTGGCTCCTCATCTGTATGAGTTCGTGTGGATTACCTTACATATTAGTGAAGGTAGTAATGTCCAAGTCCCCCTGTGGGTGTGGCTGTGGGGACCTAGGCACTGGTGGGGGGCTGTGTGTCCCTTTCCTGTGTTGATCCTGCTGCAGCTGTTTCTGCAGGATCATATTGTGTAGCATGATACATACTGTGAAGATCTGTGCGCATGTGGCTAGAGAGTACTGAAGGGCTCCACCAGATATATCGAGGCACCAGAACCATGACCTGAGCAGCCCAAACACACAGTCTATGATGTTCCTAGTTTGTGAGTGTGCCTCATTGTGACATTCTTCGGTAGGTGTGTGTGCATTTCTGATGGGTGTCATCATCCATGGTTCCAGTGTGTAGTCAGCATCCCCCAGTAGATAGCCATATGGGCAAACATCCGGTACAGCTGTAATGCATGCCAAATATGGGAGTCATGATAATTACTAGGGCTGCCAACACACGCATTCATGATAATGCCCTGGGCATTGCACACAACCTGGGAGTTGATAGCGTGATACCCCTTGTGGTTGACATAGATTCTACCATCATCACTGGGCAGTGCTTTGATGTAGACATGAGCACAGTCTATGGCACCCAGTACCTCAGGGTAGTGTGCTACATGGTAGAAGAGATGCATACTGCTGGCCCTCTACTCAGGGGTACAGGGTAAATAAATGTGCTCACTGGCATGTGCTTGCATGGCATCCAGGAACTGGTGGAGTACCCTGGATGCTGATGTCTGTGAGACCCCCATCATGTTTTCAGTTGGTCTCTGAAAAGTACCTGTAGTAGCTAGAATCCTAAGGACTACACATACTTTTGTTTCCACTGGGATGGGTTCCCCTCTTTGTTGGATCTGGGTCTGAGTTGAGGGCGGCAGAGCTCAGTGAGTGCTTGTAGTATTTCCCTGTCCACCCTGTGGTGCTCTAGAGTCTCCAGCTCATGTAGCTCCTGAATGGTTATCCTCAGCCTGAGCACTTTTCTCCTTCTCGGTCTAGGCTTATTATCCACAGCAGCAGCAGCACTGAGCTCAGCATCTAGCACATACAGATGTAACAGAGCGGGAGCAGCTCCTAGCATTCTATCAGTTAAAAAAGTTCCCACGTCTGTACTCCAATGGTGCAGAGCATAGGGGGAAAATCAGATTTTAGGGTGTATGCATACTTTATAGTGCTCTGCTGCAGATGCAGCCTGTGTGATTGGCTAACTATGATGCATTCCACCTACTAAGTACATCACTGAGGGGTTGGAATGGCCCAGTTTAGGTGGGACAGGGGTCTTCTGCAAT
>NC_056731.1:1072451024-1072488524 GCF_019279795.1 Protopterus annectens
GATGGGTCTGATGAGTGATGAGTAGAGGGGCACTATAACCTCTTTATTTCTAGATGCAAACCCTTTAGTAATTAGATGGGCTACATAGAAGGATTTCCTAACTACTTTGGCAATATGATTGTCAAAGGAGAGAATACTATCTACCTGGGTCCCCAGATCACTTATTGCCTCTTCTGTTCTAAGGGGGTTGCCACCTATATGGTAATTCATGGGGGTTTTGTTTTTCTCAAATGGGATGACTATGCATTTTTTGGTATTTAGCTTGAGACCATGACTTTGACACCAGGTGCCCGTCTCAGTAAGGCCCTTTTGGAGAATGTCCATGTCAGCTGGAAAGTCAATTATGGCTTCCAGTTTGCAGTCATCTGTGAACTTAGTTAGCCATAGTCGTCCTGTGTTTTCCTGTACTTCTGAGACGTATATGCCAAACAGCAGGGGTCCCAGGACTGAGCCTTGTGGGACACCACCTGTGACTGGTTTATAGTCGGACCTGGAGCCCGCTATTCTTAGTGTGTGAGTTCTGTCTGTAAGCCAGTTCACAACCCATCTTGTGATGTAGGGGTTTATGTTCAGGCTGGTGAGTTTTTCTATAATTCCCATGTGGGGAATGGTGTCAAAAGCCTTGGCAAGGTCAAGGTAGGCTGTTAACGGTAGGATAATTGAAATCGCCCAATATCAGGGTGTTTGGTAGGACCTTCATGTTTTCCAGTGTCTCCAGAAAGGAGGAGTGGTGGTCCTGGGTCATGGAGGGTGATCTGTAGTAGGCCACAATTTGCACTGCAGATTTGCCCGATGTTAGTTGCACATAGATGATCTCAGAGGTATCATGCTGTGCCACTAACTTGGAGGTGTAGGTATCCTTGATGAATATGGATACAACCCCTCCTTTTGTGTTTCGGTCCATGTTCTTGTGGCAGAACATGTGGATCTAGTGTTATCTGAGCTGGGAATTGCTTGAGGAAGGTTCATTGTGTGCTTTCTTACTGATATTTGCTTAAAACTGATTAATTTTGCCTGAATTTAAACCTTGCATTTGTGTATTGCTGCTCACTGTGTAGGGTGGTAAGCAGTGCCTTTTATAGATTCAAACACCCTGCATCACAATTTTTCACTAGCGATCGGTGGAACCCTCCCAGGCTTCCCAGCTGCACCATGGGCAGCTCAGTTGTGCACTAAACAGCATTGCCATACATCATCCATAGCCTTAAAAATCACAAGTCACTTTGTTAGTCCTAGCACAAAAACTGATCAAACTAGTCTATTCCACTCTCTAGTAGTACATATGGTATCAAGCTGTTATAATGGATGGGCAGTTTCCATTATTTTTCCCGTCAGCCTGATCAACATCGGCATTTTGAGGCAATGTAGTAATTGCATCATATATACTGACAATTACTCATAAAACAAATACCCTATGTGAGAAATATAATTACACTATGAAATTGGAATCAATTCTCTCACATAACAACACACCGGACATCAAACAGGTTGTCAGCATGTACACATCACCTCTCATACAAAATAAGGTGATGGCACATAAACCCACATATGAGTAGGTACTCATGAGAAGCCTACCAAAAGATCAGAGACCTCCCAAACATAACCCACTTGCACATGCTGTTATGCAAATATAAACCACTACACATAATGACACATACATTAGTGCCTCAGCAAATAAGCCCCTAAGGAAAAATATATCAAATCCAAATGTATTTCATTTTGGTGACTCCATGGTGAGACACACAGAAGTCCTCTCACCAGGCTTGACAAGGAGAAGGTCACGGTCAGCTGCCTGTCAGGGGCCAGGATCCATCAAGTCATTTGTGCACTCAAGTCACTCAACAACAAGTACCATTTTGACTCTGTTATTGTTTATATTGGGGTGAATGACATGATCTGCACCTCTCTTTACTATATGAAGAGAGTCATGACTGAATTCTCAGATGATTATGTATCCCAGGCAGGTATGACCCTAGCCCTAAGCAGCATTCTACCTTCACCCAGGACGATCCCACAATATAAACAAGAAATGACTGACCTTAACAATTGGCTTAGCTTCTGGTGTTAGTCTGCAGGGATCCAATATGTGTCAGCCTGGGATGACATGGTCGACAGGCCACACTGCTTTGTCAGAGAGGGTCTGCACCTGTCTCCTCTTGGTTTTTGGATACTGGCAAAGGTGTTTGTCTCCCCCACAGTGCCTTTTTTAGGCAATGTCAAAACAACAAAATGTCCAACATAACAAAATCTACTCAAGACAAACTCAAGGTTCTGCTGCTTAATGCTAGGAGTCTAAACATGAAATTGCACTCCCTGGAAGCCTTCCTCACCTTGGAAGATGCTGATGTCTCTGCAGTCACTAACACATGGTTCAAGGCCACACTGAGTACCCCAGCAGTGCAGGGCTACAATGCCTTCCATCCATTCTGACCTCAAAATGAGCATGAAAGAACCAAAGATGAAGGTATATCCATCTTCATTAAAGCCAAGTAAACCTCAAGACTGGTCAAACAGTATGACTTTCTCAAACTACTCCATATCCAAATAACCATAGTCAAAATACCTGATCACATCATTGCTAGCTATAGGTCTCCCATCACGAGCCAAAAAAAGCACACCTCCTACCTGGACTTACTGGAGTCCTTTGCCATACAGTCCAAAACCTTAGTCACTGGAGATTTCAGCTATTCTTCTATTGATTGGGTGACATACATGTGTACAAACATGCTTGCCCAGAGGTTCCTGGACTTTGTCAATACAAATGCTCTGGAACAGATAGTCTACACCCTCACAACGGGCTCAAATGTCCTAGACATAGTACTCATCAGCATGGCGGAGTTACTGTCCCCCATCCCTGTTTGTTGCCCTCCCTGGTAAGGTCAGACCATAAAGCAGTCTTGTTCAAAGTAATTAAGTAACTATTGGACCTGACACTCTCACAGGATAAAAAAATTAAAAAAAAAAAACTTTTCCAAAGCAAATTACAGCCTAATAAGCAATGGTATAAAAAGTTTTGTACCCACTGCAATCACAGACAACAATGACTCCTATGCAGAGGTGTAAACAAAGGCCCTGTACAAGCACATACGCAACTGTATAGACCCAGTTGTATATTACTGGATCAAAACCAGGTGCTCCCAAAAAAACAAGTCATTCTGGTGGACCTCAGGTATAAACAGGTTATATAACAGGAGGAAGAATCTGATGCCCAAGAACAACAGATAACTGTGTCATCAGAGGAAGAATCCCCTCTACAGCTGGAACAAGCAAATCAGAAACCTTGTAAAGTCCTCTAAAGATAAATACAAAGCTAAAATGGTATCCCTAGCTAAGAATAATCATAAGGCATTCTTTAACTACATCTGTAATCTATGATGGATGCCCATCTATGTGCAGAGCTGGTAGTAGATGGTACCACTCCTAGTATATCAGATGAAATCACCAACCTGCTAGCTGACAGATTTGGTGCAAATTCCACCGCACTGTCCCCATCAGCTGTACGCCAAAGTATACTTGACACCAGTCTTCTGACTAGTACCTCTAGAGATCAGGTCATAACTGCACTCTCCAAGGCCAAACACATGGCCTCAGTGGGCCAGATAACATTCCAGTTTGCTTACTAAACAATTTAAAACAGGACCTAGTAGACTCACTTGGCATTTTCTTTAACTATAGCCTAAGAACTGGCTTTGTTCCTGCAGAGTGGAGAACAGCAACAGTGATTCCGTTGCACAAAGTGGGGGGGTGGGGCATCAACTGACACTGGAAACTATAGACTCATACGTCTAACCAGCCTCATCTGCATTGCCATGGAAAGAATCATCATGGACCTTATCAACAAGGATGTAGGTCACCTTCAACTTTAGACCTAACCCAATGTAGCATTGTTAAGGGTAAATCAAGCTTATTAAACTTAGTAGACTTCTTCAGGAACGTCAACAAAGCCCTAGATGAAGGTAAGAGTGTGCATACTGCCTATCTTGACTTAGCCAAAGCTTTTGAAAAAAAATCACCCACTCTGATACTGAGAAACTTTCCCATATGGGGATTAGACCTTATGTCACTAGATGGGTAGACAACTGGCTCACCAACAAAACACATAATGTCAGAGTCAGTGACTCCATCTCTACCAGTAGAACTGTCACCAGTGGCATACCGCAAGGATCTGTGCTAGGGTATTTACTGTTTGAAATCTATTTCTCAGAAGTCTAGGCCAAAGTAAATGGCCTTTGCCTTACCATGTTCACTGATGATTGCAAACTGTATTGAGTCCCCCAATTATATTAACATATTACAGGATGGGCTAACACAGACAAATGATTGGTACCAAAGCCTCAGTCTAAAGCTAAAAGCAAAGATGTGCATTATTATCCCCTTTGGCAAAGTGCAATCTCCTGCTTATTGCAGTATTGACAGCCCCACCCTAAGTTCAAACCCAGTGGTGTAAGATTTGGGAATACAGGTAATTAGCAATCTGAACTTCAACCACCAAGTTTCACAGTGGTAAGGAAAGCCTTCTACCTTGTGCATCTCATACGTCAGGGCATCCAGGTCTAAGGATGTTATAACTCCATTGTACTCGACCTTCATCAGACCATTAATAGAGTACAATGATCCCTTTTGCACGTACCTCACCAGACACCTGCAGCAGTTGGAAACACCTCAGAGCTTTCTCGCCAAGAAAATATATGACCTCCAAACTATGAATTACGTGGATAGACCGAAAGCCCTGTCTCTGTACTCTGTATCATATAGGTTTCTGAGAAATGACTTGTGCCTGGCCTACAGGGCAGTCTCCCACCCTACCCTAATGGAAATGCTGCACATCCACAAATCAATTAGCTCAAGAGTTACTCATTCTAGGGATCTTAACCTAGCCTGTGACATTAACAGAATATGCTGGAGAGACAGATATATCTCCCAGAGACTACCACTCCTCTAGATTAAACTTCCAGTTCAAGTGAATCTGAGCTCTTCTCTGACCTTATTCAAGCACAACACAGAGAAATGAAAGGGAGACTGCAAATTCACTCCAGGTATGGCACCCATTCCCTCATGGACAAGGGTTGTCGGTTTTGATCATAGACTAGCCCTACAAATTATGTCCATTTAACAAGGACAATTGTGTCAACTCAGGATTATTATCATATAATCACTCTGTGAATTATGTCCATCTAACCAAGGACAATTGGGGAAACTTGGGATTAACATGGCTAGGCTTGTAAGGGCTCTAGTGCCAATAGCCTAGTAACCTTGTATGAACCTATAAACACAGTTTTAACTCAAATGAGAACCAAAGCAAAAGTGACTTATAAGCTATGTAAAACCTACTGATGGACAGACATTCTTTTTTATAAATTTGTTAATTGGTTAAGACCACCAGGCACAAGTCTTCCATTTGCAGTGGATGTTTGAAGGATTGTGGTTAAACGATTTGCTTAGAGTGTAACAGTAGGCAAAGACATGTAGGGTGACTAAAACAGGCTATAGCCTTAATCCTTTGTGCTAGCTGACAGAATGTAATACAAATTCCAGAGGATATTTAATAGAAGTCATGCCATCAAATGCAAATCAGTATGACCTATGAAGCAATCATTTGCCAGTTGTTGAAGGGGTGGCAGGACCACAGGTTATAATGTCATCTCTTCCAAAGGCAAAGTTAAAAAAAGTGGAACAAAACAGAAAAAAATTAATATAGCTTCACTTTGCAGCTTCCTTCTTTACAGTGTAACAATGTTCTGTTTTATAAGATGTTTAAGCTGCTCATAGGAAGACACAAGTCTGAAGTAAGAACAATACTGCCACAGTTGTAACCTTCAATAGCCCGTTTGCAGTTCTGAGTCCATTTGCAATTGTGAATCAATACTAATTTGATTTTAGCACTTACAGCTTCTTTCCATTTTGACACTTTCACCATCCTAGTCTTTTATTGTACAGGTACAGATTAAATTTATTTTCTAACTCTAAACTCTGCCTTGTGATATTAATAGCTAGAAACAAATAACAAAAATCAATCAAATGCAATATCCCAAGTTTTAAAACCTGTGACTTTTCAGATCATGGTTACCATTTCAGCCCATGTATCTCCTTATTTATGTACTTAATTTTAGTTTATGCTAAGTCTACAGGAGGGTTATTATCACCTTCAAAATACCATTGGGTTAAACAGAGAAAACATTCTTTTCACCACCCAGTTGTCCCTCAATGTTAGATTGTTGCTTTAAAAAGAGCAACACACTCACATATACACAGGTTTTCCTCTGTGTTTAAATTGCATTCACGAAAGTAGCACCAACATAAAGTATAAGCATTGTACTCATCAAAAAATTCACTTCAGATATCTTAATAATTATAGACTCTGAAAAGTTAAGCACTTACTATAATTGTATTAAAAAACAGCATAAATATAAAATGATTCAAACTTCAAAGAACCAAGCTGCAGAAAGAAAGAAGTTATGAAGAAACAGACCTGTTTTAATATGGACTTCAATATAGCTTTTTCACATGGCTAAAAGGGATACACAATCACAAATACATTGCTTTTTACAGATTGAGTTTACATTTGTTAACCGAGGTTCCTTGAATGTTTCAGTAATGCTAATCTGTCTCAATCTGGGACAAAAGCAAGTGAGTGAGAAAAGAAATGACAATAGCAGTTAATATGAAAAAAAAGTCAGTATAAAACATAGTAAGGCTATATCACGTTAAGATGATGAATGATTTATGAAAAAATTAAGTGAATAAGAGCCACGGCTGCATAAATGTATGGGAGGGAGAGATGCGATAAAAATAGGAGAAAGAGAGAAGGGGGGCTGTCTAAAATGAAAACCGAGTTTAATAAGGAAGTTGAAATAAGAAATCAGAAGAAAAGGAGTTTACTAGTAAAGTGAAATCATAATGTCTGATTGAGGGGAAAAAAAAAAAACATCTACTCTGGATAGAAGTAATTAAGACAATTTAGAGCAATTTTCTAAACAGAGGTAAGTCACTGAAGCTCATTATATCCTTAAGGTGAAAGTGTCAAACAGCAGTGCAAAGTTTAGAAGAGCCTGTTATGGATGACCGCAATATTCTAAGTGCTCCAGAATGTTAGGATCTTATTGAATGAGTATAGCTAGATATAGTTTTTTATTTAGAGTTGATTGAAGTCACAGTACATATTTTTATAAATATGATTGACCATCTCCGCCTCATGACAGTTTCCTTGGGATACCACACTTGATCTCTTAAATATCTAAATCTCCTTAACCAAGACTAATTATCATTTCATCCTCCATGTCCCTTTCTGAGAATGATAACTATCTTATCACAATCTCCATTAAACCCAATGCGTTTGCCCTGGAAAACTTCAGCTATCCTTCAATAAACTGGATGACCTACACTGCCAATGACTGGCATGATTAATTCTATCTAAGTACTGTGAATACGAACTTATTTTATAGATAGATAATATTTCTACTTGGAACTGTCTACATTATTGATGTAGTCCTCACAAATGTAGCCACTTCAAGCCCATCTACATAATTATATATATATATATATATATATATATATATATATATATATATATATATATATCATCTTGCCTAGGTAAATCACACCAACACATTCGCAACCATTTTCCTTTTAAATTTTATGGCACCACCTGCAATAGATCTATGCTTACAGACTTGAAAAAAAAAGCAAACTTTCTTCACTTACTTGATGACCTAAAGAAATTCTGGTATAATTTTGTTCTGATGGATTCCATTGATAAAGGTATCTCTGACTTCCCTTTCCATATAAATCATTGTCTTAATAAAGCAGCCCCTATCCGTACCAATTATAATGAGACATTTAAAAACAAATGCCTATGCAGGAGTGTCTGTATAAATAAATTATATAGCAAAAGGCTTGCTGCTCATCAGAGATCTCTTTCTACCCTAAAGGCACACATAAACTAGTAATGAACTGAAATTTATTTATTTATTTATTTGACATTTGTTTACCGGGGTGGTCTGACTGGGTCTACAGAACCCATTTTCAGTAGAGGCCCGGGGAGAAAAGCTCTGCATACAATACAATACAAATACAGTATAATCCAATACAATAAAAATTACATTCGAAAAATTATACAAAAAATAAGTTGAAAGAACAAACTGCTACAAGATGTTGCAATATATTACTGCACATCTACATGATTCTATACAGTTAAAACATTACAGACAATAATAGACACCCTCACCATACATGATGTAGACAGTGTCCAAAAAAGTAGTACGTAGGTAGTGCAATGTTTGACATTGACTGTAACAGTGCATGCAAAATAGAATCTTAGTTTCAGTTAGGAAAATAGCAGCCAGAAAGTTAGTGATGCAGATAGATAGTGAGAGAGAGTTAAGCAGAATAGAAGCAAGAAAGCCTGACCAGTAGCTTATGGATATGGTATAGAAGCAGAGAAGGAGTTAGAAGAGCCTTAGGATCTTGCAGTCTGTGAGGGATTGAAATGGGACAGAAAGAGGAAGACCTGATCATTAGGCAGGCTTTATGCAGGAGCAGAGATGTATTTTTGTGATGATTTTTTAAAGAGGCTTTGAAATGGGTTAGACCAGGCATAGACCTGGTAGTTAGAGTTAGTGAATTCCAAAGTATAGATACAGAATATGAATACAGAGAATAACCAGGTTTTCTTGTGGGTTTTGAGATAGCTAAGAGATTTTTGTCTTTTGATGGTAGGGATCGATTTGATGTGTAAGGTGTGACTAGATCGGCTAGTGCAGGGCAGGCAGTAGGCTTGAAAATAAGGTTGTGCAAGGTGGATAGCTGAATAAAGGCAAGTTGGTTGGGGAGTTCAAGCCAGTTTAATTCTAGGAGTGGTTTACAGTGGTGTGTGTGTGATATTTAGAGTTTGTGCAAACTTTGCAACTTTGTTGTAGCACTGTTCCAACTTGCTTAGGGTAGAATTGTGTAAGTTAGTTAATATAGGGGCACCATAAAGAAGGGAGGGAAGTAAAAATGTTTTTGCAAGGGTAGTTTTGCTTGCTGCAGTAAAGAAATATTTGTTTCTATATAAAATAGTCCCAGTTTTTGATGAGTTTTCTTTATATTTTGCTGTATATGGGGGTCAAATGAAAGTTTATTGCCAATGATTATGCCTAGAAGTTTGGTTTCCTGCACTGTTTCTATGACAGTGTTGTTAGATGCAAGGATGTTGAAATGATCAGTCACAGGAGAGGTGTTTTTGGGATGAAAGACTACTAGTTTTGTCCTCTTTGGCTTAAGAAAGTGTTGGGCGATTCTTAGCCAGGATTTAACTGCAGTAAAGGACTGTTGAGTTTTTGAAAGTAGTTCTGGTAGTGATTGAGCAGTGCAGATTATGGTGGAATCATCAATGTACTGAATGAGGGTCCCAGGGTGAGAGGCAGTGTGAAGGTTATTTGTGAAAATGTTGAAGAGTAGGGGTTCTAGGATGGAGCCTTGGGGGACTCTAGTAGGGTTGTGGAGGAAGGGTGAGAGTTCATTGGACCATTTTCACTGCTTGTTTATGATCCTTAAAGTAGCTCTGAAACCATTTTACTGTGTTATGTGAAAAGCCTATGTTAGACAGTGTGTTCAAAAGTAAGGGGTGAGACACTGTGTCAAAGGCCTTGGAGAGATAAAGGAATACTGAGGCTGTATAGCATCCTGCATCTCTGGCCTTGTTCATGGCGTCTGTAAAAGATAATAGGGTTGCAGCTATGCAGTGGCTAGGTCAGAAGCCATGTTGGGTTTTGGTTAAAATGTTGTTTTGCATTAGATATTGCATCACCTGTTGAATGATACCTCTCTTGAGAATTTTGGATATGGGTGACAAGATGGATATAGGACGGAAATTGGATGGATCAAAAGAGTTGCCTCCTTTGTGGATGGGGGTGATGTGAGATTGTTTCCATATGGTAGGTACTTCTGATTCATATAAAGACCTATTTATAAGGACACTGATTGTGTAGGCGACTGAGTTAGCAGCCAGTTTGAGGTAGTATATCAGCTGAGGTAGAGCAGAGTTTTAGTTTTGCATGTAGTTGGTGATACTGTCCAAGCCATTCCAATAGTCTTGTTGTTTGGCACACTTACTATTTAGATAACAGTACTATTACACAATGAAATTGGTCACCCTTTGGGAAGGGCCTTATAGTAGCTGATAAGAGTAGTTGGTGGCAGTGATTACTAACTTATAGCCTGGCAGGAGGGGGCATGGCTGAATTACCTGTGCCAACCTTCCCCAGAAGTGTATGTGTGCTTGTATATAAACCAAATCTCAAAGTGTGTGTGAGTGTGTGTGTGTGTGTGTGTGTGTGTGTGTGTGTGTGTGTGTGTGTGTGCCAGCTACTTGGGCAAGGACATGAAGCACTGGTTGGACAGAGAGGGTGCTGGAGGTTTTGACTTGCTACTCAGCTGAGATCTGTACCCTATAGCTATGCCAATGGGGAGTCTTATTGGGGATCTGGAGAGAAAGGGAAAGACAGAAAGCCCCAGACTGACTGTGATCTCTGTGTGCTCTTAGGGGAAATTGCACTTTACTGTGTGTCTACTTGTTATCCCCCAATGTGCACAGCCCTCACTGGTGTTAGTAGTGAGGATTGAGGCTCCTTGATTACCGAGACATAGAGTGAGCATCACAGAAGTTCTGAGGTCAAAGTGCTATTTTTGAAAATAATTACTATTTCAAGAATTTCTAAATGTTTACATATGTAAATACTAGCAAAAATTAAACACTAATGGAACACGAAAACATGGTATATTAAAAAATAAGAGTAATTATTAATAATATTCAATATAAAAATAGGCAGCATTGAAATCCTGACTGCAAGTTACCATCTATCTAGCAATATGTATAAAAATGCCCGATATAATTAGCATTTTCCTGTCATTTTGTAAACACTTTCTGAAACTTTCTATTTACTTTAAGACAGTTAAATGTTTTCTTTTGGTATTCACAATATGATTAAGTAAAAATCCCTATACATTTATCAAAACTGTAAATATATCACATTTAGCTAATTCAAATAATATTGAAAGTAAAGATCAATTTTCCACGAACAATATATTGTAATAATGCATCAGCTAAGTCAGTATCTAAAAATATTAATTTTTATTTTACTTGACAACTAAACATTGCCACAGCAGAATAATTGTTTTATATAACCAAAATAATATGTCAGGCATTTGCTTCAACTTGACCTCAACTTTCCCATTTGCCATTTGAAAAGGGTAATAAGTAACTAACTTTAAAAATATAACATACAGTATAAAAAGTTGGAAATTGGATATAATAAAATGTATGAAAGGAATATTCTTTAAGGTAAATTCAACAACTCTTCTCAAATATCAAGAACAGTTATAACTTTAATAATATTTATCCCAGAATGGTAAATGAAAAATGTATCATTTTGTTAGTCAAAATACCAAATAACATTACAAATTTGGATGGTTATTGCATAAGGTTTGTCATAACTCTGGAGACATAGAAACTTTATATGCATATGATTATCAAACAATAATTATTTTGGAAATGGTGTCATGATGATAGCTACCACAGACAATTATTGCAAGGGCAGATTATACTTCCTTTATGTGTACTGTGGAGGTAATGGTGACTCTTTCAATTAATTTTCACATGTCTTAATAAAACAATACTTTGATTTAATAGTTGCAATGGTTTGGTGAAATTTATAGTATTCTGATAAAAAGTTAGAGTTTTAAGGACTAGAATTTTCAACATATTTTCAAAAACTTTAACAAAACATCATTCAATAGTTCTGGTATGATTAATTAGCATAACTTCTGTTTAGTCATAAAAGAAAGTTTATAACTTCTCGGATTTCAAGCAACAGGACTCAATTTTTAACCATAGAAGGGCCGATGACATAACTTTTTAATATAGTGTCTGGTTTTGTTAAGTGTGCAGGCCATAAAATTAAGAAATAAGAAGCCATATGCACTATCATTTGCCTACCAATAGCTTTAAAACATTCAATTGTTTGCATGTTATTCTAGGTGACCTTGAGAGTACAAAATGTATTACTGTAATTATTTCTGTTTGGCATTTTAAAAAAGGATCCCTTGGCTTGATCATTTTAAATGAAAAACATCATCATGATACTTGCCTTCAGGGTTGTGAAATGGAAATTAATATTACCAGTCTTCTAGGTATAAATTATTCTTTAAGAGGATATTATCTTAAATAACTTTGACCCCTAAAATAATTCGTACAAATCAACTATTCCATTGCTCCACAAAATATTATTGTTATCTGTTTTAACATTTCAAGCTGACTGGCAAGTGTGTGACATTGTGATAATCATCTATGCATTGAATGATCATGTTTCAGAAAAGCTGCAGGTACCCAAAGCTTCCAAAAGATAATTGATAGCTTTGATACATGCTATGCAAAGGGTTTTTACAATGCCACTCTGAAGTTAATGTAAGAAACATCTATATAGTACTATCCTTAAAAGTTGCTGAAATATGTGAAAAGAGGCTGATCACTGTCCAGACTGCCGTCTAGCTGAATGGATGGAATGTATGGTCTACTGGACTGGAAGCTAAAATGGATGATCTAGATTACAGAAGCAAGTGGAATAAAAGAAATATCATTCGGTCTTTTGGGGGAGTGGACAGCTGTGATATAGTATAAATTAATGAGATGAAATGCAGAGAAACAAAAAATATATAAATATATATATATATATATATATATATATATATATATATATATATATATATATACACATTGGAAGTATTTATTTATTTATTTTACATTTGTTTACCGGGGAGGTCTGACTGGACAGAGCTGTCCATTTTCAGCAGAAGCCCGGGGAGAAAAGATCCAGAACAATTGCTAACATGCTATACATAAGATATTTACATGAACATTGTGGTTTACACATTCAACTATAAAAATATAGCAGATAATAGCATATGATTGCATAAGATATTTATATAAGCATAGTGGTTTAGACATACAATTAAAAGTATATCAGGTAGTAACATATGACTGTTATTCATACAGTATGTTTAGTAGAGATAATCCTGGAGATGTAGTGAAAATAAGACAAGAAAGAAAAAAAAACTAAAAAATGAGGAAAATATAGACAAGTTCATATGAGGTGTATTGACATTCTAAGGGAAAGTTTTTCATCTTAGTCTAGGGGAGAGTTAGTGGGTATAGATGGGACAGTGGGGAGTACGTGGCAATGAATTGGTAAGTAACATGATAATATATAGTGCATCTGTGGGAGTTTTAAAGAGGAGGTTGGATAGTACGTAGGGGAAAGGAGTTAGAATATGTCAGCCAGGTTCTAGGCAATTGCAAGTCCGTGAGTTGTTTAAGTGGGAAATAAGCTGTTTTTTTAGATGGTTTTGTTAGATTGTACCCTGATTTGTAGTAGTAGGGAGTTTCAAATCTTGTTAATGTTGCTAGAATACAAGAAGTCACCAGAGCTGTAATGGCTTTTGGAGACTGTGATTAGTGCCTTGTTAGTGGATCTAAATTCTCAGTTATTGGAGTAGAGTGTTATCAGGTCTTGTAAGGCTGGAGTTTTGTCAGGTTGATACAGTATTTGAATTAGAAAAAGTTGGTTTAGAGCTAAGGTGTTAGGGAGTTCCAGCCAGGAAAGCTGTTTTAGGGCTTGACACTGGTCTGTGCAGTAGAAGGAGTTTGTGGTGAATTTTGCTATTTTGTTGTAGCATACTGATAGCTTGTTTAAATCACTCTTGTTTAGATTAATTAGGACAGGAAAAGCATACAGTAAGATAGACAGAAGATGGGTATAAGCTAGAGTAACTTTACTGTTGCTGGTTAGGAAGTAATTACATCTGTAAAGAGTACCTATTTTTTGTTGGTTTTGGTTATTGTATGAGCTATGTGTTTGTCAGATTTCATATTATTGTCAATAATGACCACTAGTAATTTAGTTTGTGTGATGGGGGAGATAGGGGTATTATCTGATGTAGAAATAGAGAAAAGTGAAGTTGGTGCTGCTGCTCTGTAAGGATGAAAGAGCATAAGTTGGGTCTTTTGGGGATTTAGTATTAGCTGGGTGTTTGTTAGCCAGGTTTCGATGGATGTAAAGGCTTCTTGGCTCTTGATTTGAAGTTGTTGGAGGGTGGGAGCAGAGCAGATTAAGGTGGAGTCATCAGTGTATTGAACCAGATTTGCTAGAGGGGCAGCTTTGTGAAGATTATTTGTAAATATAGTTAACAGTAGGGGTCCTAAGATTGATCCTTGGGGTACTCCAAGTTTTACAGGAAGTAGGGGGGAATGGGAGTTTTTCCACTGAACAGCTTGTTGGGCTTGGGAGAGATAGTCTTGAAACCATAATAGAGTGGGGGTAGTTAGTTTCAATTCTGAGAGTGAGGTTATTAATTTTGTATGGGAGACTGTATCAAACGCCTTTGATAAGTCAAGGAAAAGTGCAGACACTAGTTGGCTGTTGTGGCGTTGCATATTTACATTAATGGATGATGAGATGATATATCAGCTCACTGCCATTGTGTGATTGTCTAGTTTTCTAAGACACTTCATTCTTTCCCTTTTAGATACCAGTGAGGGAGAGGTGATTTTAAGGAGTTTAAAAAGTCTGTGACCGGTAGCTGTCTTAGATAGAACACAGTGTAAGATCACATTTAATTACAACTGGATTATGTTTACCTTAAGGAAGGCATTTGCATCAGCCATTTCAAAGAAATAGTGATCCCTGTGAAACTGATGTACCATGCACAGCTCTGTGTCAATGTGGATAATAAGCAGATGGGTTTTGTTCTATCAGAAAGGACTGGTATTCTGACTCTTTAAAAAGGGATCAAAGCGAATGGCCATCCCAAAAAGGGCCAGTGAGGTGGATACAAAAGGCAGAGAGAAGGACAATACTGACTCCAAATATTTATACAAAATCAATAAATCTTATGAAGACAAAGAGTCGTCCATTGATAAGCTTACTATCTTTCCATTTCCCCACAGATATACATTAGATGGTACAGGTCAGTTATTTTATTCCCAGCTCTTATCCCTATTTGTAGCACATAGTCTCACTACAAGCTTTAATAGACAATGATGTACAGTATTTTTAGGAGACATGCTGTTCTGCACAACAAACTTAATATCAACAGAAGAAAGGACACTATGAATTATTACAGGTTATTAGGATCGTGACAGCGATGATTGTATCTAGTGGATCATGAAAATGTTTTTTATTGCTATTATTTAGACCTATGTGATTTACCTGGTTAACTAGGTCTATTTAGCAAAGTTAATTAGGGTTATACATAACAGGATCATGACCATCTTTATCATACAAAATGTAAAGAGCTTACAGGGATTTATATAAACGGAAGATGATTTTAGAAAAGTTCAGGTAGTATTATTGCAGTGGCAAAGCTAGCTACAAAAATGTTCAGTCATTTTTGAAATTTTTGACAGAGTAGCTCTTATCTAATTGAGTGATCATGTCCAGGAGGGGTTTGCTTACACAGATACACCTAAAGCTTGGCTACAATGCAGCTGCTACTAGGTAGGGCTCTGAAGGTAGATGGCTACTGCTGAAAACTCTTTACTCAAGGTGGGTTTACTGTAGCAAACTTTTTTTTGAATCAAATTAAGACTCTGTTAAGAAACTTCTGGTGTAATAAGGGACAAAGGAATATACACACATCATATTTGCTGAGAGGTGACTTTAATACTATCTTTGACCCCTAGTTTGTTTGAGTTCCTACTAAAATAAACAAAAAACAGCATATTGTTGCTAACTTAGAGGATTAATCTAGAGCAACAGAACTTGATTACAAGGATTTTCATGAAATAATTTTTGGAAATATTTACCAGTTCATAAAGAGTATTTGAAAATACCATATTTTTCACAAAAGAGAATATCAAACACATTTATAATAAGGACATATCCTTTGCAGAAATTGTTTGTGGGATTGGTTACATTAGTAGGAAGGCTAGTCCTGTTGAACCACCTTACACATTACTTCAGTTGTTTGAAAAAAATTGTAACACTTAGACTGCTGGAACTAGACCCAAAGATATAGTATTACAGCCGACTGCATTATCCTCATTGAAAAGGGCAGCTCAGGTAGTCCTACTTCATTATGAAGAAAAGCCTGCTACTAACATAAGTAACTTGGCCAGCACATCATCTTCTTCTATATTCAAAGATATTGGTAAAAGAAACTAATATTGTGGCTCAAACATTACATTCTGTGCTTTGTACAGCCACATCAACAGAGCTTGTTAAGTGCAGAGAAGGATGTCCAGAACTAGTTTGACTGCTGGTTAATATTTGCTAACTGCTATCCCTCTCAAGAGAAGTCATGCCAGCTGTATTACTGGATATGTAAGGCGTTATTCTTCACTGGATGGAGTTTTATGTAGCTGGCCCTAACTACAATTGGTATGGTTGGTAATGTCTTACAATCATAAAAAAATCTTTACACAGACCTAGCAGCCTGTCTGAGTATGAATGGTGTATCTTCTTTGCCTATCTCCTGTATAAAATGGAAGCCAGCCAAGGACTCCCCTTCTAAAAATAGGAAATGCTGTGCTAGTCCACTAATGGTAAACACAAACCCCGGAATTCAATAAAGTAATTTTTCTGTGCAGGAACAGTGTAACCAATCCTACATGGAATATGGCTGCCAGGCGATTCAGTAAACCGCTGTCAAGACGTGCACAAGCCTACTTACACTGTTCTTGCACGAAAACCAGTGCAGAATGCTAATTACCACATCTGCTGGTGAAAACCATGCAAATGAGGTAAATAAGTGATTCAGCAAGCAGGCAGGTATCCATGCAAGAACATTGTTAGTTACAGAAATGTATTCAGTTACTTACCGGATACAATTCTGCAAATAACAAAATGGAGGCATGACAGCTTCAAAAAGCATGTATTATAGACTTTAGGCATTCCACTTGTCAAATATATGGCCATTAGCATGGAAAAGTGCTTCAGTTTTATAAAAATTAAAGTTTTTTTTTTTTGGTCGATCTCGGATGTTTAAGCATAGGGCAGCGACAAGCAAACGGGATTGTGCGGAAAATAAAAAAAATATGAAACTCAATTCTAAGGGAAAGCTGCATTTTGCCATTATAGTCTATGGCATGCAGAATCTAAATAATACCAAGGAACAGTGATTGTCAAGGGGAAAGGCTCTGTGTTAGTGCAGTAACTATGGACTAAGGCAGTGCAAATGAGGGGAACTTTACTGAGTCACAAAAATCTTCTAAGTGCCAAACTGCACCTAATTGTGTAGGTGCTATGGCATGATTGTGTAACTAGAAGGAGCAACAGACATGAAAAGGGTGTGTGTCAGGCATGTTGCAAGCACATTGGAACCCTGTGGTGCACAGATAAGCTTAGCTAAGCACAGCTAAGCAAGGGGGTGTGTCTGAGGCTGTATTGACTTATTCCATGAAATGAAGAGCGTGTTTGCATCCAGGGAGAGACATTTCTTTATGTTTGCATTAGCTAAATGTTTATGCATGGCATGCTCCGGGTCTAAAATAAAAATAAAAAATAAAAAAAGAACGGAAATAGCAGGACTGTTTAAATTTGGGCACCAGGTTTGCACGGCGAACCTTGGGCTTAATAGGGAAGGAAATGGGAAGGGAAAAAAGGGAAAAAAAAAAAAGTAAAATAGCAGAATAAAAGAAATCAAGTACAAATTACATAGCTAGCAGGTGGAATGCATCATAATCAGCCAATCATACAGGCAGCATCTGCAGCACAACTGCATACACTATGCAAACACCTTACAGTCTGATTTTCCCCACAAATTCTGCACCATTGGTGTACACATGTGGGGGAATTTTAACCGGAAACATGTTAGGAGCTGCCATTGCTTTGATCCATCACTATGTGCTAGAGGCTGAGGACAGAGAGGAGGATAATGCTGACAACTGCCATAGACCAAGGAGGAGAAGAAAAGTGTTCAGACCCAGGGGAACTTACCAGGGGCTACATGATCTGGAGATAGTAGAGCACTACAGGGTTGACAGAGACATACTTCAGTAAATCACTGAGCTGGCCGGCCTAAATTCAGACCTAGAGCCAACAGAGGGGAACTCATCCCAGTGGGTACCAAGGTATGTGTAGCCTTAAGAATTCTAACTACAGGTACTTTCCAAAGACCTCCTGGGGACATCATGGGGGTCTCACAGGCATCTGCATCCAGGGTAGTCCACCAGTTTCTGGATACCATGCTACCACATACCGGTGAGCACAATTACTTCCCCAACACCCATGAAGAGAGGACCAGCAATATGCATCTCTTCCACCATGTACCAGAATACCCGAACATACTGGGTGCCATAGACTGCACACACATCCACATCAAAGCACCACCTGGTG
The DNA here is from genome assembly GCF_019279795.1 of Protopterus annectens. Classification (NCBI taxonomy): domain Eukaryota; kingdom Metazoa; phylum Chordata; order Ceratodontiformes; family Protopteridae; genus Protopterus; species Protopterus annectens. The sequence goes on from NC_056731.1 coordinate 1,072,469,393, forward strand.
AACAGGGTAGGGTCTACATAAACCGCAAGGGATTCCCCTCCATCAACTACCAGGTCATGTGAAATGCCCAGGGCATTATCAAGAATGTGTGTGCTGGCAGCCCTGGATGCTATCATGACTCCCACATCTGGCACTCATACCAGGTGTACCAAGCATTTGCCAGTGGGAGCATCCCTTATGGCCATCTGTTGGGGGATGCTGGCTATGCACTGGAGCCGTGGATGATGACACCCATCAGAAATGCACACCCACACAAGAATGCCATAATGAGGCACACGCACAAACCAGGATCATTATAGAGCATATGTTTGGGATGCTCAAGTAACGGTTCCACTGCCTTGACATATCTGGTGGAGCCTTGCAGTACTCTCCAGCCACATGTGCACACATGTTCATAGTATGTGCCATGCTACTCAATATGATCCTGCAGAAACAGCTGCAGCAGGAACAGCACAGGGAAGGGCCACACAGCACACCACCATTGCCAAGGTCCCCACAGGCACAGAGGGACTCAGAGGAAGAGCCCCTGAGCCTGCTCCTGTAGGCAGATGGAGGTATGCCCACTATGCTCAGGCCATGGCAGAGGCAATGCATAGCACACACACTGACACTGTAGGAATCCCAGGGACTGACACCTCTCTCTGACTTGCACACACAGTAAAATGGGTGACACACACATCACATTGCCTGTAACTTACCGTGTATAGGCAATGTACTGTGTGCATCCAACATAGGTGGCCCTCAAGCACCATCCTCACAACTGCCGCAAGCACAAGGTAAGTCAGTCTTCTTAACAATAAATAAATGGATTAGTATGTTTGACTAGCATATTTATGGTAATGCTACATGCATGCAAGGGAATGGGGTGTCCTTCTAGGAAAGCAGCGCACAACTGACAGCTATGTGTGACACCAGGAAATGTCTGGCCAAAACTGGCCTCCACACACTATGCAGTAGTACCCAATGTGGCAAATCCTACTGCAGTATATGTGTGGGGGCAAATAACTGGGGGTCATAGGTCACAGGCATGGATATCAGTGTGGGGGTTCCATACCCACCCCTCATACCCACACAGCAAGTCATCTGTAGAAAACCACAGAGAAATGTCTGGTAAAGGCACACAAATGGTGGCAATGTTGAATTACCCCTCTACAGACTCACACAGTGATAGCACAGCAGGACCTGCAGTTGCAGTAAGGCTATAAAGGGTAAGAAGTCTGAAACTCAAATGTATGTCATTACAATCTGACCTGTGCTGTCTACTGATATGCCTCTAGTCCCCAAGACAGGGCTCAATAGTATGGTAAATGGAACAAAAATTTAAAGCAAATATCAGCACATACTGTGCAAATGTGTACAGTTGACAGGTGTGACCCCCCCCATATACCCATACAAATGCAGTAATATGTATGTTTACCAGGAAATAGCAGCATAGCACACATTGGCAGGGCTGCACCAATACACATGAAAACATGCTGCCTGTCCACAATATGCAGGGGTCAATGGGCTATGTGTATGTGTGATTAATAGTGTTAGGATCTGGCCAGCACATTCTCCTGGCAGTCATCTCATAGTGCCCTAGGTACAGTGCTGTCTTTGACAGGGCCATGTGCAGATAACTGCAGTGCCAACTGTTATGCATGTCAGTGATACCCACTGCTCTGCCACTGATACACATGGAAGTCACAGTGCTATGTGAAATATACTACACATATAAGGGACATCTTGAAGGATGTGTAGCTGAGGTCCCAAAGCTTTTGTGACTATAAATGCTTTTTGGTACTGTTGCCAATGGTTATTCTCAATAATCCCTTTTTATTATGCTTGCTTTTACATATAATAGACATGCCTGCACAGTAGAATGCACTCTATACCCAAACCCATAACCCCCAACCTCTGACAGAAAGATGTCTGGCCAAGGGCAGAAATAAAAGTCGAACAATGGCACAATGATAGGAATGTGTTGTAAATATCACCCTTACATACTGAGAAAGTTGGTAAGGTGAGCGGTTTGCAATAGCAGGAATTGTCAGAAGGTTATGTAGACTGAAACAGTAATGTCTGTCATTATTTTGTAACATCACTCTTCAATTATACGTAACTAATGTGCCATAAAAACGCAAGTTTACATAGACAGGATAAAACCTCTAGCCAAATACCTGGACAACCTGCCAAAAAATATACAGGTGAGAGGTATGCCCACAGAAGGCTATGACATCTCAGGTTAGAAAGATACCACCCATGCAGGAGATCCCTAGCCAGTATATCACCAGGTTGCTGGACTATTTACACAATGTGTCATTATTCAACTGGCTGTAGCCACACCTCACAAATTGCTTTGTTAGGCAATAATGTACATAGCTGCCCTCATAATAATATGAACTAGTATTCCTCTGGTAAAGCACTGTGATGATCTGAAGATGTCTGGCAAAAGGTAATGACACAATATGTTGCAGTGTCAGATGACAGATATGTCAAAAAATGTCTGCTAAACAAACCCAGTACCCTGAGGAAAGTCCTGTGTACTCCTGAGTTGTATGGCCGTATCACACAAATCCCTGGACTGGAGTACACCTATCTCTGGAATGGAGTCCCACTCTAACTATAGACAGTCACACTGGGCAAGCTCCTACACTTATTTATTTATTTTTATTTATTTATTTATTTAAATTTGTTGACCAGGAGTGTCCGACTGGACGTGGGTCCATTTTCAGCGAAGGCCCGGGGAGAAAAGCTCCACAGTAAAACAAACAGACAGTAGTTACATTGGATTACATAGTGATTAACAATTTAACATAGAAATTACTTACAACATATTTACAGATGAAGAACATAGTACATCAGTAGACAACTAGAATCTTTATCTGTGAAGTACATAACAGGCATTAACAAATGTAACAATGAGAAGTTCCTGCTGTATAATAAGTACTAGGCTTATGAGCATCTGAGCTTGCTATCATCAAGGTAGTTAGTGGAGGTGAAAGAAAGGTAGTAGTTGGATGGGGTGGATGATATTAGAGTGGGAGTTGCAAGGGCATAGCCAGCATGTTTTAGGTGCGCTTTTAATAAAGTTTTGAAGTTGGTGCATGATGGTACGGAGGTAATTGTGGGTGGGAGTGAGTTCCATAATTTGGCTATGGCGCAAGAGAATAGTGCTTCACCAGCAGAGTTATTGGCTTTAGTGATCTGCAAGTGATTTTGTTGCTGGATCTTAGTGGACTGGTGGTGCGATAGGGTTGGAGTAGATTCTGGAGGGATGGGACATTTAGTGGATGGTTTACTAGTTTGTGGGCGAGTGAGAGTTGATACCACTGAAGGAGGTGAGGGAGTTCAAGCCAGCCCAGTTCAGCAAGTGAGAGACAGTGGTGACTACGGTAGGATGCCCCTGTGGCAAATTTTGCGATTTTGTTGTAGCAGGTCTCTAGCTTGTTTAGATCACATTGCCTTAGGTTGGTATATACTGGAGAGGCATAAAGTAGGGTGGAGATAAGGTGGGAATTTCTTATTGAAATCTTTGCTGCTTTGGTGAGAAATTATTTATTTATGTATAATGCTCCTAGTTTTTTGTGGACTTTTTTTATGGTCATGGATATGTGAATGTCAAATTTTAGTTTATTGTCTATTTCCATTCCTAGCAATTTGGTGTGTACAGTTGGGTATATAGTGGTGTTGTCTTTTGCTGTGATGTTAAAGTGAGAGTTGTTTTGAGTATGTTTGGTGGGTTGAAAGATGAGTAGTTTAGTTTTGTTTGGGTTGAGTATTAATTGGGCATCGGATAACCATGTTTCAACAGAGGAAAAGGCTTCCTGTGTGACTTTTTGCAGTTTGGGTAGGGACTGCGCTGAGCAGATGATGGTAGAGTCATCTGCGTATTGGATGAGTGTGCCATGTTTGATGGCAGAGGCTAGATTATTGGTGTAAACAGAGAAAAGTAAGGGTCCAAGGATGGATCCTTGGGGAACCCCTATGGAGACAGGTAGTTGGGGAGATATGTCATTCTGCCATACAACGGATTGTTGGCGGTCAGACAGGTAACTCTGAAACCAGTTGGTGACTGATTGTGAGAAGGATAGGTTATTGAGGACAGAGATAAGTTGTTTGTGTGAGACCATGTCAAATGCTTTAGATAGGTCTAGGAAAGTAGCAGAGGAGAGATAGCCATTGTTTTTATGCTGAAGGATAGTGTTTGTAAAGGAGAGTAAGGCAGTTTTGGTGCTATGGTTTGGTCGGAAACCATGCTGAGTACTGGAAAGGAGGTTGTTAGTAAGGAGGTAGTGTGAGACCTGAGAGTGTATGCATTTCTCTAGTATTTTGGAGAGTGGAGAGAGAATAGCTATGGGGCGGTAATTGGTTAGTTCTGCAGAGGGTCCGCCTTTGTGGAGGGGAATTATATGTGAGACTTTCCACAATGTGGGAACGTAACTTTCTGACAGAGATTGGTTAATCAAGATGGATACTGGGTAGGCCAGAGCATCATCTGCGATTTGTAGGTATTCACTTGGGAGGTTGTCTGCTGCTAATTTGGTGGGTTTAAGTTTAGTTAAGAGTTTTTTATGTTGGAGGAAGGTACAGGAGAAAAAGAGAAGGCAGTGGGGAGATTACTAGTTGAAGGTGTGGGTTGGAGGGGAGGGGGGTTGTGTTGTTTAGCTAGTGATAGTATGGTTTGGGTGAAGTGTGTGTTGAGTGAGGTAGCAATATTTTCTGAGGAGTGAGGGATGTTAGGAGGAGGGGTACTGACTTTACCTGGGTGGAGGATGGAGTTTATGGAGGACCAGAATTGTTTGGGGCTGTGTTGTGAGGAGTCTAGGGCAGACTGGTAGTATTGAAATTTGTCCTGTTTTATTAGCTTTTTGACTCTATTGCGTAGTTCTAGGAATTTCTGTCTAGCTGCGGGGGTTTTGGTTTTGCGCCAGTGCTCCCAGGCTTTATCCCTGTTTTTCATTTCTGACTTAGTGGTTTTCTGTAGCCATGGGGAGGGTTGTGCTTTGGTTCTGGAAAATCTTATTGGGCATGGTAATTAAGGATGTTCAGGAAGGTAGTATTAAAAGATTCAACTGCGTCATCTAGAATGAGGTACTTTAGAGCATGCCAGTTACATTCTTTGAGGGATGAGATGAATGTGAGTGGGTTAAAGTTTATTTTTTTTACGTATTTGACGATAGATGACAGGTTTAGCTTGGTACAGGTATTTTTTGAGTAGGAATGTTGGGGAGTGATCACAGAGGCTATCTGATAAGCAGCCTGTTATATGACTGGGGGTTCTTACTGACTAGTATCCAATCCAGGGTAGAGTTCTTGCTGGAGTTTTTATTTTTCCTTGTTGGTGACTGGACTAGTTGGGTGAAGCCATGAAGGTGTACATGATGGGTTGGATTGTTGCCAGAACAGGATTGCCAGTCAATATTGAAATCACCTAAGATGATAGTTTCTTGGGGGAGATGGTGGGTAGACCAGCTGAGGAGGTTTTCTAGTGGAGGGATGTTTTGGCCAGGTGGGAAGTAGCATCCAATTATGTTGATGGTTTTGTTTCGGTTAATTTTGAGGTTGGTATATATTATTTCTTCATTGCCTATTTGTGGAGCTGATGATTTTAAGATCTGGATGTTTAGATGTTGTTTAAATATTACAGCTACACCACCTCCTTTTTTGTTTAGCTGGTCTACTCTTAGTATGCCATAACCTGTAGGGAGTATTTGCTCACTGGTAATATGAGGTTTTAGCCAGGTTTCTGTCAGGATGACTATATCTGGGGAGTATAAGTCTATGGTGGCATGGAGTTCATGGACTTTGTTGGATATACTTCTAATATTTAGGCTTAGTAGAAGGAAGTCACTTGGCTTTCTATTGGCTTTAATATGGGAGAAGTTGTGGTTTCTAGTCTGATTATGAGGATTGGGGTTGGAGATGGTAGGGCCAGGGTTGGGGTGGATGTCTCCACTTAGGGCTAGTTTTGATATGCATGAGATTATTAGTTTTCTCAGTTTTTGAATGTGTTTATTTATAAGGGAAATTTTATGATTGTTCTCTGTGGGTAATAGGTATGGTGGGAGGGTTACTATGTTAAGTTGTAGGGATGCTTTACGTTTGAGTAATATAGTTGGTAGAATATGTGGGGGTGCATAGGGATGGTTTTTGAGCTGGTGGGAGGGGAGCTGAGTATGGGTGAGACATGGGTGGTGGTGTGAGTAGTAGTACAGTGGTAGTGGTTGGGTGGGGGAATGATGGAGCTTTGGTAGGATGTAAGATATGCAAGGAGAGTGCATGCAGTGAGCAAAGGAAAGGTATGCTTGTACATGTCAGTTGAGGAGGTGTGATAGTAGAGGGAATATGGAGGAGGTAGTGTTGGGTTAGCGCTGTGGTTGGCTATTGAAAAGATGGGAGGGGTTTGAGTGCAATAAAGGTGGGACCACTGGGGGCGGGAGGCAATAGGGGGCAGGGCGGGGAGCGAAGCGGGTAGAGACCCTGTTAGGTTCTTGTATGATGGGCTGGAAACAATCACAAAGCAAGCCAAGTATGTGTTAAGAACAATCCCAATTGACCAAGGACTGCTCTGAAACTGTAAGTCTTGTCTTAATTTCTCAGGTGGAAAACCAGGATAACCTTGTATCAGTAGGCTACTATGGTATAGTTTAAATAAACAAACACACAGTATTGATCAGTTATGGATACTATTTGCTAACAGAAGGGAATAAGAGAAAGTGAAAGATGTGTGTGGTGGTGGTGGGGGGGGGGGGGTGCTGCTTACAGCCAAAGCACAATGCTTTCCAGGGGAAAATGAAGATTGGCTCAAAAAGTTAGACACATACTCAAAGTTAACTGTAGCTGTTTGCAGACGGTTCAGACCCGGACTGCACTTTTCATATAGGAATGTTAAAGGTGGTACCGCAGTTGAATACTTAAGAGTGGTGTTAGTTCTAGAAAAGAAGAGTACAGAGAGGAGTAAGCACTTTTGAGATGGTAAATATATATTATAAAGATTATAAAAAACACACTGAGCAAATAGCTACCACATGCAATGTCCTGAACCACTACTTAGTATATGCAGATACTGAGCCAATTGGAAGAACATTAGAAAACAAAAAACAGACAGTTATGTAGCCACAGATAAAAATATAGTGAGCAGCAATCTGTCGTGGTTCTCTAATGTGATTCTATCCACCAGTAACAGCACAAACTTATAGAAATAATGTAGACACTAGTATGAGCTGTCTACACACAACACTATTACATGAATAACATTAGTGAACAAGGTGCAGCTATGCAAATAGACCATACATACTATTATACTAGTAACAACTTGGTGCATGCCATAGTAACATCAAAAATAAAGCATAAAACATATTAGATGTCTAACACAATTCAACATAAACATATACAGTTGTAAAATATCTAATACAATTCAACATAAATAGGCATTTACAGTTGTAAAACACTTACTAGATAGACACTGAGCCTTCATGGGGCCTGTAGCAGAGTGGATTGTAGTTTTACAAATGGTGCCTGCCACAGGTAATATTTATTAACTCTGGGATTGTCTTAAGGTAATAAACAGGGAAGGGGAGGGGAGAACAAGGGTGTGAGCAGGCAGTTCTTTGTACTGCTGCTAATGAGCCAAAGCAAGAAAAGTATGTGTTAAGAACAATCCCAACTGACCAAGGACTGCTCTGAAACTGTAAGTCTTGTCTTAATTTCTCAGGTGGAAAACCAGGATAACCTTGTATCAGTAGGCTACTGTGGTATAGTTTAAATAAACAAACACACAGTATTGATCATTTATGGATACTATTTGCTAACAGAAGGGAATAAGAGAAAGTGGAAGATGTGTGTGGTGGTGGTGGGGGGGGGGGCTGCTTACAGCCAAAGCACAGTGCTCTCCAGGGGAAAATGAAGATTGGCTCAAACAGTTAGACACATACTCAAAGTTAACTGTAGCTGTTTGCAGACAGTTCAGACCCAGACTGCACTTTTATTATAGAAATGTTAAAGGTGGTACCACAGTTGAATACTTAAGAGTGGTGTTAGTTCTAGAAAAGAAGAGTACAGAGAGGAGTAAGCACTTTTGAGATGGTAAATATATATATATATATATTTAGAGAAACACAGACCATGTTGGAAGCCACATTGGAATATATGAATGTATTGTGAATATGTTTGTGCATACAGACAGCTATGTACACCTCAACAGTCGCCAGACATGCCCATCAGACAGAATTACCCTCAGCTAGCTGTAGGCGGCCCATATGTGATATATATATATATATATATATATATATATATATATATATATATATATATATATATATATATATATACATCTGTTGCTTGAGATACACACACACATACATATGGGCAATAGATAGCAACATATGTCAAGCATACACACACATAGATGTGGAGAACTGAGAGACAGACAGTGATAGAGAGAGAGAGACACACACAGGGGGACACAGACAGAGTGAGTCACACACACATATACCCTGAATGGCATACAGTGATGTCCTGCTGTGGACAGTGGAATACCAGTTGTAAACTGTTGCATGTGCCAGCATAAAATGTGAGCTCCATTGTGTAACAGTACTGAGGTTGGGTTTATAATAGCACATCACCTGCATGTGTGTGTGTGTGTGTGTGTGTGTGTGTGTGTGTGTCTGTGTGTCTATCTGTGATTGTGTGTGTGTGTGTGTGTGTGTGTGTGTGTGTGTGTGTGTGTGTCCATCCGTAATTCAAAGTATTAGGAGACTGTTCCCACTTCCCACTCAGTACACTTCACATTGCCCTACTTCACAAGATCTGCCGCTGTCATTCACCTTAGAAGTACCACTGGACACCTACCACCCCTATAAGCTCTGTAACACATGCGATAACTGCATAACACTATAGTACAAATAACTAGATAAGTACGGGTTCTCAACTCAATGCTGGCAATTGTGTGAGAGTGAGGGAGTGTTTGTAGGTGAAACAGTTTTAAGTCATTCCCATCCACAACACTTCTATGTTCCCCACTTTATCAGTCCTGCTGATGTCATTCCTCTTATCAGCACCTTTGGCCAGTTGTCAGCCCAGTAAGCTTTTTAGCACGTGCGATAACTGTGTAACACAATAGTACAAATCATTAAATAAACAGGGGGTTTAAATTCAATACTGACAAGTAGCTGTGTGTGTTTGTGTGTGAGAATCATATCCTGTGTGCATTGTACCATTTTGAGTTGTATACCACCCTGTACACTTTCCATCACCCTACTTTAGCAGTCCTGCTGATGTCAGTCACCTTTACAGATACCTTTGGGCAGCCGTCAGCCCTATAAGCTCTCTAGCACCTGCGATATCTGTGGACTATTATACTGCAACACACTAGTTAGGTAGGGGTTCTAATCTCAGTCCTGCAAATGTAAAAGTATGTGAGATTGTGTGAGTATGTGTGTGTGTGTGTGTGTGTGTGTGTGTGTGTGTGTGTGTGTGTGTGTGCGCGCGCGTGCACATGTGTGTTTGTAGGTGAAAGGTTTTGAGGCCATTCACACCCAGTACCCTTCTCATTGCCCTACTTTAGCAGCCCTGCTGATGTCAGTCACTTTTACAGATACATTTGGACAGTTGTCAGCCCTCTATGCTCTGTAGCACTTGCAATAACTGTGTACTGCTATAGTGCAACAAACTATTTAGGTAGGTGTTCTAATCTCAGTATTGGTAAATGTGTGTGTGAGTGTATTTGTGTTTGTATGTGTGTATACTAGTAGGTTACAGTATGGTGTGACCATCCACAACCAGTTCATCTCCAATTGCCATACTTTACAAGTTCTGCTGATGTCCCTCACCTTAGAAGTAACTTGGGATGCCCTTCACCCTATAATCTCCGTGGCACTTGCGATAAATGCATAACTCTGTAGTAACAATAACTAGATAGGTAGGGGGTTGAATTTCAGTCCTGGTAAATGTGTGTGTGTGTGTGTGTGTGTGTGTGTGTGTGTGTGTGTGTGTGTGTGTGTGTGTGTGTGTGTTTGAGAAGAGTAGCATGTGTGTTTGGTTGAGAACCATATCCATTGGGGGGTGGGTTTTGCAATCTTTTATTGTGGTCCACCCAGTGCATGTCACAATGCCTATTGTATGGGACCCACTGTTGTCAACCACTGTAGAGATAGCTGTGGACACTCTGCAGCCCCATAAGCTGTGTGCTATGTGAAATAACTATGTAGCAGTATGATATCAAAAACAAGATAGGTGGGGCTTCTAACATTTTATACCATTCCCCACTCAGGAATCATAGACAAACACACTCAGCTAGGCATCTATTGCAAACTGGCTCATGGATGGAACCCACAATGTGAAGGCAGTGGACTCCATGTCAGACTGCTTACCAGTCATGACTGAAGTAACACAAGGTTTGGTCCTGGTTTCCCCTATGTACAGTATGTACGCCTCTGACATCCAGCCCAACACAAAGGAACTCTGGCTGACAATGTTTGCAAACAACTGCAAGGTGCGTGCTATGTTTATATCCCCAAATTATGTTGATATCCTTTATACAGTCCTCACTGAGACCTATGACTACTGTCCAAACACTGGCCTTAGGCTCAATGGCAAGAATTGTTTTGTCATCCTCTCTGGGATCAATGTGGTTTCCATAAATTACCACATTGCTGGTGGTCCACTTGACACAGAAGTCATTATTAGAGGTCTGGGAATACAGATCGACTCAACAACGACCTCTCTTATGACCACCACATTGCCACTCTGGACAGAAAGCCCTTCCATGTGGCACATCTCATAAATACCGGTGTTGCATCCAGGAAGGAAGCGGTCAATGTCTCCCTCTACTCTTCCCTCATTAGGCCAAATGTCATGTACAATGACATATTTGCCATGTACCTCACTAGACACATGCAACAACTGTGAAGGCTGCAAGTGTACCTCACAAATAGAACCCTAGGCCTTAAACAACTCTACTATAGTATACCTTCAAGAATTCTCGGTCACATCTTGGCTACTTACATTTGATCTCTGCTTGATTGACAAAGCCATGTCTGCCCAGCCCTGTTAGTAATGCCACATCTAGTGAAATCCCAATCCGTCTGCACCACATACCACGGAGACCACAAACTCATTGCCACAATCAACAGAACATGCTGGGGGACATGTCCATAACCCAGAGACTGGCCATGTTATGAAATATATGTCACATATATGTCAGAGCATTTCACTGGCCCTCTTCAAGAGAAATCTGGATGAGTGGATGGTGAATTTAACTGTCACCATGGGGATCATTCAAGTGGTAATACTCAATAGATGCACTGTGGACAAATGTCAGGTGGCATGATGCCAGGGTACTTCCATGGGCTAGGCTTGTAATGGCTCCATGGCCATTAGCCAGATACACACCTATGACCACATGAACCTATGAATCTCAGTACTGGCAAATGTGTGTGTGTGTACATGACTGTGTATAAAAGTGTTTGTGAGCATGTAAAGTTTAGGTGAAAGTACTTTGACGCCCTTCTAACCCACCACGCCCCATTGCCATACTTTGCAAGGGCTGGTGATGTTATACACTTTGAGGGTACCTTGTGACACTCTGCACTCTATAGGCTCCCTGGTGCTTGTGATAACTGCATAACACTATAGTACCAATAACTACACAGCAGGGGTTCCAATCTGAGTCCTAGCAAATGTGAGTTTGTGTGTGTGTGTGTGTGTGTGTGTGTGTGTGTGTGTGTGTGTGTGTGTGTGTGTGTGTGTGTGTGTGTGTGTGTGTGAAAGTGTTTGTACATGTGTATATTTGTAGGAGACAGCATTTTGAGGCCTCACTCTCCCAGTACGCTGCACATTGCCATACTTTACAAGGGCTGGCGATGTTGCTCACCTTAGAAGATCCATGAAACAGTCTTCACCCTACAAGGTCCCTGTGATAACTGTATATCACTGTAATACCAACAACTAGATAGGAAGTGGTTCTAACCTCAGTCCTGGTATGACTGTGTGTGTGACAAAAGTATCCTGTGTTTGAGTGAGTACTATAAGCAATGGAGGCTGGGTTTTACATTTTTAGACCATGGAACTTCCAGTACATGTCCCAAAGTCCACTGTACGAGGCTGGCTGTCTCCATTAACCATAGAGGTATCTGATGACACTATTCAGCCCATTAAGGGACGTGTTGTGTGTGGCAACTACATAACAGTATGCACTGACTGACAAGATAGACAAAGCTGCTAACCTCAATTCTGGCAAATGTTTGTATGACTGTATCTGTGTTTGTCATTGTGTATATTTCTGTAGGTTAGAGTATTGTGAGTCCATTCTTACCCAGTAAATCTCCCATTGAAATATTTTACAAGGTCTGGTGATGTTGTTAACCTTAGAGGAACTGTGGAATGCACTTCATTCTACATGCTCCGTGGTATGTGCAGTAAATGCATAACAGTTTAATAGCAATAACTGGATAAGTAGGGGTTCTAATCTCAGTTCTGACAAATGTGTTTGTGTGTGCAAGGCCAGTATCTTGAGTGTGTTTGAATGAGGACTATATCCATTGGGTAGCCATGGTTTACAATTTTAGGCTATGGTACTCCAAGCACATGTCCTACATTCCACTCTATGAGGGCTGCTTTTTACATCAACAGTAGAGGTATCTGTAGACACTCTGCAGACCTATAAACCTGTGCTGTGTGCAACAGCTATGTAACAGTATGGAATGAATAGTTAGAGCTGATAATCACAGTATTGGTACATTGCGCATGTGCAATGGTGTGTATAGCAATGTTTGGGAGTGTGTAGACTCATGCATGACATTATTATGAATCCATTCACACCCAATGCACCCCCACTGCCATACCTTACAAGGGCATGTGATGCAATTCATTTTACATGTACTGTGGAGCACTCTCCATACTATAAGCTCTGTGCCACCTGCAATAACTGCCTAATACTGTGGTAACACTAACTAGATGGGTAGGCGGTCCAAAACCAACACTGGCAATTGTGATTGTGTGTGTGTGTATGTGCGTGTGTGTGTGTGTGTGTGTGTGTGTGTGTGACCGGTATTCTCTGTGTGTTTGGTCGACACAATATCCACTGGTAGTGTGGATTTCAACAATCTGAGGAGTGTTACACCCAGGAGCTGCTGAAGTCTACTACCATACACTTACATGTATACACCCCTCAGCCCTATAAACTCTGTAGCAAATGCAGTAACTGTTATACAGACCTGGTAATTGTGTACAGCTATGACACACTTGATGTGTTACCACACTGCCATACCCCTCATTGCAAATGAATTTTGCAGTTTATAACATCACTATTGTACATGTGCCCCTGTTTCTGGGATGTTCAACCCTTATTGTGTCAGGCTTTTCCATATGTCGTGCACTATGAGGTGGATAGGTATGGCCTATCATTATTTAGTGTTGTTACTCCTGATATCATCTTAGTGATTTTGTGGAATCCCACATATCTACTTGGGTAGGGGCCATAAATATGAGAGCAAAGGCTGGACAACCTGTGGAACTCTGTACAGTCAGTAGGTTGGTGTATGTCTGGCCATTGTGTATGGCCTATCAATAATTTGTAGCAGCATGCTGTTTACTTATTAGTTGGCCTGTGTAAGTTGGGAGGCATATGTGTGTGGCATGCATCCTTTTGTATCCAACTGTGCATGCTGCTCCAGTTTCCGGTGGTCTTTCAGCAGTACATGTTTGTATGGGCATTCTGGGAAATGTCCCATACCACCACACAAGTCCAGCTACACTGTGACCTGGGACAGTATATGTAGGGGTACTGTGTGACTGTCATTCAAGATAAATCCCAAGAAACACTGTGGAGGCAACAATAAACGAAATAGCACACTGATACCACAGTAAATTCCACGATCCACACTTGATTTTAGATAAAAGCACAAGCTCTTTATTTCAACAAGCCAAAGACAATTTGTTGAGCGCTTTCATGTATAAAATACACTTCATCAGAACACTTAATAAGCCTGAAGGCTCTCTATAAATACTTAAAAAACCGCCAAAATTAATTGTTTAGGAACTACGCCCTCACCATTTCTTAAAACTACAGTACATACTTTCTCACTTGTAATACATACAAAACATTAAATGCAACATTAATTACCATTGCAGGTAAATTTGTACATTTTAAAATCTGGTCTTTATCAAAAAACAGTTTTATACTTTGTTATTCAAGTTAAAAATAACACAATTGTGCATTCTCAAACATTGTCACTTGATTCTAGTTTATCTTGACATCTGTCATAAGAGACAGGGTTCATTAAATACAAAGTTCAACTGTTTACTAAAACACTACCTATAAATGCCTTAAAACAATCTTTGTATAAGGGCAATAAAATTCTGTATACAGATTTTACAAGTTGTATACTTCTAATGAAATTTTTAATGCAATTCTGCGGACAAAATTTAACTACTGCATATATTATGTATTCCTAATCAAGGGTTTTGTGGGGATCATGTCATTTAAACCTGGAAGGCAGGCTGCATTTAATTTCAACTGCCATTTTATTTCTTTCTCTCCCACTATTCTCTTGATGTCCCCACCCCTCGGGTTCTCCCTTACTACTTCCAAAATTCCAAATTTAAACTTGTCACATGTTTTACTTTTTGTAAATGTGTCGAAATAATGCATTGTTCTCGTCCCTCTTCCCTATACAATAAATGTGATCATAAATTCTATTTTTTAACAATCTGTCGGTTTTCCCGACATAAAAACAGGGACAAGAACAACACATAGCTAAGTAGATCAAATGCTTGGTGTTACAATTGCCATAGGCAAACCTAATTTTGTTGTTGTTGATGTTTTTTAAAGTGCAACAAACATCCTCGCAGATAAAGGCACATTGCGAACATCTACCACATTTACTAGTCCCCCCTCTCTGTGTGTTATTACTCCCCCCTTGTCTATTGGCCTTCCATTCAATAAGATTTTTAATATTCGGGCCTGTTTTGTATGCAAAGGTGGGTCTGTCACTGACAAAATCTTTGATGGACTCATCACTGGTAATGATGTTCCAATTAGAAGTGATGATTTTTTTAACATCACCTGCATGTTTTCCATACTTGACAATGTAGGACTTCAAATATTCATTAGTACCTTTGTTGTCTTGACATTTCTTGCTGGTATCAGGAAGAACTAACCCCTTCCCCAAAAGTGGTGTATACTTTTTCCCCCATTCCTGTATCACAAACCTGGTCACATCCGTAATCAAATTGGGTGGATACCCTTTGTCCCTAAACATTCTCCCTATGTGGTTTATTTCCAACTCCATGTCCGCACGGACCGTTGTCATCCTAGCAGCCCGAATACACTGCCCTTTGATTATGCTACGTTTCTGTGAGTAGGGGTGACTACTACTAAAATCCAAATAACCATTGCTAAATGTCCTTTCTGTAGATCTTAGATTGAAAGGACACCCCATCATTGAATATGTACACATCAAGATAGTTGATTCCACTCATATTATATTGATGTACAAACTCTAAATAGGTAGTAGTCTGGTTGATGTATACAATGAATTTAGATAATGAAGTAGTGTCCCCCTTCCATAACAAAAACAAGTCATCCAAGTAACGGACATAGCAGGATATATTTTCCATCCACTCACTATTCAACACAAACTCTTCCTCCCAATCCAGGAGCACAAGATTGGCATAAATGGGGGCGCAGGCTGCCCCCATAGCCACGCCAGAGATTTGTCGAAAATATTCACCTTCAAAGAAAATGAAGTTATTGTCAAGTACAATTTCTGTAAATTCAGAAATAAGCTGAATCTTCTCCCAACTTAACCCACTATGTTTCCTCAAACTAGCTGTAAATCTATCCAACCCCTCATCCTTGGGGATACAAGAGAAAAGATCCTTGATGTCAATCGTGACAAAGATCATACCTGAACTCCATAACTCTTGGGTGAAAATCCCCAGAAATTCCCACGAATCTCTGATAATGTGCTGACACCCTTCAAGAGTATGTTTTGACCAAAAATCAACCACTCTACCAAAAGGAAAGGTTTTGCTGTAACTGCCTGCAATAATAGGTCTGAAAGGGGGGTTCAGCACATCCTTGTGCACCTTCGGAATTCCGAATATTGTAGCTAATTGTGGAAAATCAACCTTAAGAAATTTGTAGAGCTCTTCGTCAATTCTCTCATCCAACAAAAACTCTTCCAAGAATAAATCAATCCTATGATGGGCGATATTAACCGGATTTAAACTTGCTACCTCATATTGTGTAATGTTGCGGAGAATATCAAAAATCTTTGCTGTGTATGCATTCTGATCGTATAACACTATGCCACCCCCTTTGTCAGCAGACATGATCCTGATATTATTTTCACTGAGAGTATCTAATGTTTCACACAAGTCCAGCTACACTGTGACCTGGGACAGTATATGTAGGGGTACTGTGTGACTGTCATTCAAGATATATCTCTCCAAACAGTTGTTATACTGTAGTGTTTGGTACGCTTAGTGGTATGTTGCTGTGGTTGTGGTGCAATTGTGTGTATGCACTTTCACACCAGTATCTTTTTTTCAGTACAGTTACATCCCTGTAGTGCATGCAGTATTAGCTAATGCATGTGTAATTCCCCAGAGCTGCTTTGTGGTAGTGTGGTGTTGCCTGACTGCATTTTGGATGGTGCTTGGTGACATGCTTGTCAGCTTAGCGTAGGTTCCTTAAAGTTACATAGCTGCACTCATAGATCTCAACTTTCCAGGTGTTCATGTGTTGCCTTGCTCATATATTTGGTCTGGTTCCCATGACAGGTGTGTGTTTTTGACAATTAAGTAGGATGATGAGTGGAACGGACTCACTACATAATAACAGGCAATTGATTTCTCAGACATCAGCTATTGCATTAAACATATGTTATTTTAGACAGTGTTACTGCAGCAATGTCCTCAGTTTATCTACCCACTTATTTCCAATGTGTCCCTATTTCCATACCCTTGTCTCTCCACTTTGTTTGGCTTGGTCCAGAACCCTTGTTCTATGGTTTTCTGAGGCACAGCGCTGCATGTTATGGAAGAAGATATATATATATATATATATATATATATATATATATATATATATATATATATATATATATATAAATAATGTATTTATTTATTTATTTATATGTTCATAGGTTCATAGGTAGGTACTAGGCTATCGGCCCTGGTGCCTATAGAAGCCCAGCCAAAAAGGTACCCTGGCTTTTGCCACCCAAGAAAATTATTTTCCTGTGCCACTGTCAAGCAGAGCCACAGAAGTGATCCCCTGGGTGAATTTCCTATTTCCCACATCCAATCATCAAGATTTTTCCTGAAGAGTGCTAATGAGAAGCTTTGTTTGATATAGATAGGTAGTTTATTCCAGAGTATGGGAAGTCTCTGGGACAGGAATCTATCCCTCCGGCATGTTCTGTTTATTGTGGTGACAAGGTTTAGGTCCCTAGAGCATGTAGCTCAGATTGATTGGGATTTCTTTAAGTGGAGCATGTCCAACATATTTGGGTTTGACATAGCTTTGTATGTTAGG
The DNA here is from genome assembly GCF_019279795.1 of Protopterus annectens. Lineage (NCBI taxonomy): Eukaryota > Metazoa > Chordata > Ceratodontiformes > Protopteridae > Protopterus > Protopterus annectens. The sequence continues at coordinate 1,072,486,917 of NC_056731.1, forward strand.
CAGAGATCACCTCTGAATAGGTGATATGTGACGGAGTAAAGCTGGAGTTTTTTGAGACGGTCTGCATAGGGCATCTGTTTGAGGCTGGCAATCCTCTTTGTGAGGTATTTCTGCAGCTTTTCCAGTTGTTGTAGATGTCTTGTGAGGTACATTCCAAAAGGGGCGTTGTGCTCTATAATGGGTCTAATGAGTGATGAGTAGAGGGAGACAATGACCTCTTTTTTTTCTGGATGAGAAACCTTTTGCGATGAGGTGTGCCATGTAGAAGGATTTCCTGACTACTGTGGCAATGTGATTATCAAAGGAGAGACTACTGTCCATCTGTGTCCCAAGGTCTCTTATCACACTTTCGGTGTTAAGCATACTACCGCCTATGTTGTACTTCATGGGTACGGAGTTTTTACCAAAGTGGATGACAATGCACTTTTTGGCATTGAGCTTGAGGCCATGGCTTTGACACCAGGCATCTGCCTCAGTGAGGCCCTTTTGTAGGATGTCTACATCGTTAGGAGTTTTGATTTTGATTATGGCTCCTAGTTTGCAGTCAGCAACGAACATCATTAGCCAAAGACCTTCTGTGTTAGCCTGTACTTCAGAGAAGTAGATATCAAACAGGAGAGGACCTAGGACTGAACCCTGTGGTACTCCACTTGTCACTGATCTGAAGTTGGATTTGGAGTCTGCTACTTTCACAGTGTGGGTTCTGTCAGTGAGCCAGTTGATACGTTCCATGGCCTTGCAGACCAGGCTCGTCAGGCTAATGGGGCTGTAGTTCCCCGGGTTCTTGGTGGCTCCTCACTTCTGGAGTGGGATAACCATTGCTGTGCACCATTCAGCAGGCACAAAGCCTGAAGTGAGGTTATGATTGAACATGGTACTTAGGTGGGGTGCCAGTTAGTTCAATAGTTCGTGTAGAATGCAGCCTGGGATGTTGTCTGGTCCCATGGATGCTGTGTTTTTGGCTTTTGAGAGTGTGATTTTTACCTGTGCAGCCATGATTACAGGAACTTTGCATTCTTCCAGTATAGAGATGGGCTCTTTAGGGGGGTGACAGGGGGGTAAAGTTAGCACTGAACCTACTTGCCAGGATGTTGGCAATATCAGTTGGGTCTGTATATTTAGTGCCATTGTGCTGTAACTCAGAGCAAATCTGAGTGTTGCCATTGAAATTCTTGACATTTATTTATTTTTATTTATTTATTTTACATTTGTTAACCGGGGGTGTCTGACTGAGCCGAAAAGGCCCTTTTTCAGCAGAGGCCCGGGGAGAAAAGTTCCACAAAGAAAAATTACAGACACATTTAGTTATTTAGACATAATCAGTATACACACAAATTACAAGAGACATGTTTTTACAGTGGTATGCGGCACAAACAGTTACAGTGGAGAGAACAATCAAAAAAGATATTAATTTTAAAAATAAAGGTAAGTAATAGATTTGTGGTGTACAGCTGAACTTTGGAATGTAGGTAGAATACATACATAGTACACAGGTACAGTACATACATTGTAGATTAGCCAGTGTTTGTCAGTAAGATTGAAAAACTATTATCAATTGCTCTAGATTTAGTATGCATATGTTATCCGCTTTCACTAGCCTGGGGAGCA
>NC_056731.1:1072491024-1072688524 GCF_019279795.1 Protopterus annectens
GCCGAGACTAACCACTTCACTATCTTGGTGTGGGGATTTGAGCTGTATATTTTTGGATATTAATATTATAATATTATATTAAATGCAGAGTATTGAGGCTCTCAGCCATGTCATTGAGGACTGCTGCCATGACATAATGGCATACATTTCAGTTTCAGACTTGTATCCTTCAGAACATTCATGCTAATGCATAACCTGTTTTCTATCATCTTTCTATCTGTCCTATGTGCAGATGGGATGACACCAGTGCTCAGGTTGTGGTTGACTACACTGCAGAATGGGTCTGATAGCCCATGCCTGTGCTCATGTAGGATGCAGCTGGGAATGGTATCAGGTCTATGGAGACCTCTATGTGTTGCCTTTGAGAGAGCATTACAGACCTGCTTACTGATCATGAGGGGAGGGGGTCAGGTGTTGTACATGCACATGTGTACTGGGGGGGGCAGGGGGAATTTTTACACATCATCTGTCTGCAGCTGGTTGCCTATATCTATGGCATATGTGTATGTAGTGTTATTGACCACCACTACAGAGCAGATATGTGTGTTGCCTCTGTAATTGCAGACAAATGTCTGGAAGGCCTAGAGAATGGCCTTGGTGGATGTATCCAGTTTGTACTCAAAGACATCCTTAGGGTATATCACCTTTGACCTTATTTGCTTGTGCAGTACAAGGTGACATGGCTTCCAGTGAGGCACCTGTTCTTTCTTGGCCCATCCTGTGATTGTTTCCACCTATGATTGTAGTTGTGTGTTGCTGCTGTCCACCACAGGCATTCAACCTACCTTGAGGGGGTTGATGTTCTCCTGCCAGGTATTGCTGAGACCATACAGCTATGTAGGCGCCCACATAGTATTGTGATGTGGGCCTGGACACTGCTGCTATTTCCAACATATGGGATGTCCTTCAAGTGGGCCTTGCCCCTTTTCTTTGCCTAGGCAGGGGACATTACGTTGGTGTGGGGGCTACAGCTTCACAGACCGTAGATGGGAATACCTCACAGGACAGTACATGTGGAGGCAGCCCAACAACATGGGGACAAATCTACAGAATTGGGTACAGACTTATGTCATTAGTGCTGTTAAACACATGGAGGCTTACTAGATTGACAGGGTTCATCTGGACATGCATTTACTAAGTGACGTGACATCTGGCAGTGATATCCTTTGACATACCTCTCGACTGGCATGTTGCCTACAGACTGGCCTGAGGTTTGTCTGTTATATTTGGTCTGTTCCTCAAACAACATCTGTTTTTGTGAAGTCGATAGGATAATGTGAGGATTGTAGTCACTAGCTGTTGACATCCATTGGTGTTCCAGGCATCATATCCTTCAGGGATGTTATGTTACAACAACATGTGTAACACCAGCTACTGTTTCAGTTTGTAACACCATTACGTGTATTATGTACCTTTTTATGTTCCCCTGTCCCCCAAGTACATCATGCATTGTCCAGATATCCCGCACTATGAGGTGCAAATGTATGATATATCATTAATTACTGACTGCACTCCAGTTATCATCCCAGTGACCTAGCAGACTCCTGGCCATGGTATGCAGCAGTGGCCAGGATTATGGTTCCACACCCTGGAAATTCTGTGGAAATATGTACATATGACAGTTATGTATGTCAGGCCATTGTGAACAGACTTCCAAAATTGTGTAGCAGTGTTGTGTGTAGATGTTTGTTGGGGTGGGTAGGGAGAGTGGCAGATGTGAGGGGCATGCATCCTTTACCTATCTGACTCTGCATGCTGCTAAGGCTGCTGGTGGTCTATCAGGTCTGTATGCTTGTAGGGGCAGACTGTGAAATGTCCTGTAGCACCTCAGGATTCCCAGTACAGTGTGATTTTGACCAGTATATGTCAGTGTAGTGTGTGACTAGCAATCAGGATGTTTGTTCAGGCAGTTGTTCTACTCTAGAGTTCATTTTGGGTACTGGTATGTTGCTGTGACTGTGGTGCAAATGTTTTTGGGTGGACATTTTTGCACCTCTATCTGCTTTTCTCTACAGTTTCAAACCCTGCAGTGCATGCTATATTTGAATATACATGGGTAATTGGCTAGAGCTGATGTGGAGGAGTGTCATGTTGGTCTTAGTGTGCTTCATAAGGTGCTGGGTGACATGTTTGGCAAGCTGTCAGGGGATTTCCATTTTGTTACATGACTGTGGTCGTACCTCTACACTGTCCAGAGGCCTAGGCACTGTCCAGATGCATGGCTCATATGTTTGGTCTGTTCCCCAGACAGTTGTCCTTGGCTAATCAGTAGGATACACTGGGGAATGCAGTCAGTAAATGCTAACATTCATTGATGTTACTGACTTCATATCCCTCAGAAAAGATATGTTACAACAAACCTGGTAATACCAGTAACTGGCTAAGTTTATAACAGCAATATGCCCAATTTACCCTTGTGTTTGGGCCTCTGTCCCTCAATCATGTCTGCCTGTGTCCAGATGTTATGCAGTTTAGAGGTATGTAGTATCATTATTTATTGCCTTCATCCTGCTACCATCCCAGTGATGTCGTAGACAACCAGATATGTAACAAGAAAGTGGCCATAGATATGAGACCTGTGCCTATACATTCTGTGGGAAACTGTGCATTTGAGATGTCTGTGTATGTCTGGCCATTTTTAACAGACTGTCAGGATTGTGGAGCAATGTAGTGTGTACATCTTATTTTAGCTGTGTAGGGAGGGAGGGGGTACATGTGAGTGTCATAGGCCCTTTCAATTCGACTGCACATGCAGCTCCGGTTTCTGGTGCTTTTTCACCTGTATATGTTTGTATGGGCAGAACGTGACTTGTCCCATAATACCTCAACATTCCTACTACACTGTGACTTGGAGCAGTGTACTTAGGGATAATGTGTGAGTGGTAAACAGGATACTGTTGCTCATACAGTCATTATACTGTAGTGTTCAGTTTGCTTACTGGGCTATTGCTGTGACTGTGGTGCAATTGATTGTGGGTATGCACTTTCACACCAGTGTCTGTTTTCCACTAGTGTTACATCCCTGTAGTGCCCGTTATATTTGCAAATGCAAGTGTACAGCCCCAAAGCTGGATTTGGGTAGTGTTATGTTAGTCTGATTGTAGGTTGGACATTGTTTGGTAGCTCACTGTAGTTTCCCTAATGTTGTGGTATGTCCACATATTCATAGGATGTCCAGTTGTCTGGGTGATATCTTTGGTCTGGTCCCCATAACTGTTGTGTATTCCTGACACATCAGTGGGATGATGTGGGGATTGAGGTCACTAACTAATGAGAAGCAATTGAGTCCTGGACTTGTGAAATTTCTGTCATATATGTTAGTACATACAGTGTTATTGCATCAGATTTCTCAGCTTATCTACTCATGTATTTTGGATATGTCCCTATTTTCATGCCTTTGTCCCCCCACTTTGTCAGGCTTGGTCCAGATTCATTGCACTAAGGGGTTCTGAGCATACCTCTCCACTGCCAGGATTTTCTCATAATGTCCAGATGTTTGGCCCATAATTTTGTTCCATTCCACAATTTATTTGTATTTCTCTGGTAAATAACTGTGATGATCCAAGGATTTATGTCAGTAAATAATGACAGAACATTTCAGTTTCCATCCTGATATCCTTCAGTAATTGTCTGCTGAAATGTACCCTGTTGCTGTAGCAAATGTCTTCATTTCTAACAGCAATATTTGAAATATGTCCTTATATGTGGCCCATCCCCCCATTTTTCAGCCTTTGTACATGTTTCTTGCACTAAGAGGTTGAGAGGGATGGTTCTCAGGTATGACTGCACTGTATGTTTTATATATATATATATATATATATATATATATATATATATATATATGTGTGTGTGTGTGTGTGTGTGTGTGTGTGTGTGTACATGTCTATATACAACACACAAATGATTCCCCAGAGCTTTCTGCCTAATGTTGTATGTCTCTATTGCATGATATGTTTGTAAAAGCACCATTAATTTCTACAGCTCAGGTGGTGTAGTGGTACATTCCTCTAACTATAGTATACAGGGTTATGGGTTTGAGACTTGTAACTGATGGCTGTTTTCATTACTGTTAAATGACAAAAATGCATGATATGTTTGTTAAAGCATTAAAGGTTCACACAGCTCAGATGGTGTAGTGGTATGTTGCTGTGATTGTAGAGCATAGTATTCTGGGTTTTAGACTTGGCTGGGCTAATTGTTTTGTTGCTGGGCAGAACAAGGTCTGATGGATACAGAGTGATTATGGCGTGGTTTTGCGCAATGCTAAGCTATGCCAAGCTATGGTTAAACAGATTTAGTTTCACTTAATGCAACTTATTCCCACTTACCCCCATGCTAATTTGTTTAAAAGAAAAGAAACAGGGGTGATAGGAAAGTGGTGAAAAACGGGGCACACAGAGGGAAGTACAGTATGACAGGTAGCTAGGAATGTGCAGGATGGGTGTAGGAAAGGTTCATAGCTGACCATTCTTCTATAGCAACAGCTGTGAATCTTTACAGAATTTTGAGATAAATTTGGACACTCAAACCCCTGAGAGAGGGGTGAGGGCAACAGTAATGTGTTGTCAAGCCAATTGGACCAGATGATAGCTATGTATAGGGCATAATTTAATTAATTTTGTGAACCGATGCCCTTTTTTAAGGTGAGAGTGGGATCTTGGGGATAGATATTATATATATTTTGGGAGGTAAGTTTGGTAGGAAGAGAGACAAGACAGACAAGACAGCAGACAGGGGTGATATATGATATATGTGGGAGATAAACACCTTGGATGGGGAGGGTGGTTGGGAATCAGATGCCCACAATCCCCCAAATGGATATAGTGAGACTGAGGTCCCCACCCATGGGCAGTCACCACTGCACCTTCATGGCCCCAAAATGGCTGTGCTGGTGGCTGGAAAGGAAGGCCAGGCTGACCCTTAAGATTCCCCAGGCAGCCCTCAATCTGGTGCAGCTGTCCACCAAACTCCTTTTGGATGGAGCTATCCACCAAACTCCAGACCTGGCTACAGGTGACAGTTTCCTGCCTGCATCCGCTCCCAGTGGGGATGAGCCTTGTCCCCTGTGGTGGTTACACACAAAGGTGGTGCAGGACCAGCAGACATGGAGGTCCCGGGTTGTGTCCCAGACATGATTGGGCCTGGTGCCATGGCCAGATGAGGCAGGATGGTGGATCTGCCGGGATCTGCCTTCTCAGGTGTGCTTTGGTGTTGAGGTTTTACAAAATATGTTTGTTAGTCATGAACAGCACATTTTAAGATTAGTTATAACAGCATGCATGGGTGTTCCAATTGACCCCATAAAACATATTTGAAACAATTGCATAGCAAACAGAGCATATGCATATATGGAACCACAGCAGGCGTTATAATGGCATACAAGTTGCATTGATAGAAACAGGCCACCAATGATAGCATTTGAACAGGGAAAGTTAATAATCAAACAATTCAATATTTGTAGACCATTAGGACATGTCTCAACAGTAGGTTTGGAGAAAAACATACCCGTTGACTATGTGTATGAATTATTGGTGGAAATAGGGTGGGGGAGAGAGAGATGTTAATTAACAACTGTATAGGCTTCACTTGTTCACAACTGTACTGATCATTACTCTACTCATTACTCTCCAGGTATGATCTCACATTACATCTACCTACAGCCTGGGGTTGGGCAGGGGAATGTTTGTACACAGTGTATTGCTAAAGCCTTCTTAAAGCTGATATATACATCTCCTTACCTGGCAGATCTGTGGAGGAAATATCTGTTAACACCATCTGACTATTTCTACACATATTCAAGGTTACATATGTGACACTGACAGGGGTGCCCAGCACTCATGCCATGTGTGTGTGTGTGTGTGTGTGTGTGTGTGTGTGTGTGTGTGTGTGTGTGTGTGTGTGTGTGTATTACTGTCATACTCTGCCTGGATTTTTATCTGTCACCCTGAGTATTGGCAGTGTTGACCACTAGCCATGACAGAGTGACACTTGAGGGACATTTATCGCAAGAAGCCATGTACTTATCTTGCTGCCATTTGTAGCCTTGGAGTTGGACAGTGGGAGTGTTGTACATAGTGAATTAGTACAGCCTTCTTACAGCTAATAGAAACATTTCCTTACCTGCTAGACCTATGGAGGAAATTTCTGTTAACACTACCTGACTGTTTTGACACATAGTCACATATTCTTGGGTGAAGTTATACATACACCTTACTACCACTCCCAGGATTCGAACCATGCTTGTTTGTGTAAAAAGGTACAACAAGTTTGTGTTTCATTCCAATGAGCTATTGAGGAACTGCTGTCTTTTGCTTGACTGTTTTCTGCCTAATACTCTCTTGGTTGGACAATCTGACCTTGTAATTCTGACATTCATGCATGGCAGATAGTTCTTATACTGTGTATTAATACTTTGACATATTACAATCTGGAAAGCAATTGTTAACACAAAGCACTGTTATAGGGAATAGAGTATAATACTTTACACATTACTATTCAGGGATCAGATCTTGGTGCACGGAACACTTCATATAGTTGATCTCCTGTGTTACAGCTCCACACTCTTTGTCAGATGAGCCTCAATTAATTTATGCTGTCAGAGCCTTGGTTGCTGTGCAGAACCTGCAAACATTTAGATTCATACGACCACATACCAAAGTAAACACAACAGTCTGGAGTTTTTAGTTGTATTGAAGGGTACTTTTTATTGATAGATATCCTGTATATCACTATTACTCTGCTAACATCATTTATTCATTACACAAAGTACACATTTTAACCTACTGGCAGTTGACATTCTACTCCTTTCTATTTATTTGCCCTGAATAGGACAAGTTAGATTTGTTCTCACCAACCTCCCGCACAGCCTTAGCAACCTGCTGGCATAGGCATCTATGTTCGCAGCCATCTCATCTGCAGCTGTACAGGAGATAAAGAAACATTTATGCATACCTATTGATCACATACTCAGGCAGGACTTTGGTAAACACTAATTGATACTGATACTTACACACTTCTGTGAAATTTTGTGCCCGTGCATCTTGGGTCCACTGTTCCAAGAGCTCCCTCTTCCTATGCTTGAAGTCAGCAAAATGGTGCTGGACCTGCTCACCAGTTCAAGGGATGCCAGTAGCACTGGTGATATCACGTGTGAGATGGTCCCAGGGCTCTGTTTTGCATTGTGAGCCCTGATACTTGGCCTGCAGCAGTTTCTCCTTATGGTCTTTCACTAGGAGTCCAACCATGACCCTGGACTCCTGAATGCCCCAGCGCTGCTTCTGAAAGCATGATCCCTCTCCTATACCAGCCATAGTGCCTGCAAAGATGAGCTACAACTGGTTATGGCTGTATTCCCACCTGAAAAATTTAAATAGGGCCACATTCCCACCCTTTGCCATCATTGGATCATTTTGAATATGCTGAGCTAAGTAAACGATGTACAAACCTGCTTAGCTGAAGTTCCCAGTGCTTAAAAGGTTAGATATTGAGTACTGCTTACCAAGGCACAAATCTGCTTAGTTGGGCTACTTATTGCTTAGCATTTACATTTAAGCAATGCTTACACCAACTTAGCATAGCTGAGCATTACTTAGCATTGGTCAGATTTTATTTTACAGAGTGTCAGGATTGTGGGATTGATTCATCATTACTGACATATTATAATTTTATGTTTACCTTCCATGACATCTCCCTATGTGCTTTCTTTACATTATATTCTTATGTGACTATATTGTATGGAGCACTTGTGTTTATATGGGGGGTTCACATCTTTTCTAGACTGACACCTCGCATTTGGACCTGCTACACTACTCTGTTTGACAAATATCATTTACTACTTCATTTAATAAAACAAAATAATTTTATTACTGCTTTCCCATGTAACAGTGAATGGATTTTATGGGGGCTCAAACCATAAATGCCAGCATGCAAAGCAGAAGCTCTAACCACTATGCTTTCTTGCCTTTATAGTTTTACCTGTATATTTCTATTTAGCTGCTTGGGATATTAAAGCTATGCTAAGCATAGCTGTGAAACTCGCACACCCATTCAGCTAAATGTAAACTTTACTTGTGATGGAAAAAAAATAAAATGGATATCATACTGTGAAGGGGTATGCCTGTTTGTTTTCTATGTTTCAGAGTCTGTGGACACTGTTATTCTTTCCATTTGTGTCCACGGACACTGCTGCTAGATTTCAAAGTGCCATAACGGCAGGGGGTTTGTTATCTGTGTGAGTACTGCTGGGACACACCCCCTGCACTAGTTCAGGTCTCATGTCTGTGTAGCTTTACAGCAGGGCACCTTCATACATATGCAAGGCACGCTGCTGAGCTATACGGATACGAACCTCTCTGTGCAAGAATAGTGCTATTCTTACATAGAGTTTATTGAATCCCAGGGAAAGACTTTGGAACACTGAGGTAATGTAATACCTTTTATTGGACCAACACAGGTTTTACAATTCCTTGAGCTGTGATACTAGCAAAAGTCCTTCACTGGGATTTACTAAGTACTGATGTTAGATACTGGCCCTTAATATCTTAAGATCTTCTGTCTAGAAAGGGAAGTAGATCATTTTTTCTCACTGGCTAAAAATGTGACTTGAGTAATGCAAGTGTGCAGTGCAGATATTTGACATTGCAACTGTACCTCAGATGCAGACACTGTGTGTGTGTGTGTGTGTGTGTGTGTGTGTGTGTGTGTGTGTGTGTGTGTGTGTGTGTGTGTGTGTGTGTGTGTGTGTGTGTGTGAGCCTGAAAACTTATAAGACTAGCTTGTGGCCTGCAATAAAGCTAAAGCTTCTCCCAGTGTGTTATAGTCATTGTTCATTTGGCAGAGAAGATAACAACTCAAGAAGCTACTCTGAAATTTATTAGGAAAATTACTTGTAATAAGCAATACATATAGGGAGATTAGTTAAATCGAGAGAAAGAAAACAGGAAGTTATAATTTATAATTTGTTATGCTGTCTAAAATGAATTATTTTGTGAGAGAAATATTTAGAATAACAGAAAACATACATTTATAGTTATTTCCAGGTCATAGTTAAGCGATGTGTTATGAAAAAGGCAGGGGCTACCAAAAGAATGAGATATTAGATTTCAATGTATGAATGTAGTAGGCAATTAGCAGACTATACAGGTTGTGATTTAGCTAACTGAAGGAGAGACAAGAGGCTGAGAAAAGTAGAAAAATATATTGATATGTCAGTTTAAGATTCTGACAAATACCTCTGAAGAGCAGTAGTACTGAACAACGTTTTGTTATCCTGCTAACTTTTTCTGACTATTAAGGTCTTCCTCACTGATAAGCTTATGGTTGCTAGGATTTTGGCTAGAATGTTCTTTAGAAAACTTCCTCATGCGTATTATGCTTAGGAATAACATTGGCTGTACCACTCAGCTTTGGCTCGTCAAAGCAAATCTTTCAACTAGAAATAGATTGTCCATACTAAACACTACAATGATTGTATTGAGACACTTTATGGGGGGGGGGGGTAACAATTCTTTGTTCTCTAATTTGTATGTTGGTATTAGGTAGGGTTACCACCTTTTAATTGGGCCAAAGTAGGGAATGGGGGTGTGGCCAATATGGCAATGGCCACACCTTCTACCATGACATCATCACAAGAGTGGTGATGGGGAGATGTAGTTATGGGTACAACAGCTGACTGGCTGCTGGGGTGGCTAGCTGGCTGCCTGGAGTGGCTAGTTGAATGAATAAATAGCTGGCTGGCTGGATGGATGGATGGATGGATGGATGGATGGATGGATGGATGGATGGATGGATGGATGGATAACTGGCTGCTGGAGTGGCTAGATAGCTCACTGGTTGGTTGCCAGAGCGTCTAGCTGGCTGACTGCTAGTGTGGTTAGCTGGCTGGCTTCGAGAGTGGCTAGCTAGCTGGCTGCTGTAGTTGTTGGCTTATGAAATGACTGAATGGATGGATGGGTGACATCTGCAGTGGCTAGCTGACTGGCTGGCTGCTGGAGTGGCCAGCTGGATGGATTGATGGCTGCATGGATGGATGAATGGCTGGCTGGCTGGAAGTACACCTCTCAACTGGACAGATTTTTACAGAATGTCCAGATTTTTACCTCATATTTTTGGTCTGCTTCTAATAATATTGGCTTTGTAGCTACCTAGCTTGCTTAGCTATTTGCTGGCTAGCTCGGCTGTTTAAAGAAAAATGTCACTACTACTTTTCATAATGGCTGGGTAGAAGTGGTAAAACAAACAGTTCTGCAGCCATGATCTTTGTAGGGCTCTTCCTGCCCCAGTCCCCACCCCCTTCATGAATTGCAGCCAATTGCTGCACAACTTAAAACACCCAGACTTAACAGGGAACAGCTCTGCCTGCATGTATGGGTTGTTGATGTAACTGAATTGCCGTGGAAAAGCCGAAAGTAATTGCAACTTTTCCACGGCAATTCAGTGGAATCAAAAAGCGGGACTTTTCAGGTCCCACTGTATGACACAGTGAGCAATGGGAAAAGGTAGCTTAACCTGTAAGTGTCCCACTGACAATGGGAAGGGTGGCAACCTTAGTATTAGGCCTTTTCACAGTGCCTAGTTAATATATTAAAGTAGAACATTCTCTGCATCCATGTTGCTAGAATGCTAATCAGTAGTGACTTTTGTGATGGTGTCATAGTGTGTAATAACTTACACATTGTTTTGATACTAATATGTGTCAGCCAGAGACTTGATGGAGTGCTATAATGTATCACATGCAGACTTGTATGATGCCACACGAGTGTTATACAGCTGTTTTACATTACATTAATAGTCCTACAGAATGCTCCATAAACAGATCTAGATTATGTTGTCCACATGATAGACAGACTCTCGGTGGGAAATTGAAATTTCTTCTTCCACATATATAGCAGATGTGAACTTAAATCAAGCCTAAGTCCAATATATTTTTTCTTCATGGATTTATTGAGCTTCACCAGATTCAGTAATTCAGAAAAGTTGGGCTTCTGCCATGCCTATGCAATTGCTGGTGAATCTGGCTGTGCACTGGTAAATGTAAATGCAATTCATACATTTTATTACATGTAATGCCAGTATTAATAAGGTCAGTTTTATGTCTGTGTCATTTAGTTTAAATAGTATCAGAGGTAGTAGAAGGCAGAGAGCTGTTTGGGAGCTTGGCTTTACATTTAAAACTACCACTGAGTAGCAAATGTGTCTGTGGACATTAGTAGATGCCGACCTAATGTGGATGCCTCCAATAGGTGCTCCTGGCTCTTTGTCTTACCTAGTCCTGATAGGGGCCCAATAGCTATCTCGAGGGCCATATGGAAGGCATAAAAATGCTTGAAGACACACACACACACACACACACACACACACACACACAAAAGACTATAAGTACAGTATGGAATGCATGGTCAGTTCCCTTTCATATGCCAGGAACTCAGTGTCATTGGGACTCTTATGTACCTTCACCCTAGTTACACATATCTGTGCTTTTTTTTCACATGTAGAAGTGAAAGGTTTGAGACATACCTTCTTCAATCATATGAAAAGGGATATGACAAAGCTCTCAGAATACGCATCCTAAATGGGTATAAAGCTAATAAGGAGCAGTATCCTAGCATTGCCAAGAATGATGCCTCAATACAAATAGAAGATAAATGTCTTAACTATTGGCTTAGGTACAGATGTCATTGCAGGGGATCCAAAATATATCTGCCTGGGGAAAATGATCAATAGCCATTGATGCTTTGCTGGTGGTGGTCTGCGTCTCTCACCATATGGTTTTCATTTAGTGACAAATTCATCCCCAACAGTGCAATGTCAGTCTCCTGAACTTAATTACTTAGCCAAACACAATCTGACATATATAAAGGCAGCACTGCTCAATGCAGGAAGCTGTAACAAAAAGTTGCATTCTTTACAGGCACTGCTAACCTTCAAAATTATCAATATATGCATACTTATAAAAACATGACTTCAAAACAGAGAAGACACCCTCACAGTGCAATGATTTAATGCCTACCATTGCTTCACACAAAATGCTGAAGTGGGCAGTTTAGCTGGAGGGTGCATATCAGTATTCCTAAAAAAAATACTTCACTTCCAGACAGGAGTCAGTGACCTTGGACTACTAAACATCCTTATAATAAACAAAACTCAGCACTACATCATAGTCATTTACCATGCCCCCTGCGTGACACTGTCAGACCATAAGACATATCTAAACAAATTGACACCCCTCACTGTAGAATCTAATACTCCACTATTGGCTGACTGGAGAACACATACCACCACAAATAAGTATTTGTAGAAATGCCAGGACTTCATGAATTCTAACTCCTTAGCCCAACAAGTAAAAATTACAATCATAGTCTCATAAATACTGGGCCTGATCCTTGCCAGTATAGCACCCCTATGCTGAGTGCCTACCACATTTACCAAATCATTTGTCAAAACTGCCCAACATGCTGTAACCCTTATCTTATGTGTACAACCCAAATTACCTTGAAACCTACCATCTTCAGAGACTGCAATAAGGCAAATCCATTCCAGCTAAGTGATGGCTTCGTGAAATTCAGACAATTGACTCCATACCACAAATTGCCATAGTAACTGCCAAATTCTTTGCCTATCTCCAAGCTAGTATTCAGGCTTCTGTCTCATAAGAAATAAATACAACACCAGTTTCAAAGACAGACCATTGTGATGGAACCTAAGTATTAACAAACTATACAAAAAGAGAAAAAAACTCATAGCATGCAAAGGCAGACTTAACTCCCCATCAGTTAGGGAAGAACTTAAAAAGATCAACAAAGAACTTCCAAACAAAATCAAATCTTCAAAGAGTGAGTGCAACTTGAGAATCGTTACCCACACCAAGGATAACCACAAAGCCTTAAGCTATGTCAGGAACCTTTAAAGTAATTCCTTGCAATGCTTTGAGTTAATACAAAATAACACCAGATACTCATCCCCTGAGAACATTGTCATTGTACTACTGGACAGATTAAGCTCATACTTTACTCCCTAATCTCACCCTAATTATCTAGAGGATATTAACATGCCTATACCACATCCCCAATCATATAAGAACAAGTCTAAAATGCTCTCTCCAGGGTTAAGAACTCTTGCTCTATGGGCCCTGATTATGTGCAAGTTTGCCTTTTTGTTATTGCCAAGCATTGCTTGGCAAAATTATTATTAAATTATTATTAAATCTGTTCAGAGCCTGTCCATAAAGGGCACCAATTACTGATCTGGGCAACTAGAGAGCCATAAGCCTCACTAGTCTTACTTGTAAGTCAATTGAGCACATCATTATAAAACATCTTAATAAGGACATATGCAGTCTTCAAACCCTGGACCCAAACCAGTTACTGCCTCTAAAATATGGTGGGCTTTTCTGAAAAGGTCACAGACTGATTAGATTCAGACAAATAATTTCACTTTGCATACCTCCATTTGACTAACACCTTTTATTCCATTCATCATTTTGTTATCACTGATGTGTTAATCCAGATAAAAGTAAATCCATGTTACCACAGGATCACACCTCCTCTTTGGTTCCTACTTCTCTGACATTAAGGAAAAAAAAAACAAGGCCATATATTTAATCACGTTTGCTGATGAGTGCATACCTCGGGTCTGCTGTAAATTTCTCTACTGAACTCTGGATTCCCCAAGATGGCCTGCCTCTCACTAACAAGTGGTGAGTAGACTTTGCCTTTAAACTAAATGCCAAGAAATGCAGCATTGTGTTCTGCAACAAATCTGGATAACCCGGCTCCTATCAAATAGGTGACAACCTCTTAAAACTGACTTGGTAATTAAGGAATTGAGTACTTTCATTAACAGTGAACTGTAATTTGACCACTATGCGGCTACTGTTGTATGGAACACCTTTTATATAGACAGACTAAGCACCAAGGATATGTCTTTTATATCCAAGGAAGTTGCCATTTCCCTTTACTCCTCACTTATCAAGCCAGCAATTGCCTATAGTGCACAGTCTGGTTCGTACTTATATAGGCACATGACCCTACTCAAGAAAGGGTGCCATCCTTGAGCTATCTTAAGCTCCTTCAGGTGCTTTCACTGTTTTCTTTTAAATAGTAATTCTACAGAGGACACCTCTTCCTTGCCTGAAAAACTTTGAAAGATTTGGTTCTATGCAACCTTTTATACATCTGCAAAACAAATACCATCCCAAACACATGCTCAAAAGATCTAAACTTCTATCATAACATAAATAGGATCTGCTGGCACAACAGATTATCTATCACTGAGAATACGTATTTAATAGAATAGACTCTACCAGGGTGTAAAGCAAGTTATTTACTGATGCTTTTTCAAACATAATCTGGATGACTGGCTGAGCAGTCATAAGTATGCATTACTGTCTGGTTCTGCAAGCCATTATGCAAAGGGGGCAAAAATAAGAACACATGCTTCATTTGTGGGGTATGGTAATATTCCATATTTTGTTAATCTCAATTTAGAATCATGTGGATAGGCAGCAAATGGACCACTGGATCAAGACTCTTCTACTAACTATGAACCTATGAACCCTAAACTTCCCTCCTACTCCTTAAACCTAAAACTTCCCTTTCATGTTATAAACCTAAAATGATGTCCCCTTCCTTAAAACAAAAACCCTTCCACTCCCGAAACCTAAGTTTCTTCTCATTTGCTGCTTGAATCCTTAACCTTCACTCCTAAGCCCTCCCCCTGCCTTCCATTGCTGCCACCGTTTCCTTGCATTAATCTGGCTTCTGTGTCTGGATAAGGCATTGAAGTTCCATTATGTCTCTCTCTCTCTCTGTACAGCAGCAGCATTTTGCCTAGACACAGTAGCCAAATTCAAGCAAGGAAAGTGCAGCAACCACAGTGGGACGTAGTGGTGGATGGGTGATGTGGGAGTGGTCAGAAGTGTAGGTGAGGGTATCAGGCAGTGAGTGGGAGGTGACAGCCTCTGAAAAGTGACTTGGGCACTTTCATTGACAATGAACTATTCTTTAACTACCAAAGCATCAGCTCATATGAGTAACAAGATGCCTGAGTTGCTGGCTTTGATATAGTCATTACGAAGCACCTAGGATTTAGATGCTTGCTGTAGATCCTCCTACTGCATTATTTCTAATCTGCAATAGCAACAGCAATAGAAAAGAGTTTGACTTAAATGTTTTGGACTGGCACACTAAAAAGAATGTATGATTACATCTGCTTATATTTTTGGGGGTTGGGATTTTAAATGACACAGTTGTGATATTCTGAATGTTATTATAACTGTCTGAATGTCACTGACTATAGCAGATGAATTTTTATAAGTACGTGTAGTTTTCATAACTGCAATCACTTGTCAGTAAACAGAAGGTGATCTCCATTATTAAAAGTATAAAGGCTTCTTAAATTATTCTGCTGAGACTTGTTCACATTCAAGCAGTTTAGTAAATTTGACATTATCAAGTCATTACCATGCCAGCAACAGTACCAAGAAGTAAATAAATTAAAAGCAAATACTGCAGTAGTCAACCTTCCATCTTTAAAATATATAATGATAAACTACCTCTCATAATATGGAACAGATGGGAAAATCGTGGAATATTTACAGCAATTACAATGGCAACTTACATCATGGTTAAAGTGTATACATTAATATTCTTTGGATGGATATGATTCAGTATTTTATTAGTCAAAACTCATGATAGATGTGTGACAGAACCTTTCAGAATGAAACAGGAAGGAATATAGAATTTTTGTGATTCAGAATGAAGACTATTGTTCATAATGAGGTACATTTCAAAGCCGACGTACAGCTAAAACAGTAGGTAGCTGAGGAGACTCACATCACTGAAGTCTTAAATGACTCAAGTGGAGGAAGGACATAGAGTACTGTGGATTGCTATTGCAAACTACAGAAATACTGTCCAAGTAGAAAGTAGCTAACATAATACCATTATGTAGGAATCTCCATATGAACGGCTTTAGAAACTATTGCACAAATAGCATAAATAGAATCGTGAAAGATATGTTGAGCAACAGCATATCAGGAGATGTTCTGTATTCTGTGGAGGTAACTATTCTGTGGGACTCTGTATAACAAATTTAATGAATCTTGTCTGTCTGACCTTTCAGAATATACCAAGACATTTATACTCATTGATTATCTATACTGACTCTCAGTTTCAAAGTTTGAACACATCTAGTAGTAACTCTCCACCACTATCAAAAAAATAATACTGTTAACACAGCAACGGCCAGTAACAGACAGCCAGAGTAAGCTTTGCAAGTTAACACCTAAACTATGGTACTTTTAAAAGTTTGAACTATGGTGAAACAACAGTAATTTTTCTCGAGTGTTCATTCACGCCAAATGGTGTTTGAGTGTTCTATAAAACTTAGAATAGTGTGTAGCTGGTGTAGTTATTCACTAGATATCTTAGCTTAGGCCTGCACATCTAAGGAATTGTAGTCTGTTCCACCACTGTAACTACTGCCATTAAGGCTGCAGAATACTAGAGCAGGACTACAATTTCCAGATGCACTGTTTTTGTCCAAGTTGTTTCTTGATCTATACATTCAAAAACAAATAAATAACATTTGCAGTAGCAACCACTGAAACTTGTTGACAGTTAACTCTACCTCAATTGTTCAACTGAAAAAAAATATTTAAATGTTATTATTCTAGAGCTCACAGTGCTACTGGGGAACAAAGTTTCACAGCCTAGCCAAGTGCCTTTATGAGGCATGGTGTAGCATTGCTGCTGAATGCCAGCAATCCTCATTCAAAGACTGTCAAGTTAGAAGATGAAGAACATGTACTGAATTGCAGACAGCGAGTTTTTGAAAGCAAAATCCCTCCCAATTGTTTATTTGTTTCTTTCTTTATCAGGTGAGTGCACTTATCTAAAGTAATTTACAACCTTCCTTGGGCAAAATGTGAAAATAACAGTGTACATTACATTATGAGATTTGCACATGCAAAACATTACCATCAAAAGGATAGATAAACTGAAACTTTGAATTTAATCATCTAATACTTCTGAATACAATATTTACAGATATTTACTGAAAAATCTACTATATATGTATGACAAAATTTAGTTAACTAAATTGCAAAACAAAAAAAATGAGAAGGACACAGCAAACATGGAATCATATTCATATTTTAGCCATCTTTTCTAAACCTGTATGTGTTTCACTGAAATCTGGGCATGTTTGTAACAAATGTCTTATGGGAGCATTTTGATGACACCTTTTCATCAATGATGAGGCAAAATGTTGGACTCATGAGGGTAACTTTCCCTCTTAATGTGCTAATACAGGACACTATTCCTGCATACTGAATAAATGTATGCTGTAGAAGCCTGGATGAGGATCAGTGTCCATGAAATATGCAATCAGTCTGGCTTCTATAACATCAGGCAGTGGAAAGTTTTATATTCCATCATGAATGTGGGCCTGCAAAGCTGGTCTACTGCACTATAAAGGAGGTTGTGATTTAGGCAGCATTCAGACTAACTTGACAGTAAGGTGCTTTAGACTTACTTTATTTTATTTTGAGTTTGCTCACTGGGGTAGTGAAATGATCCTATAAAACATATTTCACTCAACCTTGGGTAAAGACAAAAGACTTACAGCATTATATACAGAGTGAATGACAACAGTACAATATGTACATGCATTATATTTATCTGGCTATAGAAATGAAAAGGTTGGAGATAATGCAGGGTACCTTATCAGGTCCTCCATATTTTCAGGTGGCTCAGAGAGAACAAAAGAGAGTGTGGATGACGTAAATGTGGGCCATATCACAAAAAAAAAAAAAAAATACAGATGAGAGTTATGTCTCATCTCACCCAGGCATTCTATGTTTTATGAGAGTGAAGCTATTACATTAGCAGTATTTCTTAGTAGTTCTCAGCTTGCTAATAAAACTGACTGTTGTAGCCTTGTGTCCCCCCCCCCCGATAGTACAGTAATCCTAACTGTCCAATAGACAGTATAGATTTTAATTCACATCCCTGTGACTAAATTAAATTAACCATCAAGCAGCCCTCTCAGTTCTTTCTGCCTTAGTTTGTATCACTTGGAGGCCCACCTGTTTATTTGCATCTCTATACATTCCCTTTCATTACTAATGTATCTCCCTACTGTAATCTGTGCACAAACTGGTTACTAATCAGCAAGTCAATGTAAAGACACACTCCCAACCTTAATAAACTTTGCTGTCTCTTCTCTCCTTCACTTTACAGGTAGTTTGAATTATTACTTACCCCCTCTGAGGCATTCACTGATTTCCACTGATTGCCTCTCTGGTTTCTTTGCATTCCACCTGGTTTACACCCCTTGTGCTATCTCCCTCCCCCAATACAAAGTCTATATTAAAATCCTGCTGAGCATGGAGCCATCTTTAAATTTCTAGTCTCCCACCAGGACACAAGTGCTCTTCAGCAATTACATTCTGCTAGCCAGTAAGCCATTAGACCTCAGGAATTTGTTTTAAAAGTGTTCATATTTGTAAAGTAATACTTACTTTTTGCTGTATTTGGATTTATACAACTAGTATTCATTTTTCTGATTCCTGACTACTGATCTGCTTATTTGTTTATTTAACTGGTTGATTCTGTCATTCAGGAATTGTGTTTTTACTGACACTACCACTGCAGCTATGTTGTCTCTATGCTGCTAAAACTGCTGTTATAACTGTAATGTATATCTAATTGACCTAGTCTTTGGAGTTAGAAACAGTATTTACTGAATTTAGCACTACAGTTTTATCTGCTACTGCTTCAGCTGTGCTGTTGTGTTCATTTTCCTTTTTCTTGTATGCACAGGATAATTGGCTGATAAATGTATTGTGTATGATTTATTAACCTGTTTCCAAATTAAGTTATGGCACTGTGATGTGGTTACTGTTGAAGCACTCTCAAACTGTAGCAGTAGCATCTATTCTCCTGCTTTATCCACACTATCCTCAGATTTTTATCTTTTACACCCTCCTATTGCCTCATTACTTCCTTTGACCTGTCTTTGTCTCCTTCTATTAGCTTCATCCTCTCTTTTTTTTTCTCTCTCTCTACAGAGCACACTCAAGCAAATCTGCAGTCTGCGGCTACCACCACACACATACAGTATATGAAGGAATCAGTACTGCAAAACTAAACAAGGATATACATTTTGAGCCTCAAGAGCAGGGTCAGTCCACCCAGGCATTCTACTTGTATGTTTTATGAGAGTGAAGCTATTACATTAGCAGTATTTCTTAGTAGTTCTCAGCTTGCTAATATAACTGACTGTTGTAGCCTTGTGTCCCCCCCCCGATAGTACAGTAATCCTAACTGTCCAATAGACAGTATAGATTTTAATTCACATCCCTGTGACTAAATTAACCATCAAGCAGCCCTCTCAGTTCTTTCTGCCTTAGTTTGTATCACTTGGAGGCCCACCTGTTTATTTGCATCTCTATACATTCCCCTTCATTGCTGATGTATCTCCCTACTCTAATCTGTGCACAAACTGGTTACTAATCAGCAAGTCAATGTGAAGACACACTCCCAACCTTAATAAACTTTGCTGTCTCTTCTCTCCTTCACTTTACAGGTAGTTTGAATTATTACTTACCCTCTCTGAGGCGTTCACTGATTTCCACTGATAGCCTCTCTGGTTTCTTTGCATTCCACCTGGTTTACACCCCTTGTGCTATCTCCCTCCCCCAATACAAAGTCTGTATTAGAATCCTGCTGAGCATGGAGCCATCTTTAAATTTCTAGTCTCCCACCAGGACACAAGTGCTCTTCAGCAATTACATTCTGCTAGCTGGTAAGCCATTAGACCTCAGGAATTTGTTTTAAAAGTGTTCAGATTTGTAAAGTAATACTTACTTTTTTCTCTTGCCTTGGTTGGCTCTGGCTCTGCCCCGCTCCGTTCGCCCTCACTAATGCTCGGGCTCACTCCGCTCCCCTGTCCTGGCCCCTATTTCCTCCCACCCCCACTACCTCTACATTTATAGTAATCATAACCACACCCACAGCTCACCCTCACATCACCTCCACCAATCAAAGCTCCTCAAGTCATATCACATTAAACCACACCAACTTGCTCCACACAAAATACTCCCAATCACTCTCATTCCCACTAGGCATTTTTTGCATCACCCACACTACTTCCCCATCCACATATAGTGCAACCCTATAATTCCTATTCAGACCCCCCACCTAGAAACAACATAAACTTTATAACCATGACTATCACACAACTAAATCTAGTCTGTCTTCTCATAATTCTTTACAACACCACAAGTTATCACTCTAGCAATATCCTAAACTTAGTAGCACAACACTGCATTATGCGCTCTCATACACAGACACCACACATTATAATAATATCTGCCCACACTTATTCAAGAACTACATAATGGACCAATTCAGAACTAAACACATATGCTCTCATTCCTACTCCAAAAAAACACAATACTTTCTCACACTCCTCACCAAACTCCAACATCTGTATAACCATTTTAACTCCAGGCTTACCATAAGTGGGGATATCCACCCCAACCCAGGCCCAAATCCATCCTGTCCAACACAAACTGCTCCAACACAAATGTCAGAACATAACACCCCCACTTTCTTCATCCCTAGGCAAATCAACAACAGCAGCAAAACCAACCATCTTTTAATGCTAAATATTAATATTAGAAGTATCAAAAATAAAATACCTGAACTCCAGGCCACAATAGCACACTACTCCCCAGACATAGTTGCTTTAACAGAAACCTGGCTAAATAAAAACATAGCTAACTCAGAAGTTCTCCCTACTGGCTACAATATCATTAGACAAGACAGACCACTTCATAAAGGGGGTGGAACTTCCTTACTCTACAAGTCCAACTTAACTGTCCATCAATTACCAAACTCCTACCCCTCCCCAATAATTGGGACATACTTATCTCACAACGTCAACTTCACCCTAAAAAGGTCATCACCACAATTGTGATCTATATTCCACCTGGTAATACACCTGCTAGCCTTGAAGACTTCTTATCCTGGTGTTCTTCCACATACTCACAAGAAACCCTTATTCTGGGGACTTCAACCTAGATTGGTTCACCTGTATATCAGAACCACCAAGTAATCTAATAAATCTCCATGGCTACCAGCAGCTAGTCCAAATTCCAACTAGGTGTGATAAAAAATCTAAAAGAGAATCCATCCTTGACTGGGTCCTAACTAGCAACCCCACATTGTACCCTCACACAGGCAGTCTCCCAGACACCTTAAGTGACCACAACATAATATACTTTATACGTAGTAGAACAAGCATATGCAAAACCACTAACTATATATCCACTAGAAACACAAAAATTCTCTCCTGAGGTCCTCAACACTTTACTGTGTAACTGTGACTGGACCCCCTAAAACCCTCCCACTTGACCAGGCTGTAGCATATTTCAACAAAACATTTCTACAACACCTAGACACTGTCGCTCCATTGTGCAAAATCAAAGTTAGAACCTCTACAAACCCCTGGCTCAGTAAAGAAACCAAACAAATCCTCAAGTCCAGAGACACTGCCTGGCGTTACTATCAAAAAAACAAAGAAACACAAAGCCTAACTAAGTACCAAGAACTGCGCAACCTTGCAAAAAAATGCATTAGGCTGGACAAAAAATCCTACTACACAACATTACAAACTAAATACCAACACAACCCGCAAAAATTTTGGCAAAATGTAAATCAGCTACTAAAATCCACCCAAAAGGCTACCCCCAAACCAACCACCCCTGACAATAAAGTTCCCATCGAAACACAATTCAACTCCCACTTTGTGAACTCAATTCTATCCTTAGTATCACAGGACAGTTCCTTCCTCACTATCCCAACACAAATAACACTAATACAAGCTGTACCCTCAAAACAGTTTCCACCACTTCAATCAAAAGCATGCTCTCCAAACTAAAAACCTCATCAACAGCAGCCGACCTACTCCCCAGCTATTTATTGAAACTCACAGCAGATGCTATTGCTATCCCAGTCTCCACTCTCATAAACAGATCGATTGTTGAAAACTATGTGCCCAAACTCTGGAAAATATCCTATGTTATACCCATACATAAAGGCGGACCTCCACTGAACTTAATTACTACAGACCCATTGCTTTACTCTCCCCTGGCCAAAATCCTAGAAAAATGCATCCATACCCAGATGCTAAACTATCTCCTAGACAGCAACATCCTGTCACCTACACAGCATGGTTTCAGACCTGCCCATAGTACCACTACAGCTCTCCTCTGCTTCACAGACATAGTAAACCGTCTCAAAATGAAGGCCTGCAAGTGTCAACTCTTTTTGGATATGTCCAAAGCATTTGACACAGTCTCACACCAAATCCTGCTAAACAAACTAAACCAATATCATCTATCTAATTCCACTCTTACCTGGTTCCAAAGCTACTTAACTGACAGGTACCAAGCTGTGAAATGGGAAAATTCTCTCTCTCCTCAGCTGCCCATAACTATAGGAGTCCCACAGGGTTCTGTCTTAGGACCACTACTATTCACAGTCTTCACAAATGACCTCCACACCTCCACACAGCATGCATCTATAATTCAGTATGCAGATGACACTACCTTAATCTGTGCTGCACAAAACATTCCCACCCTCCTGCAAACAACTCAACTAGCATTCTCTGACCTTGAAAACTACCTTACCAAAGCCGAACTTATCCTCAATCCAAAGAAAACTCAGCTTATGATTATAACCAGTTCTAACAAAAACACTAACAGTCAATTCACTATCTACTCCACAAATGCTACTCCAATTGCTCCAGTGGCACAGGCTACGCTATTGGGAATAACCATAGACTCCCACCTAAACTTTGATAGTCATCTGAACTTAACTATTAAAAAAGTACATGCCAAACTGGGGTCACTCTACCGTATCAAACCATTTCTTACCAACAACACAAGATCAGCCATTGCTCGCTCCCAACTTCTATCCACCCTACTCTATGCATCTCCCATTCTGACTAATCTCAACAAAACTGAACTAAGCAAAATGGAAGCTTGCTATAACAGAATTGCCCGCTTTGCTGCAAATTGCTCATATAGAACTCATCACTGTACTGCTTTGAGACAGCTCCACTGGCTTGAACTGCCCAACCTCCTAACCTACAATCAGCTCTGCCTCTGTCATTCTATCTATTACCTCCCCAATAAGTGTCCTGCCCTCAAAACCTAGTACAACATCACTCAGCCAAAAGGCCTCTTAGATCATCAAGCAAACTACTACTAGAAGTCACCAACAGCTACAATAGCTTTGGAGATGCACTATATAGTAGTTTGGTGGCTAAAAAATGGAACTCTGTCCCTACTAGCATTCAAAACGCATCATCCAAAGCCTCCTTTAAAGACCTCATCAGGCAACATTTCAAGCAAAGTTGGCAGTGCCATGATTGCTCCCCAGGCTAGTGAAAGCGGATAACATATACATACTAAATCTAGAGCAATTGATAATAGTTTTTCAATCTTACTCACAAACACTGGCTAATCTACAATGTATGTACTGTACCTGTGTACTATGTATGTATTCTACCTACATTCCAAAGTTCAGCTGTACACCACAAATCTATTACTTACCTTTATTTTTAAAATTAATATTTTTTGATTGTTCTCTCCACTGTAACTGTTTGTGCCGCATACCACTGTAAAAACATGTCTCTTGTAATTTGTGTGTATACTGATTATGTCTAAATAATTAAATGTGTCTGTAATTTTTCTTTGTGGAGCTTTTCTCACCGGGCCTCTGCTGAAAAAGGGCCTTTTCGGCTCAGTCAGACACCCCCGGTTAACAAATGTAAAATAAAATAAAATAAATAAAGAGTGAATAAAACAAACTTCATATAGCAGGCTTTGAAAAGAAATTAAAAAATCTACACACAAATAAATAAGTGAATAAATAAATAACCTATCCCCCCAACTACCAGTCTCCATAGGAGTTCCCCAAGGGTCCATCCTGGGACCCCTACTCTTCTCTATTTTCACCAATAATCTAGCCTCAGCCACAACACATGGCACACTCATACAATACGCAGATGACTCAACCATCATCTGCACAGCCCACTCCCTACCAGAACTGCAAAAAGTCACACAGGAAGCATTTTCTTCTATTGAAACTTGGTTATCCGATGCCCAACTAATACTCAACCCAAACAAAACAAAATTACTAATCTTCCAACCCACCAAACTTACCCTAGACAGCTCTCACTTTAACATCACAGCAAAAGACAACACCACCATCCATCCTACAGAACACACCAAATTACTAGGAGTAGAAATAGACAATAAACTGAACTTTGACATTCACATTTCCATGACCATTAAAAAAGTGCACAAAAAACTAGGAGCATTATATAGAAATAAGCAACTACTTACCAAAGCAGCTAAAATTTCAGTAGCAAATTCTCATCTTATCTCTACCCTACTCTGTGCCTCTCCAATATTTACTAACCTTAGACAATATGATCTAAATAAGCTTGAAACCTGCTACAACAAAATTGCCAAATTCACCACAGAGGCTTCCTACCATACTCACCACTGTCTCTCACTAGCAGAACTGGGCTAGCTGGAGCTCCCCCATCTCCTTCAATGGTGCCAACTCACACTCGCCCACAAACTAATAAACCAACCACTAAAAGTCCCATCCCTCCAGAATCTACTCCAACCCTACATAACCATGAGACCACTAAGATCCAGCCACAAAAACCTCCTACAGGTCACAAGAGCCATAAACTCTGCCAGAGAAGCATTATTCTCCTGCACTATAGCCAAACTCTGGAACTCCCTCTCATCCTCAATTACCTCTGTAACTTCTTGCACCCACTTTAAATCCTTACTAAAATCACACTTCAAAACTTGCCAGATATGCCCTTGCAACCCCCCCCCCTCTAATACCATCCACTCCCCCCACCCACTACCTATCTCATCCCCCTATCAACAACCTACTCTTAGCAAGCTTGGCTACTCATGTTCCCAGCTACCTACCACATAATACTAACTTCTTGTAGCAACAATTGCTAATGGCTATGTACCTCAAAAACAGATTGTATCAATTGTTCACTGATGAATCTCAACTACATTTTAACCATGTTTAGTATATGTCACCATATTTTAAAATTGTACTATGCTCTACAGCTGCTTTACATCTGTTTTCTTCTTGTCTTGCGTCCTTAACTGGACTAATATCTATATTTAAATGCTATGTTTTTTTAACTGTATAATGCAAATAATACTTAATGTGGAGCTTTTCTCCCCAGGCCTCCACTGAAAACGGACCTGTGTCCAGTCGGACTCTCCCGGTCAACAAATGTAAATAAATAAATAAATGATTATTTGACCTTTAATTGAACATAAATAATTATATATTAATGTTTCACATTTGCTAACAGTAATGCATATACAGTTGTAAGTATTAAGTGCAGTCAGCCTTTGGTTTTCATAACAGAAGTGATAGCAGACTGCCAGGTAATGAATGCTGCATATGTACAATAAATGGACAGTGCACATCAGATGAAAAATATTCTGGTCCTGTAACATCTAATGCATAGAAATTGTGAACTCTGCTCCTCTGACCCACTTGTTTTAAAAGACTGAGAACTTGGCACTATAGATGTCTGAGTGACAGAATGGCTCTTTGCTGCTTGGAATATTTTACCACATCCACTAACCATTACCATATCGAACTAAGAAACTTTATGTATTTCTGTACCCTTAACTATTCCCATCTTACACCACAATTTTTCTAAGCATATGTTTGCTTCTAATATTCTGACCCTCCGCCTGACCCTCACTCTTTGCCTTAATCCTACCTGATAAAAAAGTTGTAATCTACCACATTACTTTTATTTGGTATTGCCTATCTAGTACACATTTTATTATTGTAGCCACATCTCTGTACTTATTTAGTATTCATTATTTACTTAATGTGTGCTTTAATACCTGCTGTTGTCTTGTTCATGTATAATGTCTTAACTTTCATGTATCATTTGTACCTTTTCTCTCCAGGCCTCCACTGAAAATGGTTTCCTGACCCATTTGGACTTTCCTGGTAAACAAATGTTAATTAAATAAATAAATACATAAATAATTAAATGTGGGAGACCAGGAATAGATGGTTACATCTCAGTTCTATAGTCTAAGTATTGTTCGCCTAAATAATCATCCTGCATGGAATTAGTAAGAGTTCCCACTGCATTAGTATTGCCTCTGAATTTCAAATCTTTCTTTTAGTTCTCTGACTCTGTGTCTCAGCATACATTATGGATGAAAATAGTCTAATCAGCATATACACAGCACAGGGAAAAGCTGTCATCAGTCACTGGCACAAAACATGTTGCTTCCTTTTGGTTATTCCAACTCCTGATAGAGCCTATATTACCTTCCTGTGATCCTGTCTGCTCAAAACATTCCTTTTCATTTTCAGATAAATCATGTTTCCTGCCAACTTTATTAACTGTATTATGGTTTAAAAATAAGGAACCATGATTTGTGAAACAGTAATATTATTTCAAGCAATCTCAGTGAAACGTATTTACATGATGTAGCTAAAAAATGAATCACCTATTTTCTATTTAAGTATAAATTGCATGAATAAAATCAATGAGCTTCAATATGATTTTAAAGTGCTGGGTACTTACAAGGGAAACATGCTGTACATGACTGCAGTATCACAGCCCTACAAAATAAAAAAAAATGTTCGGGCAATATTTTTGATATATGAAAAAAGGAACTATGTATAAATGCGGATGCAAGAAGTTCCAATTTCTGTCCAAAACAGTCCATTTACTTGACTTACATGACTAGGAATTTTTCTTAACAGCCAAGATTTTTCACATAACTAATAGACAATAGTGTGATTAAACCTTACTGTAAGCCCTACCATTTCTGTGGAGCAGAAATGGTGCTTCACTGGGGGTTGGCTGAGCTGTTGGACAAAGAAGAGAACAGCTGTTTCCCACTGGATCAAGCTGCCTCAGGTGACTGGTGCCTCGTGCCTCATGCACTCTGAAAATAACATGGAAGGACTCCTGTGTTGTTGGACTCCATCAGTAAGAGCACAGGGATATGTGACGTCTTGCATTTTTCAGTTAAAAGTTTAATTAAATAAAATTGTAAGGTGCTGTGTAACCTGATCTCCTGATTTCTTATCTTTAGGTTGTTGTTTAGGTTCTGCTTGACAGTACAGGTTTCACTGTCGTCCAACCTGCAGGACAGTATATGTTTTTTGTTTTAATGGGTTAATGTGGTTTTTTTGTGTGTGTGTGTGTGTGTGTGTGTGTGTGTGTGTGTGTGTGTGTGTGTCTGTATCAGTGTGTGAGTGTGTGTGTGCGCGTTTGTGTGTGTGTGTGTGTGTGTGTGTGTGTGTACGTGTATGATGGTCAAGATGCTCTGATACATTCACACATGCACACATATATGCGACAATAGGGTGCATTCAATGTATTTTAAGACTGAGATGAAATATACTACTTTTGCCATTATTTATTTATTGCTTCATGTGTTTGGCCACAAACAGACATGAAAGGTTTACATTTAATAAATATACTATCTTCTTTAGATACTGAGGCAATCTGTGAATAAAAGTTGTTAACATCTGCTGCTGTTTGATCACATTTAAATATATTTTTGATTTGTCTTAGCTGGTTTTGTGTGAGCAAGTGAAATAAGGTGAGTATATTACAGTGACCATTGTTGTTATTTTTATTTCATTATAATCAGGCCAAAAATATGTACATAATACAATTGTTATAGTTGTGTACTAAGACAGTCTAAGAAAGAAAATACCTGTCATTAATCTGCCTTGGCAAATCTGGACATCTGGTGAGTGTTTAAGCAAAAGAAGTAGAAATACATTGTTTATTTATTCTTACTGTTGGAAGACTATTTCAGACTTTTCAGCACTGTATGACCAGTTATTAATCTAGAACTGTAACCATGCTCAAACTGACCATGTTGTAATATAGTCCACCACATTCCACTTAAACCCATCCATTTATCTGCTTCCTGAATATGCTCCGTACTTTAAAGATATTAGCTGCACTGGTACGTAAAGGAAAAATGTGCCTTCTCCAAGCATTTGCACCTACAGGTTCATATGTTTAAACTTGGCCACTGTTATACTAACCATGGTAAGCTTGCCCAGGAATACCACAGAATGCTTCAAGGTGATCTAATAGTTCAGAAGACTCTGGTAGGGAATGCATTTTATTTGTGAGATAAAGACAGAATATTTTCAGATTGGAGTATGTTATGTGGAAGAAAAATAGGAGCTGAAGAATTATTAAGGCAATGGAAACGGATGAGGAACAGGGAGCTCAGTTAAGCATTTGTAACCACTGACGTTTGAGATGAATGTATGGGGTCCAATTAATTAATCTAATGGAAGTTTGAATGTTGCTCGAGTTTTCCACTACTTAATATGCAGGGGACACTCATTTACACAGGCTAGGGAAGCACTGGGTGAGGAATTGCTTCCTGAATCAGGACACACTTATTGATATCTTGACACAAACATAGAGCTTTGGAAAGGTTATTAAATAAAGAGTTTTTCTTTTTGAAGAAAAGGAGGTGATGGAGAGTAAAGCATGACTTATCTCAGAAAGTAGGGCACAGAACCTCTTGCAAGAAAATACATAAATGAGTAATTTATTAGGGATTGCCTTTAATTTATTTGTTTGTTTGTTTGCTTATTTAGTCGTTTACTTTTGTTAACCATATACGTTTACTGGACACAGGTATCCCTTTTCAGAAGTAACCCAGCAGCAGTGTATGGTTAAGAGGCTTGCTTAGTGTCACAGAGTTTGCAAGTAGAAACTGAAGGAATCAAATCAATCAAGGATTACATGACAAAGCTTGTTAACAGCTAGTAGTCTTAACCTTCACAGCTAAACTACGTCATATTGATCTCCAATTTTAAGAAACAGATGATGACAGGTCTGTGATTTGAAACAAAAAGATAGTTAGTACATTATTCCATAACTCAAGATGTATCGCCACTCTTATTAAAAAAAAAAAAAACCTGCTGCACTTAAAATTCCCTGCTTGGGTAAAGATAATCCTGTTGTCTGAATTGTGAGTCTAAAATACTGGACTGTTACCTGTATATATGATTACCAGTTTAGTCTTGAAATAATACAACTTCATTAAAGTTTTCATCCAAATTGGCTTTGTTTTTGTGAATGTCGTCTTTCACTTTACTGGTGTGGGTGTTTACACAATCTGATGCTAATCACATCTCCTTAAATTGTCCCTCATACTAAATATGTGACCATTAAGATCACTACTGAAATGAAAGTATTCGGGAAGTGTTTTGATTATTTGCTGACTCTTTCCAGTTTCTGTTTCTGACTTACATCTGGGAGCAAATCTAATGTGTAATTTGTAATGGACATTCCCAGATTATTGTCTTATCAGCCAAATTTAGGTAGGCCTATATTGATACTACATTGTTGTTGTCTTTTTTGTTTGTGTGTTTACTTGGTTTAGATGTTGAAAAATGATTTTCCGAAATGCTTGTGTTTATCTAAAGACAGCCAATTGCACTCCATAGCAATATCTAATTCTTAGAATTCTTTTTTTTTTTCAAAACAGGTTTATAATTCTTAGAATTCTGAAGGAGTCAAAGAACTCTTTTTTTGCTACTTAATTTGCATGCTTGCATGTATGTTGACAAATTAATAGGAATACATCACCCACATCTTACATTCAAAATAAAGACATTTTTTACATCATGACTTGTTGAGCTTCTTGCTTGTCACTCTTTCCATGTGTTGTAAAGAAATATATTAAACCCTACAAAACCTGCATTACTACTGAACACTAACAGAAGTATCATGTAATGTAACAATAATTGTGTCCTTCTTCCTGATAAACTAAGTGGTGTAAGTTACATGGATGTTCTTTAAGGAGTCCAAAAATCCAAAAATAGATTCAATGTTTTTCATAGCTATGGTTACTTCAGGTTTCTCACTTCTTAAGGCAACTTCAAATAAAGTATTGTGCTTTGAAGAATTTTCCTGAGATGAAGCAATTTGCTAATGCCCTTAGAATCTAGGATCAATTGTGAATGACCCTATATTTCCCATTCTATTTTTAACTTCCAAACCTAATGGTTAGAAAGTGCATTTTTTCTTAATAATCATGTTTCCAGTTTTAACCTATTCTAGCTCTTGACTCACAAGTTATAGTATTAAAACCCTCTTTCTGTTAGCATCTAAGCCTGGATGTCCCTCCTCTACAGTTTGATCATACATGTTTAAATGTAAACTTATATCATCTATGCCTATTATTATTAAATGCCTAATATATCCGGTACCATGAGTTCAAGTCTATTTATACTGAATGTAATGACACAGCAAAACAGTTATAATATGACCCATTATGGTGCACAACTATGCCAACATAATTTTGTTATGCTATTGCAGATTTTTTTTCTAAACTATTATTACAAAAATAACCACACTTTATATATATCCTCCCCAAAGGAGAGGAAAATAGGACTAAAAAGGAGGCTGATTATACTGATTGTGATAGATAATTGCACTGCTTTTATTTATAAAATAAAAGATAATTTCCAAATTAGACTGACTGGGACAGATGATGGCACTGATTTTGTTTAAAAATAAACAGTGACTTTCAAAACTGTCTCGGATAGTGCAAGCAGATTAGTCAAATCAACACATTTATCTTTTTTCTTAGCACTTTCCTCTTTTCTCCCTCTCATAACATGATAGAAATGCTTGATTGTTGCATAATTCAAGCACCTCAGTTTGAAAACATTAAAACATGGGTTACCAGTTAAGTTGAGCTCTTTCCCTAGGTCCACTGTTTTGGTGACATATCCTTATAATTTTCTTATTGCCTTGGCCCTTGATTATGGGCCATCTGAGCTGAGACTGAAATGCATACAATTTCCATTACCCACTAAACTTGATGCCATTTGCTGCATCAGTCCTATTGGTCATATCATATTGCTTATCATCTTATATTTATAGCAACAAGTGTTCTTTCTCCTCTCTTTTCCAGCAGTATTACAAGAAGGGTAAAGAAATATGTCATGGGAATGACCTGTCTTAGGGCAGTCTGTCTACACCATCATACAACAAGAAAAGGAGAAGACAGTTCTGTCAACGCACCCAAAACATTACACAGTTCAGATCTAGCCCAGTGGCATATTCTTGTCATATTAACTAGTGCGTGATACAAAAAAAACATGGTGATCACATTTCAAACCTATAAAAATGGACTCATTTTTTTCAGTGCTAAGCTTAAAGCAGTATGATAACTACATGGATTAAGACAACTTCTCTAAATGTCAGTTTTGAACTGGTTATGCTCCTGTGTGCTGTGTGCTTCAACAGAGAACTTAACAGCATTTCAGAGACTGTAAATCCTTTTGTGCTAGCAGATGTTAAGTACATATGCTAACATTTTAATTGCACAGAAAGTCTGATAATTATTTATAAACAAAATAAAAAGACAATCATAATAAAATAATATTAACTATAATTCCATTAAGCATTTTGATTAACTGTATTAATTGCATGATGAATGATTCAGTCTGAAATGCTTTTGCCCACTGTATTCAACCTTTAAGAGTAGCAATCCTTTGGAGACATAATTAACTAAAATACTTATTCACAAAAGTAATGCTGTTCATTTATTCCTTGTTTTTGAAATTAGTTTGACTATAAATGTTATGGAGACATAATTAGCTGTAATGATTAATTGCAAAAGTGAAAATGTGTTTTCATTATTATAATCTATTTATTAATGTAATGCATATTTGCACAATGGCAAATAATACATTCTATATTATCATTATAAAGGATTCTAAATTGCATCATATAAATATGCTCCCTTTTCCTGAGTTCTTTTCAGATGCATATGTCTATGCATTACATAAGAAGGAAGTAATATTTTTGTCACTGATCCGGTCACAAGATTCCTCAAAATAACAGATTTATATAGAGTTTTCTGTACCTAACTATTACAGGGTATTATCCACTTTTTTACTTTCTCTATCGCCTTATACCTGTGAAACCTACTTGTAACAATGCCTTTCCTTTGGAAAGTGGTGGA
Organism: Protopterus annectens; assembly: GCF_019279795.1. Classification (NCBI taxonomy): domain Eukaryota; kingdom Metazoa; phylum Chordata; order Ceratodontiformes; family Protopteridae; genus Protopterus; species Protopterus annectens. Next base: position 1,072,523,147 of record NC_056731.1, read on the forward strand.
TTTCTGTTTCTTGTGCCAAAGCCAGTACTATGCTGACATCATGTAGAATGTGTGAAAACACTTATTTCTTTCCTAACTTGTCTGCACACATTATTCATATAACCTACTTGCAAGAATACTGCAGAACTAGTGTTCTTCATTTTATAACTTTTTCTGTAGTCTGATTAACACTGAGCACAATTTTAATGGCATGACAGTGGATGGAAAGCTGCAGGTACATAGGAATCAACTGAAGCAGCAACTGACAAAGTACCTAAGCACTCTCATAATGCAGTGACATTTAACAGGATTTCCTCACAAAAGTATTATGACATGTGAGATCCTGATGAACTGTTCATGGATGAAGACAGGGTGTTATTGTCAGAAGTAGTAATAAGAGGATTATGTTTATATACCATCAGACTGCCTGTTTATACAGCAAATAGTTTTAACCCTTTTTATATCTAAACAGCCCTAGTTATTTTGCGCTGTCATTAATTAACACAAACCAGAATAAATAGCAGTAATAACTCCAGCTTATGTTTTTCTTCACGACAAATATAGGGAAATATATAGCGAAGTACCATTTCATTGAAAATGGCAGCTTTCTTGCATCTTGTCAACTGTACAATTAATAAAGGTTCCATCCTGTTGAATCCCTCTTCATAACACCAGAATTTTGAACCCCCGCTGTTGAATTTCTTTCATTAATGCAGAACTCCTGAATCACTGCTTTCCACTGAAGGTTTTTACCTGTTTGGTTTCTATGTGTGTATCAGTAGCAGTTTCCTTTTATTATGACTTCCTTTTTCCAGCATGGTTGGATGACCATGTTGTTGCTGCATATGTTTGGTAGTGAGGGAAGGTTCTATTCACATAAGGGTATTTCAGTTATATCCCATGTAAAAATAAATAAATATTTTATTTATATATATATATATATATATATATATATATATATATATATATATATATATACACACATTCAGTCTGAAGGTCCAACTTGCTTTTTTTCATTTGGTCACACCTTTGTTGAGTTGTAACTTGATGACATGTAGGTAAAGCAAAAATCACTTAACTTAAAATTGGATATAACTGATGCTATTGCTATGGAAACATGGGTGGGAACATTACTTTAATCAAGGAATCTTAACAATTAGGTGAAGTACATTTATGTGACAACTCGTTGTGAGTACCTCTATGAAAAATGATTGTTGCTGCATGCCTGTTAGAGACGCATATTAGTACTCAGATATATATGAAGTGGTCAGATTTATTTGCATTCTTGAGACCCTGCCATTACAATTGAAGATTGGCTGTAAAAGACATTCATAAATTCCTTCTATGATTTTGTTTCAGATGACAGATCAAGAAGGGTATATCAACAAATACCCTTGCTGTTATGCAGCCATTTGGCGAACACTGTCTTTCATAAGCCTCAGCATTAGTCTGCAGTTTAAAGTTAAGTTTTATACTCTTGCTATCTAATGTATTTTTGGAACTAAGTTGTTTTTAGCATGCATTGAATCTAGCCGGGATTCCAGTGACTTGTATTTGCTCTGTTAAGAGAGGAGAGTGCCAGAATATGAAAGCTTGATAAAGAAGCAGATGCAGGAATACAGAACCAAGCAAATCCAAGAAATTTGGATAAGGCAAATGTGTTAACAACTCAATTGCTGCAAGTTGTAACTGAAATTAAAGCTGAGAATTTGGAGCATACGTCAGCTTTGAATACTATTTCTGTAAGCATGATCTTTTTGGAAACAGTGTTGGATTTAAGGAGTCTGCATTATAAGACTGAAAATCAGTGGTTAGAAGCCATCCTGCTGGTAGTCATCCTCTCCATGCTAAATTGGAGGAATAAGAAAATAGAGACTGCATATTCAGCTTGTAACTTGTGAATGTCAAACAACAGCCAGAGAGGCAAGACAGTGCATTTTTCCAGATTTTTTTTGTCTAATGTAAATGGAACCAAGCTGTTTGCTTAAATCGTTTTGAGAGAAGACACCGAATAATAAAACCCATTACTAATGAACTATCAAGCTAAGAAACTTTAAAAAAAAGCAGCAAATGAATGGCAGTCCCTAAAATCGATCACTTACATTCACGACCTTGCATTTACTACAGTGAAAATAAGAACTGCCTTTGACAAAGTGTGGCAATTATGCTACTGGAATAATATCCCTAGCCAACTCAGACGTCTGTCAGAAGTGTGTGTCAAATAGGAGGATGATTTTTTTTAACCTCAGAGATTTCCTTGGAATTCTGGGGCAACATTTAACAACAGTTTTAGTTGTTAATGGGGCTAAAATGAAAATGGAATTAAAGTGGCATATTTGGAGAATGTGGATCACTCCAAAAGGATTACTCATCTAGGCAGATTTGCAGTTATTTGTAACACATCTGCACTTTTGCTGAACCCATCTGTTGGAGATATTGTGGGATAACATATGAAAGAATCAAACTAATAACCCAGGAAAATATTTTCTTCTTTAGTGCATTCTTTAAATATGTGTGATTGTATGCCTGTGGATGATCGAGGCATCTATAAAGAAGTGTGACTGTGGTGGTAGAATGGAAGTCTATCAACTCTCTAAAGTAACTAGACAATTAATGACACTATTAATACTGTTATCTGCTACTGATAAATTGAAATGTAGAGGTTTAAAGTAGAATCAGCGTGCTTAAATGCAAGCGGGACCCAGTGAACTTATCATAACCCAAATGTGCTGAAATTCAAGTAGGAACCAGTGAAACTTTATCAGTGTTTTCAAAGACAGCAAGTCCTACTGTTATTTTTGTTGTAAAATGACTAATGCTTAAACTATCTGATTGCATTTAGGGAATGAGTGATTTGTAACACCCATGGGCATTAGACAGTACCTTTGTTAAGATCCACTTCTTTGCAAATCCATCAGTTCTCTGACTAGGACAACTGTCACCCTGGGATGGGCGACTCTTTTTAGGTGAAGTGTTACTATGTTGATAACTACAGCAAACAGCAGACAGTCTTTTAAATCATTTAAGAAACCCGATATTAATCATGGCTGGTCAAATGATTTCCGGCAATCACATGACTCCCAATGACTGACAGTCACTTCTTCAGCAGTGCCAGTCACACCCCGTAACTTCTTGAAGCCAAAGTAGGTAACTGTCCACTTTACACTGACTTAAATATTTATTGGAACCCTAACAGTACTGTGGGAGAGCAGGGTTTGTACTCCTTATTGTTTAAGTTACAGTTTTATATTATAATGCATTTCTGATGTTAGAAGTATAGGCACATCACGCAAAAGGCATGCAGAAATCCTGTCATGAATAAATGCTGTAAATATGGTGTGGTGACATTAGACTGTCAAAGAATAAGTGATGCCCTTATATAAATGTAAAGTTAATATTGTCATTTTGCAGGAGGTAAAACATTCATATAAGTGCATTAAATGTTTACAGGAATTGTGACAATGGCATGTATTTCATAGCTTGGCAGGCTTCTCCAAAATAAATGTCCTTCTCATTATCAGAAGCTGCTTGGGGTGGAAGTTAAGTCCATTCCAGAAAGGTATTAAAAAAAACATAGGTAGTGATAATTTCGACACATCACACTGGGGATCCTAGGTTACTTATCTGGGCCACATTTCAATTTCCAATGATTCTAACCTTAAACAATTTCAGTCAAGAGACTATTAGGCATAACGGAGAATTCCAATGTTGCATATTGATCTTTTACTTATTAATCACAGCCTTGTGTGGAAAGACAAGCATAGTCTCAGAGAGTTCTGTTGCAGATCTCAGAGGAAGTGAGTTATGTGCTTTGCGGAGGCACTTTTAACTAGAGAATCTTGACTTTGACTACTTAGGTCCTGCACTCCTTACTAGTAGCAGGTTATGGGTATGGGTCAAATGAACTGATGGGGCTGTTATCTAAGACAGAAATTTTATTCTGTGAATTTTCTGATCATTGTGTGTTTTTCATATGTTTAGAACACACCTAAAAGATGGCAGTTAAAGGGGTTGGTTGAAGGAGACAAAGGAGATTATCCATAACATGGTAAATATTTTTTAGGTATGTTAGCCTAATGATTAAAATTACACCATTAACTTGATGTGAATCTTTGAAGCATAATTTGGTTGACATTTGTAGAGTGTGAGGTCACATTGCTTTTTGGAAAAAAAGAGATGTGGAAATGGAAATATTAGAGGTTTCAGTGTTCGATCTAGGATCCACTGGCTCAGTGCTAAGAATACAAGATTCTAAGAAAAAACCCTAATAGACCAATATAGACCAATGCATTAGTAGTGGGGAGTAGCAAGGAAAAGGTCAGCTATGTTTTGGGAGAGGGTTACTTTGAAAAAAGCTGTGTACTTATCAATGCACTTGATAATGTAATGGTAATCAATTAAAACAACATCAAATACTGTGATAAATAAATACTATAAATAGACCATCAAAGAATAAGTGATGTCCTTATACTGTTATACAAGAATTATATTCTGAAACTAAATCTCCAACTGTTAAGTGGGCAGCTAAAGTCGCAATATTCTGTCCCAAGCTGGATATTTTTTCCTATCTAACCTCTCAACCCAAAGAAAAGTTGAGGACAAAGATATAACAGACATAAGTCTGTCTGTATAAATTTGCCATTTGTTGAGGCAAGACCTAGTACCATCTAAGAGACAGATGTTTAATATCATGCTCACTGAGGAATTTCCACTTCAGTTTTCTCCCTTTCTATTTTATCAGCTATACCTTAATTTCACTAAAGTGAATAAGTATCAAACTGCTTACTCAATACAGATTTTAAGACACATGCCATGTCTTAGCTTACCATTTGAAATAACTGGTTTGATGTTTGATTTTAATTTATCTAGCAGAAGTCGTTTTTATTCCTAGGTTCACTATTGCAGACCACTTTTATACCTTAAGCCTTCTGGAGTATTCCCAAAAGCAAATATACTCAAAAGTTGTCATATTTGTAGATTCTTTCATATATTTTGACTCAGTATCCTGAATCTATCTCCGGAATGTGATAGAGGATTTTGGTTTCCACTTGAATTTATTGTTGCAGTCCAGCTTCTCTGTGGTGGTCTGCAATCTTGGAGTTTGACAAACGGCCATATGTCTAACACATTTCCTTCATTTCAGAATATGAGACAAGAGTCTTCTCTCTGACTCACTATTTCTATTGACAGTAGACCCAATGGCCAAAATTCAACAGTCTAGAAGCTCAGGAAAAGGATAGTTTTTCTGAGGATATGAATTGTAGATATTTTCTTTTTGCTGCTGATTGCCTCTATCCATGATGAACCCAGGATAGAGATTATGTATAACTGAGGACATTTTACTGCTGTTTGACGGATTTTAGATTTGAAACTTAATTCTAGAACTTTAGTGTCTGTGGACAAGGAAACTAATTTTCAGATTTCATTGTGTTATGAAAGACTAGGGGGTTGCACAGTTTAGTGCCTATGTACTGCATATGTTTGGATGTATATTGTTCTTGTTCTTTCTAATTATGTTGACAATCCTACATCTGGATGTGGAGCCAGTTTCATAGTCAGATCTTTTCCTGGTCCACTTTGGCTTCTGCTTAACTGCAGTCCCCAATGATTTTGAATGAGAGCAATGCATAATATCAGTTATGTGATTGTTGACCTTTATTCTGATGTTCTCTTTCATTTCCTAACACAGATGAGTGCCAACTCAGCAAATGCCCTGTTGTATATTTATAATAAGTCTCTCTCTTAGACTTTGGATTCCTTGGCCCCAGGTCATGCCTGACCTGTCTCCACTAAGAGAAGTGAAACTTGGTACAAACCTTCTCATTGTACCATGCACTGAGCAGAGGCTCCTGCTTCCTTTGGAATGATGGATGGCAGAGTGATAATCATGATCTTCATGAACATTATACTGTCTGTATAAGCAATGATTTCCCCACAAAAATTCAGTTTCTGTCATGAGAAATCTTTGTTGTGGCATCACACTGACAGTATGTACTGGTGGATACTGCTGACATATCACATCATGTACTGTCATTGAGCCACTCTCAGTCTGCCAATGTCATACAGGACTATTTCACAGTTGTCCTGGTCTCCCTGACCATTCCTGATGTACTCTGGCTAGGTCAGTGTGTATGCCACACCTGCATCTCATTGCCTGACACCTATGGGTAGCATACCTGGTGGGCCCCTGCAGCAGGACAGCAGGTTATAGGCACTAGTAGTGGGGGGATACTGGATCTGGCTCAGCAGTAGTGCATACACACTGAGCATACAATGTAAGGGAATGGATACAGTACCAAATATTCATGTACCATTACTGTGTCCCCAGGGGTCTGGCATGTCACAGACACATTCCCTAAACTCTGTGGACAACCATCACGTATTGTCCAACTGGTGTCTGGAAATACACATTTGTCTACCAACTGCCTGTGGGGTCAATATCTATCAGGCACATATACACAGTCCGCAAACATCTGGGTACTGCAGATATCAGACACCTATGTGAAGGTCACCCTAAAACACATATGCATTGCTCAAAGGACAAAACAGACGGACTAGCCGCAAACTGAAACTTGAAAATTAAACACAGCTCAGTAGGTAAATGACACAATAGAGGCTTGTATCATATGCATTGCTCTGTTATTGTGTACCTCAGAAGTTCCTGGAATGTGCATATGCAGCTGTAGTAGCACTCACCTATTTGTCAGATGTAGGCTGGATGACATGGTACTGTAACATTGCCCATAGGGGACACCCAGCAGTCAATGGCAGTGATGTGCGTGGACACATAACAATACAGTCTCTCACAGCAGTCAGGCCATTTCTGGTATTGCTTGTACCTTATGAGGTTACTAGGCTATGGGCCCTGAGCAGCCATATGCCTAGGCCACATGTTATCCCATGTGTATGCAGGGCAGCAGCTGATGTTCCTATATAACAGGGACATAGGTGGTGTCTCAGGGGTGCATGTGCTGTTAACCATCCAGTTGATCAGGTTATGCTTGCAAAAGTGTAGGTAGCTACCCTGCCTAATGTGGGCAGGGTGCTCATTCCACTGCAGGGTGGTTGTGTGGGATATACATGTGAGCTGTCAACAAGGCCAGTTCAGGTCACTCACCAGGCTGAGGGTTTTTCTTTTCATGTGTGTGTGTGTGTGTGTGTGTGTGTGTGTGTGTGTGTGTGTGTGTGTGTGTGTAGAGCATGGCTTGCACTCATGCAGCAGTCCCAGCATTGTGGAGTCCATGATTGCCTGGCATGCCAAAGTGAGGTCACTCCTGAGGAGTATGTACAAAACTGGGTAGAGGGTTTGCCTTATACCCTATAGGTGTATGGTAGATGTTTGATGGCATGCTATTCCCTGTTAGGGAAACTCTGTGATTTCCCCAGCTGCTGCATGTGTTGTGTAATGTGAATGACGAATAAAGACTTATGCACATTAATGGTCCTCGTTGGGAGGGAACATGAAACATCAGGATCAGAGTGGCAATGGAGGCTGTAATACCAGTATGTTGCCAATGGCCACACACATACTGTGCTGATCGATGGCAGGGGTATGATGTGTGTGTTAGCGGTGGATAGTGCTGGAAAAAGTGGATGTGCAGGGTCTGTACATAATGGTGGCCAAGGTTTGAGGTCCTGTGATGTGTTCTGCTGTTCATGTCTTTCAGGTGGGATGTACCAAAGATGTAGCCCGCCATTCTCAGAAGCAGATGCCCTCAGACTCCATCACTAGGTACTGTTGGGAAGGAGCTGACAAAACTTGCAACAATGCACTGCCCTGTGGGCATAACTGGTTACAACAGTCAGTAATGTGGGCCACCATGACAGGAGCTACAAAAAGGTCCAACACCATGCCACAGACCTCATACACAATGCACAGCAAAGGGCTGCAGCTGTGGCCAGGACCATGCTGACATAGGTGGAGGGCCAGCTACTCAAGCACCACTCTCAGCCACTGAGGAGTTCCTTGAAAACCTTGGTTCAGCCACTGCCTCCCAGGAAACCAAGACTACCTATATCTTGGAGGTGTGTGGCACAGATTACATAGCTGAGGAGCATCCAGGTAAGGCCCCAGTGGGCATCACATTAATACTGTAGCACTGATAGTGGAAGCCTTTGCATACATGTATGCATATGTCAGGTCAATATGCATTTGTGGGTTGGGATTTATAATACACATATGTGCACACATATTGTGAATGTCAGCAATTTGGGAAGTATTACAGCTTGTAGTGTACATGTTCATAAATGCACATATTATCCAATACCAATGCCGCATGTTTGTGTGCTGACAATAACTCTCCCCCACAATTGCATAGGTCCCTCTGGTGTGGCTGGGGAACATCAAACTGAAGCCAGTGAGTTTGGAATTGTCATGTGGTGGCTCACCTATACCCTAGGTATGTTAATGGCAGCCATTTTTCCATGCACACAACTGTTAAGCTTAGCCATATTGCAATATGTGCATGTTCACTTGTGGTGGGATTCACTGTAGTGCATCATGTTGTTCATCACAGGAGTCTATTTGCAGGAGCTGTAACATATTGGCACCTATGTTTGTGTCGATATAGCCACTTTGCTATGCAGGGGTATATTAGTAGTGTGTACACGAGTGCACTGTGTGTTAGGTGAAGGTCCATCACATACACCCACTTGTCATGTATCTCACAGGTGTATAGTAGTAGCAACATTAACTGGACATAGCTGCACTGCATGTTGTTGAGGGCCTATCCAGAGTCTGTCTGTTGTGGTCTGATTGTGTGTCATGTATGGCATCAGTCAGAAGGTGTGGTCTGTATAATGCCTTTGTGGCATCTCAAGTGTGTGTGTGTATATTTGTGTGTGTGTGTGTGTGTGTGTGTGTGTGTGTGTGTGTGTGTGTGTGTGTGTGTGTGTGTGTCAGTAAACATTATAGTGCAGGAAGTAATTTACCTATGTTGTTTTTCTCCCTCACAGGTGAACATGGGGGTTGGGGTCTTTCCCCCTCACACCCTGATGTCAGTGTCTCATTGGACTCTGATGATGATGATGGTAGTCACAGTGAGGCACTGGTGGGGTTGTTGGGGGCTGAATCAGTATCATTGGTTAGCATCCCACTTCCACCCACAATGTCCCCACACACAGTCAGTATGCCCACACACACCCAGTCCCCAGCAGCCACAGATATTGGACAGTCAGAGGGTGGTGGCATCTAACAGGGTAGTGTGGTGACTATGGCATCTGTAACTGTAGACACTAACCATAGCCAGAGAACTGGCGAGGTCCCACACAGGCAGATTGACAGGAGTGCTCAAAGGAGGACTGCTGCCCATACAGCCCCTGTCAGAGGTATCACAGCACGTGTCACTCAACGCATGTTTCGGTCCATCATGGAGGCACAGGCATATGAATGGTACACCAGATGGACACTCAGGGTCATGGATGTATGACACCCTATGCAGCATTGCTGATGCCGTACATCATTTTCCTGATGTCATGGATAGATGGTCAGGTGATACATTGTTAGTCCTTAACCATGCAATGTCTGCGCTTGAACATGTGGTGGGAGTAGGGCATCAGACGCATGGACATAGGTCAGCAACAACATCAGCTGAGAGCCCACATGGCCGTGTAGATTCACACTCCAGTTGTAGCAGTACCACCAACACTACTGAAGGGAGGGTGCTGTCCTCAACACAACATAGCAGGACATGGGCATGTGGTCCTGGCTGGTCCCATGAAGGACACAGACCCAGCAGACAGTGGTCACTGTCAGGAAGTAGCACCACATCTGACCTTGGCCATGGTGGTCATTGACACTCCTGGCAGAACCAATTCCTGTATCCCTGGCCGAAGAAGGTGAACTGTACATCCTGCCATGTATGGTCCATGGCTGTCCAACATACCCTCATGTAGGGCTAGCATATGGCTTGACTGTGTGCATACACACACTCACACATCACTATCACATGGACATCACCACCAGACACACACAGCTCTTCTCCATGGCACAGCTGAACACCACCCCTCCAGATACACACACACATGATGTCAACTGTATGGCCCAGACTAGGCCTTTGGCAACCTCACACCACACCCTGTGCATGTGATGATACCTGTGCCACATACCTGTTATCTATACCATTGATGCAGAGAGATGTTAATATGTAATAAAGACCTCTCAAACCAACTAGTAATAAAACAAATAAGCAAAGTGGTGCAGAAATAATTACTGCACCATCTTGCTTATTTGTTTCTATTACATGCTAATATGTGTCTGATGCACAGGGTGAATATAGTAAAGGTAATGACAGTATGTAGTGTACTACTGTTATGCCGTGTAAGGTGCTGTCTGCTGGCAATTGTCATGGGTACACTTTGAAGCGTATGTACCTTTGTGCCATGATGCTTTATTGCTGTTAGTACTGCTGACTTGACTGTTGTCTCACAGACCTTATTCTGTTTCTGTTCCAGGTGTCTCTGTGTGTACGTTGTGGGAAGCTCCTGCCATTACTGAAGCTGAGTATGGGGGAGTGAAAACACAGAGTCCTTTACATCGCCAAGGTACGGCTGTATATGTGCATGTTTACCTAGGTGCATATGCGTGCAACACTGTGTCAGGGACAATGAGGGCAGACAGCATAACCTTGCATGCATAACCCTTGACACAGCAAGCTAGCCTTTATACATGTTACTTTGGTGTTCCGTAGGATCACAGCTTCATAGATACAGAGGTGGTTACTACAGTACTGGCTCTGGGTCATTTACAAGCATAGAAATTACTTTATCCTCAACAGAATATTCGATCAGCAGCTGTTGCCCCTGGCATTGCTGGACACAGGTTGAACCCCTGGGTCAGATTTTTTTTCCCCATCCACTCAACCTTGATGCAGTTGATGAGGGTATGCATGGTACTGTGTTTGACATGTAGTCCTGACACAGCGCAGCTGCTGGGAGCCAAATCTGACTCTCCAGCATGTGTGTTTGCTATCTCATATGTGATTCAGTACTCTTGTGCCCGTAATGTACAGAGTTATACTCTCATATATGGAGCAACTGTTGAAGGGCTGAGCACAATATTGCCATATAGGCATGCCACAGACACCTGGGGACAACCTACCTGATAATCAGTGGGGGAGTACTGATTACAAGCTGTCTGCGGGGAGCAGGTGTTGAGGCCCATGGCTGACCTTTGTGGGTGTGAACATGCCCTTTACAGTTTCTGCAGATGTCTGTCTAGGTGCATAGCAGATCAGCCATGCTGTTAATGTATTGTTGTACTGACTGAGAACTATTCAGGGGTAATGTTCACCTTCTGTCTGGATGCAGTCCCCATACCTATGTGTTGAATGACATACAAGCATTTTCTGATAACTGCCACTACTTGTTAACTAAATGCAATATTGGCATCCTGAGTACCCAGGTCTGTAATTGCAATCTGTGTGTTTCTGGGGTGGGTGCTGATGTGGGAAATAGTGGGGCAGTGTCCTTGTTGTATGGTATGTTGACACTGTTGTCTGCATTCAGCTTCAGGCCAGTACCTTGTTACCATTCCATACCCACCGCATGACCCACTTCAGTGTGTTAACAGCAGTTTGTGGCTCAGTGACAGACTGCACACTACTTATAGTTGACACCTTAGGCATTACCTACATATGTGGGTGGTGGCAGTTAGCATTCATGCCTATATACATGTGGGTCATTGGTGGCAGCAGGTAATCACAGGACCTTCACGTCTACATATTGCATGCACATGGGCGATACAGATTGTGGTTGCCACCTAATCAAATGTGGACTATGGGACACGTGTTGTAGTAACATGACAGTTGGCTGGACATACCATACCCATGGCAAGTGCAACACACAGGGTTTCCTTTGGTTTGCTGGTATGACACCTGCTTTGTGTGACATTACCTTAGCTTAAACTATATGTCATAATATTAAGGTGCTTCTGATGTGCAATAACTGCTCTATGCAATTAGTTAGGCACCTAAATTAAATGTTTGTTGTCCTACACTCTGAGGATCTCTGTATTGTTTCAATTTTTGTCACAGATCACACCTTGCCAAACATGGACTGCAACCTGCAGGGTTGTACAGATGGTGACCATACCTATGACCTGTACATATGACTGCAGAATATCCTGATGTTTGCCACATATTTTTATTCTGTTTGTTATAACTTTGTGGTTTTCTGGAAAATGTTTGGAAAATCATGACAGACTAACATTACTGATGTAATGAAAGATATTGTCATGTCACAGCACATACCCTTTGGAAAGTGCATTCAAATGCACAACCTGTTCTTGTATCTACTTTCCATGCATGTCACAGCAATATGTGAAGGTTGCGCTCAGTGTTTGGCATTTGCCCCAATTTTCCATATGGCTTTAACCAGATGTCTTTCTGTGAGAGGTTGAGAGGTATGCTGGTGGCTGTAACACAGTTAGAGTGTTGCAAGGGGATATACATGCATGCACACTCCCACTCATGACCTTTACTTGTTGACAGTAGAACCTCTACCTGTGTAGTTATATATACGATACTGATATATACATAACACAAGCACCACAGAGCTACTATAGTGTTGCAGTGTCTGCCAGTACTATTCAGGTGGGTGACAATTGCAGGGGCTGTTAGGATTGCCAATGGGGAGTTAACGAGCCCTTAACATGGTAGACACATCTCAAACAAACACACACACACACACACACACACACACACACACACACACACACACACACACACACACACACACACTGCTCCATTGGGACATGCATTGAAATACACATGCAGACAGAGTTGACTCTTTTCTGATTAGAACACCTACCTATCTTGTTATGTAGAATACAGACTGATATGACTATTGCATGCACCACAGTGCCTTTGTGTTAGACAATGTGTAATGGTGCTTCTAAGGTAGATGACAGCTTTAGGGACCTTGACTAGGTTGGCAATGTGGGAATTAACAGAGTGGAACAGACAGCTTTAGGGACCCTGACTAGGTTGGCAATGTGGGAATTAACAGAGTGGAACAGGCACACAAAATGGTATAACCATCACGTATACACAGACAGGACAGCCACAGCAGATATGCACACAGAAACACATACACTCACACAGTTGGCAATCATCAGATTATAACACCTACCTATCTACTTGTATGTAGTATAGTACTACGTACATATCGGGTCTATATTACATGAACGAGTGATTAAAATGTCGAGTACAAGATACTCAACATACTTTGATCGACTGTTCATTTAATCAGAACCTCCAAATGATGAAGTTTGGAGTTCCAAAATGTTTTGGTCGGCCTTCCTGTTGAGTGTAGCATGTGACATAAAAATGCTACACTGTCAGGTATGGATTTGTAAGAGGCTGCTTTATTTAATATGCCAGCTCAGAAATTGCTGTACATTGGGAAAAGGGCAATTTCTCAGTAATTGCTTGCACGATTTCTGGGAAATTGCCCTTTCCCCAATGTACAGCGATCTCAGAGTTGGTATATTTAGTTGGGGGGGTGTGGGGGGCAAAGCCCCCCACTTTGTTTTAAAAGTATGTGTGTTTGTGTAGGTGTTTGAGTGTTCGAGTGATGTGAGTGTGCAGGGGTTTGTATAAATTAGTTGCATGTGTGTGTGTTGTATATTTGGAGTGGGATAAACAAAATATTTAAATTTTGTTTTGTTCAGTCTTTTTGGGTTTTGATTACATGATTGAGCGATCAAAATATGTCGAGCATATTGTACTCAACATTTTGATCAATCATTCATGTAATATAGATCCTACATTTCGCATGTGCCACCGAGATTATATGCCAGGGACATAACCCACAACCTCTTACACCAATTAATCTTGGGAATGCCTTCATGAATGGTGGGAAAAACACCCAAATTAGGGGCTGTTCTCACATATTGCTCTTACAAATCTAGGCAAGTGATAGGCTAACAGGTTTTGAATCAGCAAGACATTTCAGACTGGTATGACGTCTGAAACTAACATGTCTGTCACTTTTTGTGATGGCAACTGTCACGTATTTGCCAATGATTTGTCATAACACCCCATTGTTATGAGACACGGATCACATATACATTGCAAACATCTGGACATTCTGCATACATCTGTACAGATGACTGGTATGACCTGTACAGTTTAACATGGTGCATCTAAGGTGGATGACATGAACAGGCCCTTTAAAGTAATGCAAAGGGGAGGGGGTCAGCAAGCCTTAAAATGGTATAACCAACACATACACAGGGGATATGCTTCACACAAACACACACACACACACGCACACACACACACACACACACACACACACATATATATATATATATATATATATATATATATATATATATATATATACAGTAGTATATTTGATGGCATTGAAATTCAAACCCCTACCTACTTAGTTCTATGCACTATAGCTCTGCCTACTTATCACATGCGCCCCAGAGCTTATATGCCAAAAAAATGTCCAACAGTGGATCTAAGGTGGATGACATGAACAGGCCTTGTAAAGTACTCCAATGGGGGGGGGGTCACCAGGGTGGAACAAGCCTTAAAATGGTATAACCACCACACACACACACACACACACACACACACACACACACACACACACACACACACACACACACACAAGGTGGGTGATGTGAGATTACAACCCCTACCTCACTACTATTACACAATGTAGCTCACCTTCCTACTGGCAAGTGCCACTGATTACAACTGGTGTGCAAATGTCTGCAGCAGGACATCACTCTATGCCTTTCAGGCTGCCTCCCTCTCTATGCCTCTCTCTCACTCTCTCTGTGTCTCTCTCTCTCTCTCTCTCTCTCTCTCTGTCTGTCTGTCTCGATCTGTCTGTCTGTCTGTCTCTCTCTCTCTCTCCCCCTGTCTCTGCCTGTCTATAATTGATATATTTGTATATGTTACCTATATATATATGTATGTCTATCACACTCAACAGATGCAGCTATATCACATATGTGCCACCTACAGATAGCTGAAGGTAATCCTGTGTGATGGGGTAGGAAGACACAGTTAAGGTGTACATAGCTGTCTGTATGCAAAGACATATCTGGACAACACAGACGTGTAGTCAGATGTGGGTTTAGACATGGGCTGCAGTTCTGTAAGTGTAGGAGCACGCCCAGTATGATCTTCTACAGTAAGAGCGGGAGTAAATTCCAGAGGTAGCTGTACTCTGGTCCAGGATTTTGTTTGCTACAGCTGATCGGCGATTTACTTGTGTAAACAATCCAGCACATCAGTGATATACTGGCTGGGGATCTCCTGGTTGTCTAGTATCCTTATTAACTGAGTCGTATCATGGTATGGGTATAGAGTGTATTGGACTGAGCTGAGTTTTCCATAATATGTGTGGTATATTCTACATAGTACTGTGAGTCCCTGGTATGTCAGTAGCAGATCAGTATAGAGTAATGTGAGGGAGCACTTCCAGACATTTGTTTACTGATCCCATGCATTGCAGGAAACTTTGTTACAGCACAAAATGTTGCAGTGTGCACATTCTATGTTTGTCTGGCCAGTGGTTCCCCTTCCCCTTATGTGTCTCTTTGTCCTGCTGTAGTTCAGTCACAGCCTTTGTCCACACTTGCAGCTGTTATGTATTTGTAGTTATGGTGTGAGTGGGGTGGATGTCGTAGCATCATACACACAGGGTTACAGACTTCACACCTCTGACTGTAACTTTTTAGCAGGTTGTCCATCATTGTGCCCCAAACATCTGTTGTGGTCCTCAGGCGGTTTGTGTTGCATTGCTATTATAAGCCTACAGGTTGGCCATAGATCTCCAACATCAAAAACAAGGAGGAAATAATGCCTTGAAAGTCACAATAACCAAAAAACACAAAAGCACACAGGAATCCAGTAACCACAGCTCCACGAAGTGAATAAGGCAGCAACATTTAATCTTGTTTTAACGCTTCAAACAAAACAACTGCGTTTTCATCTACCTACATACAGAACTTCATCAGAAATACAAAAAAAAAACAAATTCCATCCTTTTATACTACTTCCTATAACATTTAATCACTTGAAAACCCTTTATTATAAATGAACTAATTAGTAACTAAGCAACCATAATTATCTAAAATTCAAGTTACAAGCAAACTATAGTAATGAATGTTAGTATAAAAATTTGATATAAATTCACAGTACTACATACAAAATGTCAAAAAGGAATGTATTTTTCAACCCATTTAAAAACAAACTAGTGTGCAAAACAATGTTAACATTCTAACTATATACATACAATAAGTTAAAAGTAAAACATGTAAAATGCTATAAATATAATGGACATAGTATACAAAACAAACCAATACTGCCATCTCCTGGCTTTGTAAGCACAATACAACTAAATAAATTTCAACCAAATCTTGTCTTAGCAGAAGCCAACATTTTTTTTAAAAAAGGACCCAGTTAAAGTTTAGCAGACTGGTCACCTGAATAGTTTATCAGACCTGAGTTTAAGAACTGGGGCTAATGAGAAATGATTATTGAGTCCTGGTAGCCTATTGGCTTCTAATCTGAGTTGCCAAAATAGCTCCCTAAACTCAATAGTTGCCTCCAAGGGACCCCCCCCCCCGGGTCCAATTTCACTTTTTCAATGATAAAAAATAAAAAAAAACTGCTTCAGTGCAATACGTACTATGTTTGTACAGGGAATTATTAATGTCCTGCTTCCTAATATCGTTAAGGTGTTCATATATACGCCTCTTAAATTTCCTGTTTGTCTTTCCTATGTAGAAACACCCACATATTTTACAAATAGCAATGTATACGACCCCAATAGTATCACAATTACAGTGTGTGTTGGTCTCCACCTCATTCCTATCCTTCAAACTCACACCATTTCCCTGAAGTACATAAGGACATTGTGTGCAAGAACCACACTTGTATGTGCCATTACTTTACCTGCCCTGTTTTGTTTTATGATTTTCTAACATTTCCTTAATATTCTTGCTCTTCCTGTAAGTGAATTTCAGGGGGTCCTTAAACAGTTGCTCTAAGTCTGAATAGTTACCAAACCTCTCCCAATTCTTGGAAACAATGTCCCTAATATAATGAACATTACTACTAAAATTCAAGACAAAATTACTGCTCCAGTTAATTTCAGTAGGGATGTTGTTGGCTTCCTGACCCACTACAAACTCGGGAACCCCTAAAATAGGGCTAAATCTACCTCTCCTCTCCTTCTTAATTTCATTCTCAATTTCTTCCACTAAACCCAAATAATACTTCCTTTCTAAAAACATCTTTCTCAGTTTTTTACTTTCTACAGTATAATCCTCGTCTAAAGAAGTCATTCTGCAACTCCTAATGAATTGTCCTTTTATAATTCCCATCTTTTGACTAAAAGTGTGGGCACTAGTAAAAAACAATTAGGAGTTCGATAATGTCGCTTTTCTATAGACATTTGATTTACATATTTTCTCCTCTGGAACCTTTTCTACTACTACAGCTAAATACTGTAGTCTCACATGAGAAATAACTTGAGTAAACTTTAAAAATTATGTTATGTTATTCATATACTCAATAAATTCATATAGTATCACTTTGGGTCCAACCCAAAAGATGCAGATGTAATCTAGGTAACATCTATAATAGCTCCAATACTGTGAGTATTCTGAATGAAACAAACATTTCTCCTCCCATGTGGACAAGACTAGGTTGGCGTACGTGGGGGCACAACAGGCCCCCATAGCTACTCCACTTATCTGCTTGAAGAACTCACCTTCAAAAAACAGGAAATTGTGTCTAATCACTATCTCCATAAGTTCTATAGGAACCCCTATGGTATCACTATCATTACTACCCTTTATTCTGAGTGCTTCCTCAAACCATTCTAGTCCTGCCTTATGGGGTATAACATTAAACAAATCCTGGATATCCAGTGTAACAAATATTAAATCATCCTGATATAAATTTCCATCAATACTTCTCAAAAAATCCCAAGAGTCCTTAAGGATGCCCACCTTCTCAGACCAAGCCTTTTTTAATCTCAAGTCCAAATATTTGGCTAGTGGATTGGTTTTAGATCCTGTAGCTGCCACACTTGGTCTGAGAGGTGGGTTGCCGACATCCTTATGGACCTTGGGTATATCAAAAATTGAAGGAACTTTAGGTTTTTCCATAACTAAGTATTGATATACTTATTGACTAATCATGTCATCCTTAAACATTTCTTTTAACATAAAGTCAGTTTTCCTATATGCAACATTAATTTCATTGCGAGACACTCTGGTATATCTATCAGTGTCATTTAATATATCCAACAGTTTGGCTGAGTACGTAATACTATCCATAATAACCACCCTCCCCTCTTGTCAGGCTTCATAACCCTGACATTTTCATTCTTCCTCAAATAATTCAACAAGTCATTTTACTCTTTACTCAGGTTGTAATGCCTACTTGAATTTCTTAGTCTCTGTCTAAGCTCCATTTCAACCTGGGTCTCACAATTCTTGAGCTGGGGATGGAGGGGTGAATTGTACATGCTCTTTTTCTTAATTAAATGGACATTAGGTCCGTTATTTTGTATAATAAGTTCTAAATTCTTTTTCCTCAAAAATAAATTCAAGTCTATTAAGACATTGGAAATGTTACTCACAGTACTTGTTACAAATTTAAGTCATTTACTAAACAAGCTAAAGTACACATGGTCCATATCTAAATAACTATAATTAAAAATGCTGAAATTCTGATACATATGTCTGTAACCTTCCACTACAATATGTCCATCTCCAAGCATATTCTGTGCCATGCTACAATTTTGAACATTTAAACTTAGTACCTCCTCCCTTTCTGTTGTCCCCCCCCCCCCCGGGGTAGTGATAAATCACTGGTGTCTGTTGTTTGATTCCCTCCAACCTCTTCAATGGGGGGAATTCTAAAGGGTCATCTAGAACATACCCCCCCGCCCTACTGCACCTTGAAAATTAGTATAATCACCTTCAGTATTCCATTCTGTGTTATCAGCTCTCTCCCAGGGTTCACCACCCCTACATGATTAGTATTATTCCAGTATGGTCTCCTGGTGTTGGTCTTGGGTTTGGGCTAAGAGCATTGTTCCCTATACTCCACTAGGTCCCTGTCCAATGTTTTTTACATTTTCTATCATAAATATGCTTACATGTATCTTCAATTTTGTCCTTCACTTTAAAATATTTTGTTTTTTTCCACCTCCACTGTAAACAAGAGGTCTGTTACTATGGCATGATTAATTTTGTCTATATTTTTATAAAATGTATCCATTTCTTTTTCATTGTTATTAATAATAGCTCTCATAACATCTAATCCACTATTGTTAAATATTTTGAGCAACTCTTTATGAAATTCACTACCATCCCTCACATTGTTGGGATATTTAAAAATACGTAATTCCTTTGGCACAATTTCCCTTCCAATGGATTCCTTTAAGTAACAGTTGTCCATATGCAAGATTTTATATCTTAACATCAAATCATACAATAAATTAACATTTATGTTGTAACTGTTGACATATTATTCAATGTCCTAGTCATGTCAGAGTAACTGTCGGCAAAATTACAGTTACTTTTAAGCCATTGAAAAACAGCATGAATTTCCCACCATTGCAAAGTCTCAGTAACATTTCCGGTGTTGTTAACACTAATAGTAGCTAAATTGGAACAGTCACCTTGTTGTTCTTCGATTCTGGTTTCCTTCCTTCCACTTAAATTACAGTTGGTAGATCCGGATAACAAATGCATTTCTCCTCGATCACCTTGACTTAAAAAAAACAGCTGAATTCTCCTCTCTTCCGAATTCTCACCCCTCCATCCTTGAGGCAACTATGTGTCCGGTAACAATTCTGCAAGTGACATTGGACATCCTAGTTGTTTAGATAATGCCTCCTGGTTGCCAAGCAAAGAATCTGCTTCATTATTGTCATAAAATGAAATGCCAGCCGAACTAGTTGGGTGCTGAGTCAAAATAGCCACCAACTGTGTAAGTTGCCCTTCCACTCGTGCAAACCTCTCGCTCACACTCTGTAAGTCACTTGTTCTTCCGACTGAAGAGCTGATACTGGTCTCCAAATCCACCATAAAGTAACAAAAAACTCAAACCTCAAAAACAAGGAGGAAATAGTGCCTTGAAAGTCACATTAAGCAAAAAGCACCAAAGCACACAGGAATCCAGTAACCACAGCTCCACGAAGTGAATAAGGCAGCAAAATGTAATCTTGTTTTAACGCTTCAAACAAAACAACTGCGTTTTCATCCACCTACATACAGGATTTCAGAACAATAAAAAACAAATTCCCTCCTTTTATACTACTTCCTATAAAATGTAATCACTTGAAAACCCTTTAATATAAATAAACTAATTAGTAACTAAGCAACCAGTGTTTGTCTTTTCGGCTTTTCCCGGTTAGGGGTCGTCACAGTGGAACTCTGGTCCGCTAATGATTGGCAGTGGATTTTTTATGGTGCTGAGCTGCAGGCCCGACACGCAACCTTTAGTGAAGGCACGCCCATTCACGCTGTCTTTCGGAGGCCACTCGACCACAGGGAGGACATGCAGACTGCACACAGAAAGCAGAGAATCGAACAGGAGAACCTTTTGCTGTGAGGCAACAACGCTAATGCTGTACCACTGCGGCTTATCAGTAACTAAGCAACCATAATTAACTAAAATTCAAGTTACAAGCAAACTATAGTAATGAATGTTAGTATAACAATTTGATATAAATTCACAATACTACATACAAAACGTCAAAAAGGAATGCATTTTTCAACCCATTTAAAAACATACTAGTGTGCAAAACGATGTTAACATCCTAACTATATACATACAATAAGTTAAAAGTAAAACATGTAAAATGCTATAAATATAATGGATATAGTATACGAAACAAAACAATACTGCCATCTCCTGGTTTTGTAAGCACAATACAACTAAACACATTTCAACCAAATCTTGTCTTAGCAGAAGCCAGTTAAAGTTTAGCGGACCTGAGTTTAAGAACTGGGACCAATGAGACATGATTATTGAGTCCTGGTAGCCTATTGGCTTCTAATCTGAGTTGCCAAAATAGCTCCCGAAACTCAATAGTTGTCTCCCAGGGACCCCACCCTAGGGTCCAATTCCATTTTTTCAATGATAAAAAAAAACAAAAACTGCTTCAGTGCAATACGTACTATGTTTGTAGAGAGCATTATTAATGTCCTGCTTCTTAATATCATTAAGGTGTTCATATATACGCCTCTTAAATTTCTTATTTGTCTTTCCTATATAGAAACACCCACATATTTTACAAATAGCAATGTATACGACCCCAATAGTATCACAATTACAGTGTGTGTTGGTCTCTACCTTCTCATTCCTATCCTTTAAACTCACACCGGACATCCAGGATTTGTTTAATGTTATACCTCATAAGGCAGGACTAGAATGGTTTGAGGAAGCACTCAGAATAAAGGGTAGTATCGATAGTTCATAGGTTCATAGGTTCATAGGTAGGAACTAGGCTATCTGCCTAAGGGCATTTATAAGCCTAGCCAGAGTGTGTCAGCTTTCACTGCCCCATTGATTAATTAACTAAGCCTCTGTCAAAAAGAGCCAATGAAGTGATCCCAGGGGTGTATTTTCTGTTACCCATCCACTCGTCAAGGCTTCTCTTGAAGAGTGTTAGTGTGGGACTCTGCCTGATGTAATTTGGAATTTTGTTCCAAAGCATGGGGAGTCTCTGTGACAGGAATCTATCCCTCCAGCATGTTCTATTTATTGTTGTGGTGAGGTTTAGCTCACTAGAGCGCGGGGCTCGCAGTGACTTGGATTAGTGATACCATAGTGGTTCTTATAGAACTTATGTATATAATGCTTAGACACAATTTCCTGTTTTTTGAAGGTGAGTTCTTCAAGCAGGTAAGTGGGTTAGCTATAGGGGCCTGTTGTGCCCCCACGTATGCCAACCTAGTCTTGTCCACATGGGAGCAGAAATATTTATTTCATTCAGAATACTCACAGTATTGGAGCTATTATAGAAGTTACCTAGATGACATCTGCATCTGTTGGGTTGGACCTGAAGTGATACTATATGAATTTATTGAGTATATGAGCGTTGTTGCCTCACAGCAAGAGGTTCTCCCATTCGATTCTTAGCTGGAGCACCTTCTGTGTGGAGTCTGCATGTCCTCCCCGTGGTTGAGTGGCATTCAAAAGACATGTGTGAATGGGCATGCCTTCGTTGAAGTTCGGGCTGACACCTCGGCACCATAAAAATCTATTGCCAATCATTAGCGGACTGGAGTTCCGCTGTGGCGACCTCTAAAAAAGCCGAAAGAAGAAGAAGAACTACAGAATTTTTAAAGTTCACTCAAGTTATTTCCCATAAGAGACTACAATATTTAGATGTAGTAGTAGAAAAGGTTCTAGAGGAGAAAATATTTAAATCAAATGTGTATTGAAAAGTGACATTATCGAACTCCTATTTGTTTTTTACTAGTGCCCACACTTTTAGTCAAAAGATGGGAATTATAAAAGGACAATTCATTAGGAGTTGCAGAATGACTTCTTTAGACGAGGATTATACTGTAGAAAGTAAAAAACTGAGAAAGATGTTTTTTAGAAAGGAAGTATTCTTTGGGTTTAGTGGAAGAAATTGAGAATGAAATTAAGAAGGAGAGGAGAGGTAGTTTTAGCCGTATTTTAGGGGTTTCCGAGTTGGTAGTGGGTCAGGAAGCCAACAACGTCCCTACTGAAATTAATCGGAGCAGTAATTTTGTCTTGAATTTTAGTAGTAATGCTCATTATATTAGGGACATTGTTTCCAAGAATTGGGAGAGGTTTGGTAACTATTCAGACTTAGAGCAGCTATTTAAGGATCCCCTGAAATTCACTTACAGAAAGGGCAAGAATATTAAGGAAATGTTAGAAAATCATAAAACAAAACAGGGCAGGCAAAGGAAGGGCACATACGAGTGTGGTTCTTGCACACAATGTGCTTATGTACTTCAAGGAAATGGTGTGAGTTTAAAGGATAGGAATGAGGTAGAGACCAACACACACTGTAATTGTGTTACTATTGGGGTTGTATACATTGCTATTTGTAAAATATGTGGGTGTTTCTATATAGGAAAGACAAATAGGAAATGTAAGAGGCGTATATATAAACACCTTAACGATATTAAGAAGCAGAATATTAATAATGCCCTCTACAAACATAGTACGTATTGCACTGAAGCAGTTTTTGTTTTTTTTATCAATGAAAAAGTGGAATTAGACCCTGTGAGGGGGGGGGGGGGTCCCAAGGAGAAAACTATTGAATTTAGGGAGATATTTTGGCAACTCAAATTAGAAGCCAATAGGCTACCAGGACTCACTGATCATGTCTCATTGGCCCCAGTTCTTAAATTCAGGTCTGCTAAACTTTAACTGGGTCCTTTTTAAAAAAAAATGTTGTCTTCTGCTAAGACAAGATTTGGTTGAAATTTGTTTAGTTGTATTTTGCTTACAAAACCAGGAGATGGCAGTATTGTTTAGTTTTGTATAGTATATTCATTATATGTATAGCATTTTACGTTTTACTTTTAACTTATTGTATGCATATAGTTAGAATGTTAACAGTGTTTTGCACACTAGTGTGTTTTTAAATGGGTTGAAAAATGCATTCCTTATTGACATTTTGTATGTAGTATTGTGAATGTATATCAAATTTTTATACTAACATTCATTACTATAGTTTGCTTGTAACTTGAATTTTAGATAATTATGGTTGCTTAGTTACTAATTAGTTCATTTATATTAAAGGGTTTTCAAGTGATTAAATCTTATAGGAAGTAGTATAAAAGGAAAGGGAATTTGTTTTTTATTGTATTTCTGATGAAGTCCTGTATCATGGTGGATGAAAACACAGTTGTTTTGTTTGAAGTGTTAAAACTAGATTAAATTTTGCTGCCTTTTTCACTTCATGGAGCTGTGGTTACTGGATTCTTGTGTGCTTTGGTGGTTTTTGGTTATAGATCTCAAACACTTACAGACAGACATCTGGACAGGCTCATATATAACAGTCAGACACAGGCCCAGACATGGGGGCAGGCTCTTAATATTGCTCTTCCAAACGTACACAGTTAGTAGAATGGTTTTGTATTATCTTGCATTTACTTATGGGTATGACATCTGCATGTCAACTGTCTGTCATTGATGTTTTCACATCAACCTTTATTGGTTTGCAAATCGTTTGGCAGGCAAATGCAATGTTATGGCAAGCAGAAGAGATATATGAGACATACGTGTGGACATTATGTGACACCCTGTCATTCCAGGGGTATGGATGTTGCCCACTGACTTGTTGTCAGTACTGACACAGTGAAGTGGCAGCCTTTATATCCTGGCACTCGACTGACTTGCCACAACCTGCTGTTTTACTAGGCACTCTATAGGTTACTAAGAGCTGTGTACTGTCCATATGCGTGGCCCCTTGTCCCTCCATAGTCCAGCTTTCCAGCAGTAACAAATATTGAGTTCTGTCCAGTGTGTACAACTCCTACTGCTGGTGTAGCTGACATGCAAAATAGTTGCCAGGGCTAGTCTCAAACCATGGGCCCTGATATCTAAGATACTCTACTTAGACCACTAAGCCACACCAGGCACCAGTAAATGCTGTCTACTTCCTGGCACTATTAACCACAAACATACATAGCAAATTGACCTCTGCATATTGTAGAAATGGAAAAAGTTATCAAGTTGATTGTGACAACAATGGGAATGTGTGGCCTACTGCTATCACATAAATGTTATTGCAGTTCTATGTGAACATGGCTGTGTTGAGGGGAGGGGAGGCACACCTCTAAACTGTACACATTTTCACAGACTGTCCAGATGTTTGACTCATATTTGGGGTCCAGTTCTCATAAAATTGTGGTTGTGTGGCAAATAATAGTGAAATCATTAAAGACTAAAGTTAGACAGTAATGACAGACATTTGAGTTTCAGACTTTTTGCCCTTTAGAGAATTCATGCTACTGAAACAGCTGTCATTTTATCAATTTTCTATGTTTGTAAGAGCAATATTTAAGACTATTCCCTGTTTTAGGCCTTTGCTCCACCTTTCTTTATGGCTTTGTACAGATTTCTTGCTGTTATATGTTTAGAGCTATATATGGGACTCCAACATTTATGTCCATGCATTTGTCCTTTGCCCTGATGTTTGCAAGTGCCTAACATAGTGCAGTAGATTTTCCTGGCTTAGGGCATACTGCATATTGTGGGTCAGCCATTATTTGGTAGAGGGTACCTGTTGTCCCACATAGCTGTCCAATGTCTGCTGCTATCCTGGTAACCCACTCCATTCCCAGGCATACATGCAGCAATACCATACATATGCTACCACAGTTTACTACTCCATTCATTTGTTGTTAAGAAGAGTGGCTTACCTTGTGCCTGCAGCACTTGTGAGGACAGTGCTTTAGGGTTGACTCTGTTGGATGCACACAGTACACAGCCTATACATGGTAAAATACAGGATGTGTGATGTGTGTGACATCCTCTTTACTGTGTGCATGAGTTGGAGTGAGGTGTCAGTCCCTGGGTGACAAGGGTGTCAAGTGTATGTGCTCTGGGTTGCCTCTTTGCCAAGGCAAGGGCATACTGGGCATGCCTACATCTGCCTACAGGGACAGGATAAGGGGATTTCTTCTCTGAGTCCCCCCTGTGCCTGTGGGGACCTTGGCAATGGTGGGGGGCTGTGCCCCCCTTCCCTTTGATGTTCCTGCCACAGCTGTTTCTGCAGAATCATATTGTGTAGCATGGCAGATACTATGAACATGTGTGCACATGTGGCTGGAGAGTACTGCAGGGCTGCACCAGATATGTCAAGGCAGTGGAACCATGACTTGAGCAGTCCAAACACATGCTCTTACGATGTTACTAGTTTGTGTGTGTGCCACATTATGGCATTCTTCAGTGGGTGCATGTGCATTTCTTATGGGTGTCATCATCCATGGTTCCAGTGTGTAACGAGCATGCCACACTAGACGGCCATATGGGTTGCCCCCCTGGCAAATGCCTGGTACAGCTGAGACGTGCCATAAGTGGGAGTCTTGATAATTGCCAGGACTTCCAGCACACACACTGATGACAATGCCCTGGGCATTGCACATGACCTGGCAGGTGATGGAGTGATAGACCTTGCAGTTGGCGCAGACTCTACCCTCCTCACTGAGTTGTACTTTGATGTGCACATGAGTGCAGTCTATGGCACCCAGTAACTCTGTGTAGTGTGCTACATGGTGGAAGAGACACATTTTGCTGGTCCTCTCTTCAGGGGTGTTGGGGAAATAAATGTGCTCACTGGCATGTGTTAACATGACATCTAGGAACTGGTGGACTACCCTTTATTTGGATGGCTGTGAGATCCCCATGATGTCCCAAATAGGTCTTTGGAAACTACCTGTAGCTATTATTCTTAAGGCTGGGATGTGTTCCCCTCTGTTGACTCTGGGTCTGAGGTGAGGGCGGCAGTGCTCAGTGAGTTGCTCTAGTATGTCCCTGTCCACTCTGTCTCGCTCTGCTATCTCCAGCTCATGTAGCCCCTGTAAGGTTACGCTGGGTTTGAAAACTCTTCTTCTCCTCAGTCTGGGCCAGTTGTCAGTATCATCCTCATCACTGCCCTCAGCCTGTAGCATGTAGAAATGTAGCAAAGCAGCAGAAGCAGCCCCTATCATTTTGTCATTTAAAATTCTCAAGTGTGTACTCCAATGGTGCAGAATATGTGGGGAAATCATATTGAAGGGTGTCTGTATACTTTATACTGCTGTGCTGCAGATGCAGCCTTTGTGATTGTCTGACTATGATATATTCCACCTGACAGCTACATTATTGAGGGGTTTGAATGGCCCACTGTGAGTGGCAGAGGGCTTATTAGTCATTTATATTTGATTGCCTTTTCTCAGCTATTTCCTTTTATTATTTTTTTTTTCAATTTCCTCCACTTCTAAGCCCCGCTGTGCACCAGGCAAACCTGTGGAGTGTAAACATTGCTGAGCAGAAAGTTCCCACCCCTGTACACAAGCATGCTCAGCATTTCTTTAACCAGCTAAGCACAGCTTAGCAGCCACAGACACATGATTAGCTGAGCGCAAACAGGAGCCACTGAGCTCCAGTCTGCTTACACAAACCTCGACACATACCCTTTTCATGGCAGCTGCCACTTTTGCCTACACTACCATGTTGTAGCCCTTACACAGTTAGGTACCTCAATAAACTTAGCTCATTTACATACACATAACCGGGTATACTCTAGTTACTATATTACACCAGAGCCTATGTCCCTAGCAACCACTATAACCTTCCATTGTATAACTCTGCCTACTAGTCTGTATAATGGGAAACTTTAATATAGCTTTATATCTCATATTTTACTATTTTAAATTTTATTTTACGATCTATTATGTTTGCGCATTACTGCTCACCACTTAAACGTGTCATATGTGTTAAAAATACATTTGATTTTTCAGTAATTGCATCACTTTTAAATGCCAATGACCATAATTTTGGCCATTGGCATGCCTACTGAACCTAATATATGCTATTATTTGAGCTGTCACAGCCACCTTTTTTATTTTGTACATTCTGGTACACAGTAACCGTATACATTTTTCCTACAGACATGTCTTTTACAAGGATGCCAGTCTGCTTACTGGATTGCAAATTCACCTCATTTGCATGGTTTTTACCCCAAATAATGTGATTTGTATTATGCGGTTGCCTCTGTGTCCAAACAGAGCTGGAAGGATTGTGCACACCCCACCCTTGTTTCCTGGATTGCTCGGCCTCCTGACTTCGTGATTGGGCTGCGGCATTATTCTAACATGGATAATCAGTCCGTGTAGGGTTTACTGAATTACCCCCAATGTCTTTGCATAAGTTAAAATTGTTTTTTATTTTTATATTTTATAACTGTATTTTGTAGAAAAAAAACAATTAAATACACTTGAACTTGAACTAGTAATCTATTCCCAGTCAGTATTGAGGCCCAAGGGTTTAAGGATAAAGTAGGTTCCAAGTTTTTTTTTTTTTTTTTTTTGTCTTCTAAGTCCCTGCCCAAATATGTTGGAATTTTCTTGCACTTATACTACAAGAATGAAGTGCAAATTAACTTTAGACATTCATGAGGCATTCACTGTGTTTGGTCTTGGAGACAGGTGCAATCTATATGGAATGTCCTTGAGTAAAATGTTTTCATGCTATTAATTTATTTACTATGTAATAAAATATAAAGTATGAAAAGATTTCTATCCTTGTCTAATTGAAAAAAAAAATGACCTCATAACTTTTGATCTCAGATAATTAACAATCGGGACCCAGTACAGTAATGGCATCTGTGCAAACAGCAAAGATTGTTATCATGGGTTCAAAAATGAAATAGTTTATTTGTAATATGAGTATACGAGTGTTTGTGTTTCTTTTACTCATCTGAAGGACATTTTTTCAAAGGACTTTCTTTTTTTACCCTCAAGTTCAGGCTGAGTGGGCACCATTTTCAGCTATGGCACTACCTTTATTTTTAAACACCTTTACTGAAGTATCACTTGTGACAAAGGCGTATTTACATTTGTATAAAAGCAATCAAACTGTATTAACAAGTTAAATGTATATAAATGAAAACAAACCACACAAACACAATCCTAGTTGCCAGGATTTTACATCACAAAGCATACTGACACACTCCCTGTTGTAAACATTATACATTACTTATAATCTACCCAGTTGTTTTCAGTCAAGCATTACATAGCTCATTTAAGTCCTGCCTTCCTTTAAGCCTCATTCCTCCTTGCTTCCACAACTTCAATTTTTTTCCTCTGTAGTTTGCTCCTACCTTTTTCTGAAGATCTTGATTCCAGTTGTTTTATCTTTGGTGCTGTGTTCACTAATTCTAATATAATTGCATATACTGCCATTGGTTCATAGGAAACTATTAGGCTATCTGTCTGCACTCTATTGCATGCCTAGCCAATAACCAGGTAGTGACCAACGGTGAGAATCAAATACTGTACATCATGTCTACAATATAAACTCCTTAACCATTATCATATCCCCATTCCCTGAGATATAATAGTTCAATTTTGGCCACAACTCCTTATGTAAATGAACTGATGCAGACTTATTAGGAGGAATCAGCAACTGGGGCACATAAACAGGACCCTAAATTATTTCCATATCGGCTGCTTTATTGGTATACTTTAAGGATCACACACAGCATCCTGAAGAATGATGGAGGGAAATAGAAAAGGGACTCCTTATTTGTGGGTTATGGATCATGGTTTCATATATTGTTATTAGGCTAATGCCCTGAGGGGCTTCTACACCTAGTCAAGATTTCCCAAAAGAATATTGATGTCTTGTATCCAAATAGGACATTGGCAGCCAGATATAGGTTCATAGGTTCATACTAGGCTATCTGCCCTAGGGCATTTAGAGTTGTGTGGCTTTCACCACCCCTTAGGTTGAAGAATATTATACCCATTAGTTTGCCGTGCCTCTGTCCAGCAGTGATACAGAGATGATCCCCAGGGTAAACCTACGATCTCCCATCCACTGGTCAAGATTCCTCTTGAACAGAGCCAGCGAGGTGCTCTGTCTCACATGGACCAGGACTCTGTTCCACAGCATAGGGAGTCTCTGGGTGATGAATCTGTCCCTCCAGCACATCCTATTTATATCCGTGTTGAGGTTTAAGTCTCTTGCTCTTGTGGCTCTGGTGGATTTGGATTTTTTGAGGTGGAGCATGTCCATTAATTCCGGGTTGGACATGGCCTTGTATGTCAGGCACAGGTCACCTCTGAGCAGACGGTATGCGACTGAATAGAGCTGGAGTTTCTTCAGTCGGGCAGCATATGGCATATTTTTGAGCCCCTTTATCCTTTTGTTGAGGAACTTTTGGGGTCTTTCCAATTACTGCAGGTGTCGGGTAAGATACATTCCGAATGGGGCATTGTACTCAATCATTGGTCTGATAAGTGAAGAGTACAGGGGAACAATGACCTCCCTTGATCTGGATGTGAATCCCTTCATAATCAGGTGGGCAATGTAGAAGGTCCTCCTAACCACTTTGGCAATGTGAGTGTCAAAAGAAAGGTTACTGTCAACTTGGGTCCCTAGGTCCCTGATAACCTCTTCTGTGCTTAATGGATTGCCACCTATGTGGTAACTTGGGGTTACCTTGTTTTTACCAAAGGGTATGACTATACATTTTTGGGCGTTTAGCTTAAAGCCATGGCTCTGGCACCAGTTATCCATTTCTATGAGACCTCTCTGAAGGATATCTGTGTCTGATGGATTTTCAACTATGGCGCCCAGTTTGCAGTCATCTGCAAACTTTGTCAGCCACAATCCTCCTATGCTTGCCTGCACTTCTGAAAAGTAGATGCCGAACAAGAGGGGGCCCAGGACTGAGCCCTGTGGGACACTGCTTGTGACCGGCTTGGAGTCTGACATGGCACCAGCAACTCTAACCCTGTGGGTTCTGTCCTTGAGCCAGTTTGCAACCCATCTTGTGACATATGGGTTTACATTTAAGCTGGTGAGCTTTTCTATGATACCTGAGTGGGGTATTGTGTTGAAAGCTTTTGCAAGGTCAAGGTAGGCTGTGTGAACTGCCTTACCCTCATCAATGGCCTTGGTGACTGTTTCAAAAAAGTCGACCAATTTCAAGAGGCATGATCTGCCCTTGACAAAGCCGAATTGGGTAGGATCCAATGTATGTAGGTCCCCTACGTCTTTATTTATGAGTTCCATTATGATCCTCTCCATAGCTTTGCAGACCAGGCTTGTTAAGCTTATGGGGCGGTAATTACCAGGGTCCATAGAAGCACAGCCTTTGTGGAGTGGGACCACAGTTGCCGTACGCCACTCTTTGGGTACGTATCCTGTGGTAAGGGTAAGATTAAACAGCAGCCTTATGTGTGAATTTAGTTCCTCATTGAGTTCATGTAGCACACACCCGGGGACACCATCCGGTCCCACTGATGCTGTGTTTTTAGCTTTAGAGAGAGCAGCTCTCACCTGGGCATTTGAGATGATTGGGAGGCTACACTCTGCTGGGATAGATATTTCTCCTTTTGGGGGGGAGGGAGGGGAGAAATTTTCACTGAACCTGTCTGCCAGTATGTTTGCAATGTCTGTGGGTTCAGTGATTTTTGTCTCATTTTGGACTAATTCTGAGCATATCTGGGAGTTTCCACCCAGATTTCTAACATAGCTAAAGAAGGCCTTATGATTGTCTTTTGAGTCCTTGGCGATTTTTCTCTCAAAGTTGGCCTTGGATGATTTTATGAGTGATCGTAGTTTTTACTAGTATTGATCAGAGATGTCTTCCCTTTTAGGGATTTTGCTCTATCTTGTAGTAGCTTTCTCCTCTTGTTGTAAAGTTTGTTTATGGCTGGGGTCCACCAGATCGGGCGCTTCCCTTTGGTGGAAAGGGTCTTGATTTTATTTGGGATTGCTTGATCCATGCAATCCTGGAGGTGCTTGTAGAAAGCATTTGTAAGGGATTCAGCAGCGTGGGTTGTGGTTTCCAATGGCTCAGGGGCCTTGAAGGATACCACACCAGTCTTAAGAAGTGTGAAGTTGGCTTTTGAGAAGTTCTTCACTGTGGTCTTTTTTGTTGGGGGTGGGTGGCGGGATGTGGATCTCCAGTGAGATTAGTTTATGGTCTGATCTCACCAATGAGGGATATACTTCCGGTGTGGAGCATTTTGTCCCCATGTTTGTGATGATCAGGTCTAGTATATTTTCACCTCTTGTGGGAATGGTGACAAGTTGTTCCATAGCATTTGAGTTTATGAACTCCAGGAACCTTTGGGCTAGGGTATTGGGGCTTGAGTAATGTTCCCAGTCTATGTTTGGGTAGTTGAAGTCACCCATTATGATGGTGTTTGGAGAGACATTTATACTCTCCAGTGTCTTCAGGAAGGCTGTGTGGGGTTCCTGAGTTTGAGAGGGTGGCCTGTAACATGCTACAAACTGTAGAGCAGTTTTGCCTATGGTTAATTGCACCTGAATGGTCTCTGATGCTTCGTGAGTTGCCACCAGCCTGGAGGTGTGGGTATCCTTGATGAATATGGATACACCCCCTCCTTTTGTGGTACGGTCCAGGTTTTGGGGCCGGAACGCATGATATGAGGTAAAACCTGATAGTGCCGGGGTGCTCTCAGGAGCCTTGAACCAGGTTTCAGTCACAGCACAGACATCAATGTTCTCCATACTGAGGAGGGCTTCGAGGGCGTGCATCTTGAGATTTAGACTTCTGGCACTGAGCAGCATTACCCTTATTTTTTTTGCATTATTGTTTTCTAGGGCGGTGGATTTAGAATTTGAGCCTTGTCTAAAAAAGGCACTATGGGGGTGGCAAGAGCCTTTGCCAATATCCGGAAACCCAGGGGTGACAGGTGTAAGCCATCCCTTGCGAAGCAGCGTGGCTTGTCAAGCATGTCATTCCAGGCAGACAGACATTGGATCCCCTTAGAATGACACCAGAAATTAAGCCAATTATTAAAACTGATCATTTTGTCTCTGTATTGTGGCATCATTCTTGGTGAAGGTAGGATACTGCTCAGGGTCAGGGTCATACCAGCCTGGGCTACATAATCTGAGAGCTCCTTTATGTCTCTTTTCATGTAGTCCAGGGAGTGCGTCTCAGGTCATTCACACCGGCATGGACAATGACTGAGTCATACTTGTACTTGCTGTGGAGTGACCTGAGTGCTTGTGTTATGTGGCGGATTCTAGCGCCCGACAGGCAGCTTACTGTGACCCTCTCCTTGTTCAGTCTGGTGAGTGGGACGTCAGTGTGTCTGACTATGGAGTCACCTATGACAAGTGTGTCTGGCATTGTGTTTGGCCTTAAGGGCTGTGACTAATTTGCACACTGACTTTGTGATCTATGTGTTGCTTGTGTTATGTCATGAGGTGGCAGTTGTTTGGGTGTCTGCTTTGGAGGCCTCTGCTTTTTTGTTAATTTTTTGATCAGTGCCTCCGAGTATATCTTTGTGTGTTTATGTGTTTGATTTGTAGTTGTGATAGTTCTATGTGAGACTGGGTTTATGGTGTGTGTGGTTACCTACTCCTCCTGTCTGGTTTTGCCAGTCCTGAGTTGAGAAAGTTCAGCCTCCATTTTGGCTATATAGTTGCATCTCTTGCATGATATAGTTGCATCTCTCACATGGAGGACATGTAGATTCTTCACAGATTTACATATAAATGATAAAATGTCAGTCAGAAACTAGTCTTTACAGTGATAATGTTTATTAAATTCTAGAACTCAGACTGGATTTATAAGTCATAACAACACAGTACGTCAATTTTTAATATACGATACACAAAGGTTACACACATATTTATAAGTTACCTCTTGACTGTTGGAGGGGTTTGCATATACTGGAGATGTTTGCCTTTAGAATGTGGGAGGAAACCAAAGCACATAGGAGAGCCCACAAGAACACAGGTAGGACATGTAGATTCTTCACAGATTTACATATAAATGATAAAATGTCAGTCAGAAACTAGTCTTTACAGTGATAATGTTTATTAAATTCTAGAACTCAAACTGGATTTATAAGTCATAACAACACAGTACGTCAATTTTTAATATACGATACACAAAGGTTACAGTATCTCCGTAAGCTCAAGCTGTACATATTCTGTCATTTTTTTCATCCAGTTGTTAATTTTCCTGTGAGGCTGAGTATTTCAGTTTGTATTATTGGATTTTGGAGGCATTAAGAGAAATGTGATTATCCTGATTAAATATGTACATAGACACACACACACACACACACACACACACACACACACATATATATATATTTATGCGTATATACTATATATATATATATATATATATATATATATATATATATATATATATATATATATATATATACATAGTATATAAACATCTTTTAATATTTCTTTAGCTGCACAGAGGTCAAATATCAATGCACTTGCATTGCCTACTATGTAAACATTAAGATGAAATGTTTCAGTGCCTTCTATGTAGCACTACTTTGCATTTGTTAACATGAATATGAACAAGTAATACAAGGTGCTTATTAACATTATTAGGATGAGGTTAGAGAAAATGCCTTGAGAGATCATTAGGTCATAGTATGGTAATAATATCTTCACGCTGCTAAAGATTCTTTACTGCGTAAGATGTTAATACAACTTCTGAACATTTGTGATCTTGGACAATAATTTGGTGAGCTTCTCTGGTAGAAAAGATTCACAGCTAGCCTTCTACAGACTACTATAACAATTTATTCTTGTTTATGCATCTGAGATATTCTTTTTTTGCTAAAGGGTTTGTTGCCTGTATAAATTGTTCTGCAGATGTCTTTGCATTTCAAGCCTTTATACATAACTTCTGGTAATGTTCTGAAGTATGGAAAATATAGCATCAAGTTATTAAGATAACAAATACATTTTGAAGAGATTTGTCCAAAATCATTGAATGATTTGGTTGAGAAGCAACATAATAGATTGATAGTGAGAGCAAAGACTGTTCTTATCACCACAATCATATGGTATAACATCTGCTATTGATTCTCAATGGAAGGACCTTACAAATCTTTGTAAGCTGGTACTGCTGATGTGATTCAAGCTATACATGAGGCATGGTATACACATCTTATATGGTATTATTCATTCTGCTAAAGCACAACCTAACAAGGTATAATCTTTTGGATTAACAGAAATGTATAAAAGTGTCTATTGTTTTGGAGGAACTTAATGTAACATTATAATACAAATTTAGAACATGAATGCCATTGTGGTGTAAATTGATTGGAGTAATTGTTCTTGCTGAATATTGCTCGATAATGTTTATACAAATGTTATTCAATAAAGGTAGTTAAAATAGCTTTTATGTCAGAGAGGAAAGTGAGTAAAAATTAAGTATATATATATATATATATATATATATATATATATATATATATATATATATATATATATATATATATATATGGGTCTAGGTTAGAAGATCAACAGCCGATATAACCGACAACGGATTAGCGGGCGCCAGATGATCGACACTCGGAAGACTGACGCTACGGATGAAAACGCCGACGCCAGGGATAGTGAGTTGGAAAGAAGGCTGTGTGAGTATGCGGTGGTGACGGACGTTAGGGTGCGAGTAAGGTAAGTGTGGATAGTGACAGTCTGTGGGGATAGGGGTGGGTTAAGTGAGTTAGGGTTAGGGCACGGGTTAAGTAAGTGTGCGGTAGTGGTATTTTTTGGGTTAGGGGCGGGTTAAGTGAGTTAGGGTTAGGGTGCGGGTTAGGTAAGTGTGCGGTAGTGGCAGTTTTTTGGGTTAGGGGCGGGTTAAATGAGTTAGGGTTAGGGCGCGGGTTATGTAAGTGTGCGATAGTGGTATTTTTTGGGTTAGGGGTGGGTTAAGTGAGTTAGGGTTAGGGCGCGGGTTAGCTGAGTGTGCGATAGTGACGGACCTTAGGGTAAGGGTTTGGGTTAGGGTTGGACATAGTTGTGTGTGTGAGGTTTAGTGTGGGTTTGTGAGGATTTTGGTGTGCTTGTGTTCTGTGTGTGGTTTTTGGATAAGGGGATGTGTTTTGTTAGTTGATTGTTGTTATTGTGGTGTGTGCAGTGTATGGGGTTTCGTGTTTGTGGACCGTCGGTTACTTGTTTGTCGGGCATGTGAGGTGTCGTGTTTATGGTTTGTCGATAATGTGGTGTCGATGTTTCTGTTGTCGGTGAAAGTGGCTGTCGATCTTATGACCTAGAACCATATACATATATATATATATATATATATATATATATATATATATATATATATATACAATACAGAATATCCCTGGTATAGAGGGAGGCAAATGACATAAGTCGACCAAATCCAGCTGCTTCCTATAAGATAAGATAAACCTCTAATTGCATACAGTACATAAAGTATGAAAAATTAAGTTCTGAACTGTTTCTACCAGAAGAAAAATGGCAGGCAGAGACCAAAAACAGAATGGAGTAAAAAGCAAATCTGTTACCAGTCCTGATATGGACAGAGTATCAGAGACAAGATGGAAAGTGGTTGTACTTCAATTATCTTCTTACTGCAAAATGTCTATAATGATGAATTATCACACACCTGTATACTGTTGAGTACAAAGGTCATTAATGCAGAATTTGTTATATAACCTATCAAATACAAAACAGTACAACTCATGGGTCCAGTAAGAGAGTATGGTTAAAAGTATTCCGTGCAGACCTGCTGCAAAGTCTGCTTCAACCCTGACCAAATTTCCAGATTGCAATGTTTGAAAGAGTGGATGGATTAACATGTGATAACCTTACAATTGTGATCACTGATGCTTATGCTAAGATACCAATTGCAGGCCTCATAGAGTGAGTGCTAACCTCTCTAGATAATGTTTTTTTGTGCTTATCATAGCTGAAAACAATGGAATTACTGGAGTACTTGGAAAGGATGCATTTCTTAGAGCCATTTAGACATTAATGCTTTGCAAAATTATTTTCCCTTCATTTACTTATGCAAAGTGTGAATGTGCTAAGATTAAAGCAATGGAAGATGTTTTTTTAGCTGTTGAGCAAAGAGATCTGTCACTGAATAGCCCCAGCACTTATTCTGTCTACTAACCCAGCCCCATCCAGAGCCCACTCTGATGAACTCTTAATCTCCTTATCAGAATGCTTCCTATTTCATTCTGCTCTTTTGCAATGTAATTTGCTTGCAAAACTATGTTGAATTGACCTGTTTGTACAAAAGTCATCAATGCTACTCTGTACAGTTTGGGAGAGTAAAAACAGTGTTCATTTATGTATCTCATTATGTTGCTGCTTACAAGGTATTGGGCTGAAAGTCTATCTGAGAAACCCTGAGTCCCAAGTAGAAATTTATGTTCTGTTTTTTTCATTTACGTGTTTTGTCTTCTATATATCTGTGGAAGCCTGTGTAATACCATCATTTTGTGCTTATTTGGATGTTTTCTCTACTAGAATAAAGCTTTTCATAGATTGAGAAGAAACACACCTATGGGGATCATTTTGACAAAATGTACTAAATTACTTTAACTTCTACAGTTTTCAATTGAGTGATTTACCTGGTATTCATGTATTGCCTCTGAATTAAGTTTCCTTTTGATATTAAGTATCTTTAATTTGCAATGCTTTTGAAATAATATATATATTGTTAACCAGTTATCAACTGTCAGTATATGGCTGTTTACTTTTCTTCTGTTTGTTTATGTTGAGTATGAGTAAAGTTCAAGCATTCTTAAATAAAAGAAAAGTTTTCTTTTGTGCTCTTTTGATTTGTGCCCAAGTACATGTTCGATTGGGAATCTTACAGTCATTCACCAGATGGATAGTGCATTCCACTGGCTGTAGAAGTGGCAAAAGATTATATGGCATAAACGTGGAGGCTCATCCATATTTAAAGCAAGGGCAACTTGTCCATCTAAAAAATAATGTTCCTTACTTTTTATGTTTATTTATTTATTTTTCATTTGTTTGTGTTATTTTACCCTGTAGACATTGAGCTTCCTACCATGTCATTTCTGACAGTGGTAAAATGATGTCTCACAGTTACTGTATGTGACTAGTATGGTCTCTCTGCTTTCCCCTTTTAAGTAGGTCTTGTCAGAACACTGGCTACAGTTTATGTTAATATTGGTCTTCTGCTTGGGCTGGGATCAGTGTGTCAAAAGCTGCAAGTTTGCTGCAGTGCATGAGATCAAAAGTGTATCTAAACTTATTAAATGTCTCTTTAGCTTAAAGTTACAAATAGGAATGATCATGCTCAGATTTGGGACAGTGATATCTGTGGCTTAGATGTTTAGACTGCAGCAAGTAATAAGTAACTCTCATCAGACTTCTGCCTGATTAGTTCGCAGGAAAGGTGTTCAATCCTGTGTGAGGTTTAAGTATGTAGCATAAAGTAAGCAATTAAATCTTGAATGGCTACTGAGCTAAACTACTGCTGATGATGGTTACATATTTAATTTATTTGTATTAGTTATGGTCCTATAATACAAGATCAAAGCTTTACTTAATCTAATAAGTAAAGCTCGAACGTCCAATATCGAAACCGTAAATTGTCAAACGGCCATTTTAACCAAGGGAAACACTTCCCTTGGCCGTTCTGTGGAGTATGCCTATTTCTCCAATTTGGAGTGATCTCGGAGTTGGTATATTTAGGTAGGGGATGTGGGGGCAAAGCCTCCCCACTTGATTTCGGATGTAAAGTTAAGGTTTCCCTTGGTTGAATTAGCCGATCGAGAATTTTAACTGTCAATATTACAAGATTGAGCTTTAGTTATTCAATTAACTACTAAAGCTTCAATGTTGTAATATAGATGCTTAGTTATCAGGTCCAGCTCACTAAGCATACCACCATATATAAACTAAATGAAATTATGGTAAGATCTTGTAAACATGCTTGCTTGAGAATAAATACAACTCTTTTAATGGGTAAAATTATAAGTGTATCTCAAAATGTATACATAAAGCACATTGTCACCTAGTTGCTACATCAGTAACTTCTTTGATATATTTAGAACACTGCTTATATTGAACTTTCCTGACTTGTTTGATTTTTTAAAGCACACATTGTTGACTCATAAACCTCCTAGGTGTGTTGATGGTGTATGAGTAATATGGAAGAAAAACCTGGCAATCAGCTTCCACTCCTTACTTTCCTAGTAAACACCAGAGGTGATGGCAGCTATTCATAACATTGCTGTAGGAATCAGATGTGATTCAGGATTGGTAGATGTAGAGCACACAATCCCTGGGATTCATAAAGAATCACAGTGCTAGTAGTAAGAGCTATGGTAAAAGGTGACTTCTTACACAATGTAGCAATTTGTGATCCAGAGACACATTAGCCACAATGTGGAAAGAACTCGTTACCATCCGATTTGCATGTCACTGAGATGCCTTTAAGTATCATTAGTTCTAATCAGCATATTTCTGTGGTAGTTAATACCGGGTGGCTATGCTTCTCATTGACACAGGCACTCCCATTCACCCACACACACACACACACACACACACACACACACACACACACACACACACACACACACACACGCACACATGCACACACGCACACACATTCAAGCACACAAACACACACATAACACAACACATACCTTTTACTTGTCCCTGAGTTGACATAAAATCCACAGTGTCTCTTTTTATGTTTTTATCCATATCCTTGAAAATCACAGATCCTCACTATCAGTCAGTATTGCCAGACGTTAGTGTTTCTAGACCTTTTGTCCTAGTGCCTTTTTAATTGAGTTCTAGTTATATTTTAAACATTCTCCCTGGTATTACCTAGTGTTTCTCCTGGCATTGTAATGAAGCCATTCATGCACACAAACATTCCATATCCTTCTCAACTGTCAGTCCCTGATTGTACAGGATGCTCAATGAAATGAAATAAATTTCAGACTGCATAGTTGAAACTTTTGATATTATAGTTTATGGACTCTGCTTTAGTGATACCTACATTCTGCAGTCATGTAGCAAATCTGGTAAATATTCTTATTCTTCAGTATTTAGAATGCAAACAACCTTGACAAAGGCAATGCATGATATTACTTCATCCATGGTCTGTATCCAAGCTGATACTGCATGGTATCAAATTACATAAATATTTACAAGAAGAGAAGTATTTATAGAACTAGACAGATATATATGCTGAAGAGAAGAAATATATTTGCCACCAACACTTTTGTGTTTGAAAGAACAGAAGTGCAATTTTCAGTGAAATAATGCAACCACCTGGATTCACTCATTGTATAAACACCTGGCAGAAAATTGGAAGCTTTGGATACATAAAGTGAATACATTCATCAGTGACACACAGGGGATATATTAGTGGTGTCATGAGCCTCAGCCTTTAGAATACTATATCAGTTTTTAAATCTAATGCTACAACATGTTAGGGATCACATCTGGTTTCCAAGTTTCCCAAAGGAGAGAGCACCTACCATGCAACAATTCTATGCTGTATCACACTTCCTTGAAGTTCTGCAGCCATAGATTGCACATACATAGAATTAAAAGCCTCACCTTGTCAACAGGATAGGAGATACATCAACAGGAGAGACTATCACTCTATCAACTGTCAGGTGGTTTGTAATAGCCATGGGAACATCTACCAAGTGTGTGCATGTATCCCTGGCAGTTTTCATGACCCATATGGTACTCCTGTGACTTGCACATAAAGTTTGCTAGGGTTAACTTTCCACAAAGTCATTTAGTGGGAGATGTTGGTTATGCACTGTAACTTTGGTTAATGGCACCCATGAGAAACCCACACAATCCCTCTAACCAAAATACAGAGATGCACATGCTCAAATTACGAATATTACAGAGTGTGTATTCAGTTTGCTCAAATCAAGGTTACAAAGTCTAGACACAAATTGCGGTTCTCTGCATTATGACCCAGATACCTCAGTAAACATGCTCACAATATGTGCCTTGTTGCAAAATACAGTTGCCAAAAAAATACTGCAACAAGGACAACAATGCCAAGGATCACAGTTTTTATCACTTCATGCATGGTCAGCCTATACAGATGAGGACTCTGAGGAAGACCCAACAGTTGTGGATGATTCTGACAAATGTAGCCATGCACAATATGCATGGCATTGGACAAGAGGAAAACAATAGCACACATACTGACTACCTAAGTGAAAGCCTGGATGCTAAGCCCATGCAAACATTAAAATTGCTGCCTGCAAAATTCCACAACCCTTACTTACCCATGTACTGGCTGTGTTCTCTGAGCTTCAGACAGCGTCAGCCCCTGAAGACATATCCTGTAGCAGCAGTAATGACCAAGATAGGTAATGAACTTGTAAAAAAAGAGATAAATAACTCAGAGAAAAATGACCTCGTATGCAAGAATTGTATGTCACTAAGATGAAACATGGCTCATCTGTAAAGGAATGTCAACATTAACTCATTAGTGATATATGCAGCATAGATATATGATTCTGCCCAAAACTGTCCATCATACCTTATAGTTCTCCAAAATAAATTTCTCAGCAGTGACTAGTGCTAGACCAGTGGCACTTTACTGGACCATTGTGATCATGATTCTGATCTCATGTCTGATTTGCCCATAATCGCAGCCATGGTCACTCACAACATTGAATTCATCAACCACCTACCTCCATATAAAATCATGGAAGAACAGGATAGGTTTTACATTCACTAATATGTGTGAGCCAAGTTGACAGAGTGCCTGCACTATCACCTCATATTCAGTATCTGAGAATGGAAGTTAACATAGGATAGATTGTTTGGCAGCCACATCCCTGTATGTAATGAAAAAGATCTCAGACAAATATATGTGTCAGCAAATTAAGCAAAATGAATGTATGCAGGCATCTTTAATAAAAAAAAATTGTATGGAGCTCTCTAGGAAAATATCCCCCCAAAAGAAGCAATGACAAACCTCTGGTAAAGAAGATGATAATGTGCAAGTCCATAATAGATAGCAGCATTAACAAGACGTATTAATGAAAATGTAGGAAGTTAAAAATGTTACCAATTGTGATAAGCTTCTATTGATGTCAGGCACATATAACTGACATAACACAGTTGTTGATCTATAATGTTACCATTGTTATTACCCAAATAATTTTTATAACTTATTTTTACATTCTCACAAAACTACTGCTGTAAGGGTAGTTAACATTACCTGAGTTTATGTAAAGTAAAATACTGCTGTACATGTTATAACAGTACCAATGGGCAGACTGCAGGCATCAGACACTGCTTTGAAATGTAAGTCATCACTAATGTTTTAAAAATTTATTTTTAAAGAAACATCACATACAGTTACAGAATTTGTATGAAAGTGCCCAAAACAATTACAATTACAGTAGTGAAAAAGCAGTATCAAAGTATGTGGATCCAAGCAGTCACCTCTATTATGATGCAAGTTCCTTATTACCACTATATAGTGTAGATTCATCCCTGTGAGCACTACAAATAAGCAGATAAGGTGTCAACACATTGTCATTCATGGATCAGTCAATCTGCATGAAATTATGGGCAGGTAAAAATGCTGTGACGACCTATAACAACATCAATATACAAACTGCAGACATCACACAATGCTATGAAATGTAGGACAACACTAATGTTTTAAACATTTATTTTTAAAGCATCATCACATACATTTAAAGAATTTGTAGGAATGTACCCCAAACAATTGCAATTGCAGTAGTGAAATGCCAATATTAAAGTCTATGGATCCAAGCAGTGTCCCTTATTATGATGCAAATGCTACCGCTATGAGCTTATATAGTACAACGTCATCCTTGTGTGCACTGTGAATATGCAAATCAGGTGTCAACTCATTATCATTCATGAATCAGTTAATCTGCATGAAGTGCTGGGCAGGTAAACATGGTATGAGGTTCTACATAATGCCATGCACATGCCGTAGCAGTATAACACTGAAACAAGTATTGCATGCTAATGCTAATGGTTTGCAAGTATGAATGATTAGAATTACTGCAGGAATAATTTAGAATCATACTACTGCCATTTTGATGTACACTTACTGAAGGTGTGTCTGGAAGAAAATAATTACAAAAAAGTTAGGAGATAACCATTATAACAATTGTATTACTAAATGCTTATGACATAATGCTGCTTCTGATGAAAAGTTGCGTATAATCCATATGAAGTACATAACAGTTAAATATACAAAACACATATTCTAAAAATAAATACAAGTAACATTGCATTCATGTTAAGAAAGGGAAAAGAACAGTATTGAAAATATTTGTTTAGTAATGTAGCTAGGGCAGGGTGAGAGGTACAGCTGCACCGGGTGCAAAGTGTTATGGAGCACAATGAGCCGTCATATGATCCCAATCTCTCTTTAATGCAATATTGGCTTTTAAAACTCAATCTTGAGTGCTGTAGCATTGTGTGTGTGTTCTAAAAGCTGAGAGCTGTAACGGTCCATGCTGGCAGGATATAAACTGTAGCAACTGTTTGCTAAATTTGCAGCAGTTTGCTACAGTTTAAAAAAAAATAAGATTTTCTTTTCTATTTTTGATTAAAGCATGAGCACCATAGTGCTCTGTGCAGGTAGGTTATAAGTTACAGCAACTGTTTTCTACATTTGTAGCATGCAGTTTTCTACAGTTTAATTTTTTTTTCTCTTTACATAGAGCTGAGGCACTTGGGCACTGGTTCCTAGTACCAGCCCAGAGCACTGGTTGGACACTGATTCCTAGTACCAGCCCAGAGCACTGGTTGAACCAGCTGCAATTATGTATTTCTTACTATTAGGACATGAATTATTATGCATCTTAACTGTCACAAATATTCCATTCATCCATATATTTACTGAAAAATTACAAAAGATAACTGAGAAAATGCATAATCTTGGACTCCTAAAATAAAATGGAGCAATTGCACAGTTTAAATATATGTAATCTACATTCTCTTCTTTGTAGTGTGCCTGTGTATGTGGTAAATAATTAAAATAATCTGAACTGTGTCACACTAATGCCATGGTTACAAAATTCATAAATGGAAAAGGTGCTAAGTAGTAATGTTTAATGTGAATATTTTCATTTTATTAGACAACAAAGTTGTATTTTTCAGTCCTTTACTATTTTTTGCTTCATCCTTTGCATACCTCTTGGCATTGCACATTGTTGATTGTCAGTGGTCACTAGCTGTTAACAGTTGTTCGCATCCCAAGGCAAAAATTAAAATTTTAATTTGTAATGCCATCAGTAGCACAAATGTGTGCAGTGCTGGTGTACATCTGACAGCACACTGGACAGTACTGAGTGAAAAAAAATTGCACCTGTCAGCTGCCTGTCTCTGTGGCAA
This sequence comes from Protopterus annectens, assembly GCF_019279795.1. NCBI lineage: Eukaryota > Metazoa > Chordata > Ceratodontiformes > Protopteridae > Protopterus > Protopterus annectens. The sequence goes on from NC_056731.1 coordinate 1,072,567,009, forward strand.
AACCTATAAATACACTGAATAGAGAGCAATAGCAGAGGTAATGTGTTCAAATCTTGTCTACTGATACTTTCACTCATGGAGTCAGAATAAATACTGATACACATTTTTTTGTATATGAATTAAACAGCCTAGGTCTGTGTGATAAATGTATAACTATTGTTATGAAGTATATTGTCACAAATGTCCTAAGTTCATAGCATTTCCACAGTCTATGATTCCAACAGTGTTAATGTGCATGTTCCCTTATGTGTTTCAAATCAATCCAAAATACTTTCCAATAAATAAGTGGAAGATATTTTATAAAATCAAAGCTATGCACATTTGAAAAAATATTGCTGCTATAAACAGATGAGGTGTGGATGAATTTACTTGCATTTCCATGCATTTTTGAAGTGTACTAATTATGACACCTGCATGTCTGTTTCCATGTGGTGATTGTATTACTTATTGATATCGTACAGGAACAGTTTCATAAGAAGCAGTAAACATGTCTCAGATACATGGACAGTCACCATATATGAGTGTTGTCTAATTATGCATCTATATTATTCAAATGATGGGTAGTTTACTGCAATTATCATGGCAGGTGTCTAAATCATGACAATAAATAACACACATGTTTTGAAATGGATCAGAATCAGAGCTGTCTGTATGCCTATACTCCTTATTTATTGAAGTTTGGTATGGAGCACCATAAACTACTGTTAATTCCCATTCAGTCTTCAAAACCTCAGAAGATAATTATAAATGCACTATTTGCCATCAGTAGGATAAATGATCTCTTCAGTGGTGTGCTTCAGGGAATGAATTTCAAAAAAGATGGAAATGTGAGTGGCATGTATTACTTCAGTATCTTGTAATGGACTGTTGTACTCATGATATGTGGAATTCCCCATTTTCTTGACTGAACACTTGATTATAGGATCATAGGTTCATACTAGGCTATCTGCCCTAGGGCATTTATAAGCCTAGCCAGAGTGCGTTTGGCTTTCGCCACCCATTTTAAATTAATTTTGCTATGCCCTTTTTCGAGGTTAGTATACTGTGCCTCTTTCTAACAGTGACACAGAAGTGATACCCGGGGTAAACCTATGATCTCCCATCCACTCATCAAGATTGCTCTTGAAGAGAGTCAATGAAGGACTCTGCCTAACCTGGACTGGGATTTTATTCCAGAGTGAAGGGAGCCTCTGGGTTATGAATCTGTCCCTCCAGCATGTCCTATTTATTTCAGTGCTGAGGTTCAAGTCTCTCGAGCATGTAGCTCGATGGGATTTGGATTTTCTGAGGTGCAGCATGTCCATTAATTCCGGGTTGGACATGGCTTTCTACGTCAGGCACAGATCGCCTCTGAGCAGGCGGTATGCCACTGAGTAGAGCTGGAGTTTCTTTAACTGGGCAGCATATGGCATCTGTTTGAGCCCTTTGATCCTCTTGGTGAAGTACTTTTGGGGTCTTTCCAGTTGCTGCAGGTGTCTGGTAAGGTACATCCCTAAAGGGGCATTGTACTCAATTATGGGCCTGATGAGGGATGAGTAAAGAGGCACGATGACCTCCCCTGATCTAGATGTGAATCCCTTCATGATTAGGTGGGCTATATAAAATGTTTTACTAACCACTTTGGCCATGTGGTTGTCAAATGAGAGATTGCTATCAACTTGGGTCCCCAGGTCCCTAATTACTTTTTCTGTACTTAATGGATTACCACCTATGTGGTAATTTGTGGGCACTTTGTTTTTGCCAAAGGGGATGACTATACACTTTTTGGCATTTATTTTGAGGCCATGGCTCTGGCACCAGTTGTCTGTTTCTATGAGGCCCTTTTGGAGGATGCTTGTGTCGGCTGGAGAGTCAATTATGGTGCCCAGTTTGCAGTCATCTGCGAACTTGGTCAGCCACAGTCCTTCCGTGTTGGCTTGTACCTCCGAGAAATATATACCGAACAAGAGAGATCCCAGGACTGAGCCTTGTGGGACGCCACTTGTAACTGGTTTGGAGTCTGACATGGCTCCAGCAATTCCAACCATGTGGGTTCTGTCATTGAGCCAGTTTGCAACCCATCTAGTGACATAGGGGTTTATATTTAAGCTGGTGAGCTTATCTATAATGCCCGAGTTGGGTATTGTATCGAAGGCTTTTGCGAGGTCCAGGTAGGCTGTGTGGACCACGCCTCGTCAATGGCCTTGGTGACTGTTTCAAAGAAATCAACCAGGTTTAAGAGGCAGGATCTGCCCTTAACAAAGCCAAACTGGGTAGGATCCAGTGTCTGTAGGTCCCCAATATCTTTATTTATGAGGTCCATGATGATCCTTTCCATAGCTTTGCAGACCAAGCTAGTCAGGCTTATGGGGCGATAGTTTCCAGGATCCGTTGAGGCACCACCTTTGTGGAGAGGGACCACTGTTGCTGTACACCACTCTTTGGGTACATATCCTGTAGTAAGGCTGAGAGTGAACAGTAGTTTTATGTTTGGGTTTAGCTCTTCTTGGAGTTCATGTAGGACGCAGCCCGGGACACCGTCTGGTCCCATTGATACTGTGTTTTTTGCTTTCGAGAGGGCGGCTCTTACCTGAGCATCTGAGATGTAAGGGGGGCAGCACTCTGCTGGGATAGATATTTGCCCTTTTGGTGGGGAGGGAGGGAGAAGTTTGTGCTGAACCTGTCAGCTGGGATGTTGGCAATGTCTGTGGGTTTGATGTATTTTTTGTCATTTTGGAGTAATTCTGAGCACATCTGGGAATTCCCACCGAGGTTCCTAACATAACTAAAGAAAGCCTTGTGACTATCGTTAGTGTCCTGTGCAATTTTTCTCTCGAAGCTGGCCTTAGACGATTTTATGAGTGCCCGTAGTTTTTTGCTAATACTGATCAGAGATGCTTTCCCTTTTTGGGATTTTGCTCTATCATGTAGTAGCTTCCTCCTTCTATTGTATAGTTTGTTTATGGCTGGGGTCCACCAGATGGGACGTCTGCCTTTGGAGGACTGGGTCTTGGTTTTATTTGGGATTGCATGATCCATGCATTCCTGAAGGTGTTCATAGAATGAGTTTATAAAGGATTCTGCGGTCTGGGCCATATTTTACACAGGCTCTGGGGCTTTGAAGGATTCCACCTCGGTTTTGAGGAGTGTGAAATTTGCTTTAGAGAAGTTTTTCACTGTGGTTTTCTGAGCAGGAGGTGGGGTCAGGATGTGAATATCCAGTGAGATTAGTTTATGGTCTGATCTTACCAGTGAGGGATACACTTCTGGTCTGGAGCATAGAGTTCCCATGATGGTGATGATCAGGTCCAGTATGTTTTCCCCTCTTGTGGAAGTGGTAACAAGGTGTTCAATAGCATTTGAGTTTATAAATTCTAGGAACCTTTGGGCTTGGGTGTTGGAGCTAGAGTAATACTCCCAGTCTATGTTTGGGTAGTTGAAGTCACCCAATATAATGGTGTTTGGAGAGACCTTCATATTTTCCAGTGTTCTCAGGAAGGCTGAGTGGGGTTCCTGGCTGTGGGAGGGTGGTCTGTAGCAGGCTATAAACTGGAAGGCAGTTTTACCCACTGTTAGTTGCACATGGATAGTCTCTGATGCTTCGTGCTGTGCCACCAACCTGGAGGTGTGGGTATCTTTGATGAATATTGATACTCCCCCTCCTTTTGTGGTTCGGTCCAAGTTTTGGGGCCAAAAAGCATGGTATGAGGTATAACCTGGTAGTGCTGGGGTGCTCTTGGGAGCCCTGAACCAGGTTTCTGTTACTGCACAGATATCGATGTTCACCATGCTAAGGAGAGTTTCGAGTGCGTGCATATTGAGGTTTAGACTTCTGGCATTGAGTAGCATTACTCTTAGTTTCTTATCCCTTATGATACCTATGGAGGTGGGTTTGTCTTTTGAGCCTTGCCTAAAAAAGGCACTATGGGGGAAGTAAGAGCCTTTGCCAATATCCGAAAGCCCAGGGGTGACAGGTGCAAGCCGTCCCTAGCGAAGCATCGTGGCTTGTCGAGCATGTCATCCCAGGCTGACAGGCATTGGATCCCCTTTGAATGACACCAATACTTAAGCCAATTGTTGAAATTGATCATCTTGTCTTCATATTGTGGCATCATTCTTGATGAGGGTAAGATGCTACTCAAGGTCAGGGTCATACCAGCCTGGGCTACATGCTCAGAGAGCTCCTCTATGTCTCTTTTCATATAGTCCAGGAAGGTACATCTCAGGTCATTTACGCCAGCATGGACAATGACCGAGTCATATTTGTACTTGCCTTGGAGTGACCTGAGTGCTTGTGTTATGTGGCGGATCCTAGCGCCCGACAGGCAGCTCACCATGACCTTCTCCTTGTTCAGCCTGGTGAGCGGGACGTCAGTGTGCCTGATGATAGAGTCACCTATTACAAGTGTATCAGGTGTGTTGTTTAGCCTTAAGGGCTGTGACTGTTCAGCACACTGGCTTTGTGAGCTATGTGTTGCATGTGTTTTGTTTTGGGGTAGCGGTTGCTTGGGTGTCTGCTTTGGTGGTCTCTGCTGCTTAGGCAGATTTTTATTTAGAGCCTCCGAGTATGTTTTTGTGTGTTTATGTGTTTGGTTTGCTGTCATGGTAGGTCTATGTGAGACTGGAATTGTAGTGAGTGTGGTTTCCTTCTCCTCCTGACTGGTTACGCCAGTACTGAGTTGAGAGAGCTTAGCCTCCAGTTTGGCTATATGGTTGCATCTCTCACATGTGTTGGAATTTGAATTTATGTAAAGTTATGTCTGCACTCCCAACACATTTAGACTTGAAAATGATGTACGATGGTGTGAAAACTTTTCACCCATATTTCATCAGTAGTATTAAGTACTGCAATGTGCACTGTCATATTTCTGACCTGTTTGTATTTACACTGCACATGTTCCAAGCAGAGGAAATACATTTGAAAATGGCACAACAAATGAATCTTATGATTACAATAACCTTGATCTGAACTCTCATGAACGATTAGTTGTAAATCCGCTGCTTAACAAGTGTGATTATCATAAAAACGCCATACTGTAAAATAGGTATCTGTCATTCACACTACGGTAATGAACATGAATGACCAGACAGAAAAGTTAATTGAGAAGTATTTATTTACTTGTGCTCAATTCTTTGCTGTTGCTTCTGCTTGTCAAGTCACGTCTTTCACCCAAGCCTGCGATACACAGTAGCTTCTCTGCAACAGACTGATTTGGTAATCCTTACAAATTTGCATTATCACACAATTAAAAGTCTCATGTCATGCTTGCATTTGATACAAAGGAGTCTATATTGCATAATTTGACAGGTATGTGTTTGAATACACACTGACTGTGTGTGTGTGTGTGTGTGTGTGTGTGTGTGTGTGTGTGTGTGTGTGTGTGTGTGTGTGTGTGTGTGTGTGTGTGTGTTTGTATACATTTGTAGTGCTAGCAAGGAATGGATTCACCCACACATCTGATGTTTATACTTCAAGAGAAACATTTAAACTGGGAAAAAGGTTCCCCATCACTTTCTACCACTTTGATCAGAAACATCTCCTCTGCAACTTACTGATGAGGTCATCTTTTGAAGAGTACACTTTCTCAATGTAGTAGTCAGACTTCTCCTGAGTGTTTTTTAAGTTGATTCTGTGTTCTCCTGATGATAAATAGATAAGTTGTTCGACTTCACCATTGCCTAAATGCTATCAGTGTATATGTCTGCTCTGTCAGGTTGAACTGGCTTCAGCAAAACATCTGTTGCATAGTCTTCCACTTATAAGACATATTTTCGCTTGGAGAGTGCACCCCCATCAATATGTTGCATGCTTAGCCAAAACTTATTCTGTGCAACACACTGATATCATCCTTTCAAATGTCTTCTGTTGCAGTAATGTAATCAGGTTTCACCTGTGGCAGTTCTTGTTGATAGTGCGTTCTCCAGATACTGTAACCTAGGCAGGTGCTTTAAATTCAACAGTCTTGAACTAGAATGTGTCTAGTGTAAGCAAGCATGACTTCAGCAAATGATGTGATGTGTATACTTCCACTCAAGGAAAACATTTACACTGGGAGAAGGCCCCACCATTCATCTTTCCCAATTTCTTTCACAAATATCTTCTCTCCAACAAACTGATGAGGTCATTCTTTCAAGAGTGAACTCACTGGATGAAAGAATCAGCCTTCTTCTGCATCCTCACATCTAATATGGTGTTCTCTAGATTGTTTAATCTATAAAGGTAGGTGCTTCTACTCCAGTATTGCTTAAATTATATGCATATGTCTGTACTTTCATGTAATATTGCCTCCATCAAAAGATCCTTTCTGTACATTGCTACTTTAGAGAGATATTTGTGTTTTTTGCAGTAGTGCAGCTGTCAGCATTGTTGCCTCTCAGCAAGAGGGTCTCCATTTCAATTATTGGCTGTGGTGCCTGCTGTGCAGAGTCTGCATGTCCTCCCTGCATTTGTGTGGGTTTCCTCCCACATTCCAAAGACATGTATCTGGAGCATTTCTCCCTAGGCCTGTGCTGAAAATGGGTTCTGTCCCAGTTAGACTTTTCCAGTAAATAAATGTTAAATAAATAAATTTACATTGGAAGAGGGCTCTCCCATCAATTTCTTGCAGTCTTAAGCAAAACCCATTTTGTGCAACACACTGGTAAGATAATGCTTTCAAAAGTGCACCTTCCCACAGTTGGAATCAAACTTCTACTGTTATGCTTCCTGTTGAAGTGTGTTATCTATTGTGTGTAAGTAAATAAGTAGGTGGTTTGAATCCAGCTGTCAGAGAGTAGTGTAAGTGTGTGTATCTCTCATGCCATGCAAAAATAGTATCACCTAAATATATGATCTGTAGCTTTACATTGGTAATGGACTCTACCACCGCATTCATTCCTGTTTAGCAGATACATCTCCCTACTAAAGCTATGGTGATATCATCCATTCACATGTGCACTGTCACACTTGTAAACTAACATTGTGTGTAGCACTTGCAATTCACATATTGTATATTATGTTCTGATCTTAGAAAGGTAGTTAGTTTGAACCCAGACATTATTCCACAGACAAAATTGTGTCAGTGTGTGTGCAAATGTACATACAGTTAAGAATGGTGTCACATGTGTAGCTATAGAGGTCTCTTTTAGGTTCATAGGGAGGTACTAGGCTATCTGCCCAAGGGCATTTATAAGCCTAGCCAGAATATGTCAGCTTTCACAGCCCCATTGATTAATTAACTGAGCCTTTGTCAAAATGAGCCAATGAAGTGATCCCAGGGGTGTATTTTCTGTTACCCATCCACTCATCAAGGTTTCTCTTGAAGAGTGTCAGTGAGGGACTCTGCCTAATGTATTTAGGAATTTTGTTCCAAAACATGGGGAGTCTCTGTGACAGGAATCTCTCCCTCCAGCATGTTCTATTTATTGTTGTGGTGAGCTTTAGCTCACTAGAGCGAGTGGCTCACAGTGACTTGGATTTCTTTAGGTGGAGCATGCCCATCAATTCTGAGTTGGACATGGCTTTGTAAGTCAGGCAGAGATCACCTCTGAGTAAGCGATATGCCACTGAGTACAGACAGAGTTTTTCCAGTCGGGCTGCATAGGACATATGCTTGAGGCCAGTAATCCTCTTGGTGAGGTATTTTTGTGGTCTTTCCAGCTGTTGGAAGTGTCTTGTGAGGTACATCCCAAATGGAGCATTGTACTCTATGATGGGTCTAATGAGTGACGAGTAGAGGGACACTATAACCTCTTTATTTCTAGATGAGAACCCTTTAGTAATTAGATGGGCTACATAGAAGGATTTGCTTACTACTTTGGCAATATGATTGTCAAAGAAGAGATTACTATCTACCTGGGTCCCCAGATCTCTTATTACCTCTTCTATATTAAGGGGGCTGCCACCTATGTGGTAATTCATGGGTGTTTTGTTTTTCCCAAATGGGATAACTATGCATTTTTTGGCATTTAGCTTGAGACCATGACTTTGACACCAGGTGTCCGTCTCAGTAAGGCCCTTTTGGAGAATGTCCATGACAGCCAGAGAGTCAATTATGGCTCCCAGTTTGCAGTCATTGGCGAACTTGGTTAGCCATAGTCCTCCTGTGTTTGCCTGTACTTCTGAGAAGTATTTGCCAAACAGTAGGGGTCCCAGGACTGAGCCTTGTGGGACACCACTTGTGAATGGTTTAGAGTCGGACCTGGAGCTCACTATTCTTACCGTGTGAGTTCTGTCTGTAAGCCAGTTGGCAACCCATCTTGTGATGTAGGGGTTTATGTTTAGGCTGGTGAGTTTTTCTATAATTCCCAAGTGGGGAATGGTGTCAAAAGCCTTGGCAAGGTCAAGGTAGGCTGTGTGAACCACCTTCCCCTCATCTATGGCCTTGGTGACTGTCTCGAAGAAGTCAACCAGGTTTAGTAGGCATGATCTGCCCTTACAAAGCCGAACTCAATCTGCTCAAGTGTTTGGAGGTTCCCAATGTCTTTGTTAATGAGTTCCATGATGATGCGCTCCATAGCCTTGCAGACCAGGCTAGTCAGGCTTATGGGGGCGATAGTTACCAGGGTCTGTTGCGGACCCTCCTTTGTGAAGCGGAATAACCGTTGCTGTGTGCCATTCTATGGGCACATAGCCTGTGGAGAGGCTGAGGTTGAACAGTGTGTTTAGGTGGGGCGTTAGTTCGTTCTGTAGTTCGTGCAAGACGCAGCCTGGGACACCATCTGGCCCCATTGATGCTGTGCTTTTGGCTTTTGAAAGGGCTGTTTTCATCTGTGTGTCTGTGATTTCCGGGACACTACTCTTTTCCAGTATTGTTGTGGGCCTTTTGGGGGTGAGAGGGGGGTAAAGTTTGCACTGAATCTATCTGCCAGGATGTTAGCAATATCAGTAGGTTCAGTATATTTTCTGCTATTTTGCACTAGCTCAGAGCATATCTGTAAGTTGCCACTTAGATTCTTGACATAGCTAAAGAAGGCTTTGTGGTTATCTTTCAAATCCTTGGCTATTTTTCTTTCGAAGTTAGCCTTGGATGATTTTATGAGGGACCTTAGTTTCTTACTGATACTGATCAGAGATGTCTTTCCTTCTTGGGATTTGCTTTTTTTCTGAACTAGTTTCCTCCTTCTGTTGTATAGCCTGTTTATGGCAGGGGTCCACCAGACTGGTTTCCTTCTCTTAGGGGAGTGAATCTTGGTTTTGCTAGGGATGGCATGATCCATGCATCCTTGTAGGTGCTCATAGAGTCCATTTGTAAAGGTTTCTGCATCTTGGACACTGTTATCCTTTAGCGTGGGGGCTGTGAAACTTACCACCTCTGTCTTAAGTAAGGTGAAGTTCATAAGTTCATAGATTAGTACTAAGCTAACTGCCATTGTGAGCCATTTTAAGCCTAGCCAATTATTCCTTGTGAGACTCAAACCCTGCACCTTGTGTTTGTAAGGCAAACACCTTAACCATTAGGCCACCCTCCCAACCCTCCCAAAAGTTTGCTATAGAAAAGTTTTTCACTGTGGTTTCCTTGGTTGGGGGTGGTGGTGTGATGTGGACATCCACAGTGATTAGTGTATGGTCTGATCTAACCAGTGATGGGTTGACCTCTGGTGTGGAACACCTGTCGCCCATGTTGGTCCAATATGTTTTCACCTCTGGTAGGGGACTTTACCAGCTGATCCAGGGTATTTGAGTTCATAAATTCCAAGATGCGCTGGACCTGGGAGTTTGTACTTGAGTAGTTTTCCCAGTTAACGGTAGGGTAATTGAAATCAGCCAATATCAGGGTGTTTGGTAGGACCTTCATGTTTTCCAGTGTCTCCAGAAAGGTGGAGTCTTGGTCCTGGGACATGGAGGGTGATCTGTAGCAGGCCACAATTTGCATTGCAGATTTGCCCGATGTTAGTTGCACATGGATGATCTCAGAGGTATCATGCTGCATCAGTAACCTGGAGGTGTAGGTATCCTTGATGAATATGGATACACCCCCTCTTTTGTGTTTCAGTCCATGTTCTGTGACCGAAATGTGTAGTATGAGATGTAGCCCGGTAGTGCTGGGGTGCTCAGTGGAGCCTTGAACCAGGTTTCAGTTACTGCACAGATGTCAACGTTCTCCATACTGAGGAGTGCTTCAAGCATGTTCATTTTGAGATTTAAACTCCTGGCATTGGGTAGCATAACCCTCATTTTTTATTTGTGCTGTTTACGGAGGTGGGTTTGACTTTTGAGCCTTGCCTAAAAAAGACACTATGGGGACAGCAAGAGCCTTGGCCAGTATTCGAAAGCCTAAGGGTGACAGGTACAAGCCATCTCTTGTGAAGCAATGAGGCTTGTCAAGCATGTTGTCCCAGGCTGACAGACACTGGATCCCCTTTGAATGACACCAGAAGCTTAGCCAATTGTTGAAATTGATAATTTTTTCTTTATACTGCGGTACCATTCTTGGTGAGGGCAGGATGCTACTCAGGGTCAGGGTCATACCGGCCTGGGCTACATGATCAGTGAGCTCTTCCATGTCTCTTTTCATGTTGTCCAGGGATGTACATCTCAGGTCATTCACACCAACATGAACAATGACAGAGTCATATTTGTACTTGTTCTGGAGTGACCAGAGTGCTTGTGTTATGTGGCGGATTCTGGTTCCCGACAGGCAGCTAACAGTAACCTTCTCCTTGTCCAGCCTAGTGAGTGGGACATTAGTGTGCCTGACTATAGAGCCGACTATTACTAGTGTGTTAGGTATGTTATTTTGAATTAAGGGCTGTGATTGTGTGGCACACTGATTTTGTGTTTTATGTGTTGTCTGGTTTGTGATGGGAGGTGCAGGTTTTTTGGGTGTCTGCTTTGAAGGTCTCTGATGCTTTTGCAGGTTTTTATTTAGAGCCTCAGAGTATGATTTTGTGTATTTATGTGTATTTTTTGCCAGTGTTCGTTTAGCATGTCTATATGAGGCTGGAGGTGTGGTGCAAGTGTTAACCTTCTCCTCATGACTCCCTGTTCCAGTCTTGGGTGAAGAGAGCTTAGCCTCCAATTTAGCTACATAATTGCATCTCTTGCATATGTTAATGTTTTGTGGTAGTAGGAGAGGATTGTCTGTGTACATGAGGCAGTTGTATCATTGCCTCAGGATACCCAGGTTCACCAGTTGGACTGGAGAGTATACCTGAAATTGCCCTTTGGTCATGCCTGAGTAGTAGGGTGAGCTGGTTAGTCGCTTGGTTGGTGAGAGTTGAATAATGAGCCATGCTCTGCTGTGCAATTAAGTGTCAGGGTATATTAGTGCTTGCTATTAGGTCTGAGCAAGTGCTGGACTGTAGGATGCTTTTTAAGTTCTTAGGTTGAGAGCTGGACTACTTTCAAGGGAAAAACTGAAGAGGAGACTTGGTGGAGCCGGGAATAATTTAGCCCTAGCTAACCGGTGCTGTCAAGATGTGCAAAACCGTGCAAACATGGTTTTTACAGCAGGGAAATGAAAGAGATAGAAATTAGCCCAAAATGGCCTATAAACTACTACCTTCTGGGCTGGAACCACTCCTACAGGGACAGATGGCTGCTCAAAGCTCCCTCTCTCACAGGTGAACAGAGAAACCTCCTTCTATCCAAGTAAGGTATAGGCAACTCAGAAACTTGTAACACAGCCCCGAATTCAGCACTAGCCTAAAAACTGGACTATACTAGCTTAGAAAGGTGGGGAACAAGGAAAAAAAAATTTTGAAAAGGTAAGGCAAAAACAGTAAAAATACACTTAAAACAGCTTTAGATGACTACAAGCAATCAGAAAAGGCTTTTAAACAAATTACCCAATTAACCACTAACAAAAATCTCAAAACTGAGCCCTGTTCCTGTAGTCTTCAGTCAGACATGTTCTAACTGCACACTCCTGCCACTGGGGTGCAGGGGAACCTTCTCCAAAAAAGAAGGCCTGGATTAGTGCTCAAGTTATACAAACAAAGCTAGATTCAGCAGGCCTGAATCTAGTTTATGCAACAGCAAACAAGGCATACCAATTTCAGCAAGAAACAGTTCAAATATGCAGGTACTATAAGCCTCTAACCAGAAATTCCCAGCTCAGAAGGGCAGAGTCCAGCCACTCCTCCCACAAGAGTCAGACCACAAACCTACTTAATGTAAAATGACTGGCCTGAAGCCCAAGTACTTAAACCAGAACTATTACACTTTTAGAATAACAGACACTGAGCCTTCAATCAGCAGTTCCCAACTTAGAAGGATGTAAGCTACCTGTCCTGCCACGACAGGGCAGACCACAAACCTTCTTAATGTAAAACAACTGGTCTGAAGCCCAAGTGCTTAAACCAAAAGGCTTAGAATGATAGTTACACCAAGCAGTAATAAATACAATTGAGTATTTTTAAGATGACGCAAAAGCAAAATAAAGTAATAAAGTAGGGAGAAACACAAATACAGTAAAAGCAGAAGAATAAAGTGCAATTTTTTTTTTGAGTGAGCAAATGAGATGGGCCCAGGAGGAGTATCCAAATGCAAATATACAAGAGAGGTGGGCAGTTTCAAAGCCACCCTTTACCATTTTCTGTCCATTTTACCACAGCCAACTCCTTTGTTTAGCACTGATGATGCCATTTGTTAACATGTGCCGTATCTAAGCTTCATAGTAAGCCTTCTCCTAGGATGTGAGAAGATGATAACAGTGGTCTGTAAGTGGCTGACTTATGTAGCATTAGCTTGAAGCAGAAGTTATCTGTATATTGTGCATGGTTTTGTTTCTACTGTCACAATGATGACTGCATTATGCAACATGTACGTTTTTGTATCGCTACCATAATGGAATATTTTTTACAAGGACACAGGTTGCACCACCCTTTAAAAATTGACTTGCAGCAATAAGATGAGGTAATGCCTTCATATGCACAGTATCTCATAGTTGAAAAAGCTGAACTTCTATGTGTGCACAATATCATCCAGCTTATGTGGTCACATAAGTAGGTGTTCAAAATCCACAGTGAATGAATATTATCAGTCTGTGTCAGTATAGTTCTATGCATGAATTACATCCACCATAGCTGTAATGTGTACAATTATAGTGGGAGAGTGCTCCTCCATTACTTTTTCTTCAGACAACTGCTTTGCAAAACAATGATTATGTTATGGCTTCAAATATGTTTTATCCCGTCCTTGTAATTAGACTTCTCTTGTGGCAGATGTAATTAATACATTTAATACATGGTTCTATAACTTGTGGACTTATAAAAAGAGGTGTTCAACTACAGCATAGGACTGTACTATGTTACTGCACTTTTGTGATACATACAACAGTGCATCAAGTTATTTCTATCCAGTTTTATGTTAAGCAAACACCTTTCAACACATTTGGCATTTCATGACAGTCAAATAGGTGTTCTTCTATTCCTGTGGTAAGAGTGTTCCTGTGGTGCATGCAGTTAACTCTTTCACTTGAGGGGAGCTCCGCAAGTTAGAACTTTTAACTCCCAATGATTGTATTCTAACCTTTTTGACAAAAAAATCAAACTATAGCCTCACATTTCAAAAGAATGTTCATATCTCTGGAGCCAAAATGGTTAGTAAATAAATGTAAATTGCAAACTCTTCAACATATATAAATCTTTACAGTGTTAGTGATCACTAGATAATGGGTCTTCCAGATTTTGTAAGTCATAATAAATATGGTTTATATTAATTTTGTAATATTTTGTAAATATCTTACAGTATCTCAGTAATCACTCAAGCTACACACATACTGTCAGTAACATTTTATTTGTCAGTATTTGAGCTTTTATATGAGACTAAGCAGTTATGCCTGTTTTGTTTGGTTGTTGAGATATTTAGAAAAATATGAAAATTATGACAACATAAATCAATAATTTATGAACAACAAATATCTCTTAAGCAGCAATAGGGAGGGATCAAATATCAGGGCAGTTGTGTTGTCCACCATATATGTTTTAAGATGAAATTTTTGAGTAGCTTATATGTAGCATGGTTTTAGATTTATTAAACCAAATATGAGTAGGCTGCATTAGAAACCTAGAGGCATCAGTAGGATATATCAGCAGAAATATCTGAAGGTGTCAGTCAGCTGTAATGAGTTAACACTGACTTGTATAACATACCTAATCAGATAGTGATTTAAATCTCTGATTTATATATATATATATATATATATATATATATATATATATATATATATATATATATAAGCAAGACAAACAAGAGTGGCTGAACCAACTAACAGTGATAATGGATTGTTCACAGTTGTGAGAACAATAACATAGTTGCATCCTTTTCATCCCTCAGAAAAATCTGTATTGGGTAAATTAGCATCAGACCTTTCTTACTTGCCACATTGAAGTCTGTTATTTCTAACACCCTCCATTACTATCTCCTGTAGCAGATGCAGTTAATACACAGCTCTGTAGAATATATAGCATGACTGTCAGGAGTTTGAATCTGGTAAGGTCTGTCTATCAGGCAGTGGTACCTTATGCAAGAGGTGTAGATGTGGTACAGTAATAAGTCTCACATTTAGTGCTAGTTGAGCCATATCTATTGCAATAGGATAGTGATGTAATCTCTTCAGGTGCATTTTTCATGACACATCAGACACATGCCTCTTTCCATGGTGTCAATAATTGATACACATTTCTCTGAGATCTGCCATTGACATGTGTTCAAGCCTGGACAGATGTAAATGCTGAGTATGTCAGTGAGTGCTCACAGGCATTATTTATTTTCCCAGTAATAGTGATCTGTATAGCATCCATCCATCCATTCATTTTTGTACATGGGGTAGGGGTGTCACTTAAACAGTGACAATCACCTATAGTCAAGGTTTACACCACCAGGTTACTAGCACTGCCATATAAACATTTACAGATAAATGTAATTCTTTTGTTTATACTCTAGTGCTTTATTGCAAATGAGGGCTTATACATAATTTCTTAATGATGTGTGCCATGCAACAAGATCTTTAGAAAGTGTGAAAGGGCATGTGTTATGATACTTTCTGGTGTTTCTGTGCTGGGAAGTTGATGTTATTGTAGTCTTTCCTAACTTCCTTGTGTGCATGCCCAGTATAACAATGTAGTAGATGCACTCCATTTAGCACAGCTTATATTAAGAAATCAGTGTCCTGAGAAAGTTCTTGTCATGTGTTGCTCTTTGTCAAAAAGTAACAGAATTAACCCATGGATGAATGGCTGTGCCAGTATAACCCATGGATGAATGGCTTTGCCAGTGTTTGGGAGTTATTTACCTATAGGCGAAGGATGACAATATGTGTCATAGGCCAGTGTATATTTGGTGCACGTACAATGTAAATCAGCACGTCACATATCAATACACGTTAATGTTTCACCTAAGTGCAGTTTATGTTACTGTAGTATCATAAAGGTCTTATTAATGTTTTTAGTAAGGCTCACTTCATGGCTAAATATCACTTACAATATACAACATTAACATGTGTAATTTGAAACACTTAGTTAAACATGTATGGTGTGGCACTTATACTAGTAGGGACACCTGTCATATCATTGATTACAGTACCCTAGATGCATCGCACTCCAATAATAGGTTCATAGGTTGGTACTAGGCTATCGGCCCTAGGGCCTATAGAAGCCTAGCCATAACAATTCCCTGGATATTTCTTCCCGCAATATTTACTTCCCTGGACCCCTGTCTAGCAGGGTGAATGACATGATACATGAGGTGAATTTCCTATCACTCATCCAATTGTCAAGGTTCCTTTTGAAGACAGCCAAGGAGGTGCTCTGCTTGACATGTATGGGCAGCCTATTCCAGAGTATGGGGAGTCTCTGGGTCAGGAACCTATCCCTCCAGCATGTTTTGTTCATTGTGATGACAAGGTTTAGATCCCTGGAGTGTGTGGCTCTTAGGGATTGCGATTTCTTTAAGTGGAGCATGTCTAACATTAAGCAGAGATCACCTTTGAGTAGACAATATGCCACAGAGTATAGCTGGAGTTTTTTTAGACCGTCAGCATAGGGCACCTGCTTTAGGCCTGTGATTCTTTTAGTGGGGTATTTCTGTGGCCTTTGTAGCTGTTGCAGAATTCTTGTGAGGTACATACCAAAGGGGGCATTGTACTCTATAATGGATCTAATGAGGGATGAGTACAGTGGGACAATTACCTCCTTTTTTATGGATGAATTTTTTTTCTGGATGAATGAAATTGTAACCTGACATTTGGAACATTTGCCTAGTAGCTGATGTATTAATGGGATAATGTTGGCATTGAATTTTATTTTGCCCCGATCTTTTTTTGGTCTACCTATCCATTTGTGATGTACACATAAATTCATCTTATGCATATTGATGTACATCAGACATTCAGAGACACACAACCCATTTGTCAGGGGACTGACTACTCTTGAGTTGTACCTTAATTTGTGGGCACGTTCACATATATCATATAACCATGCCTTATTTTACATGTACTTATGTCACATCTGCTATAGTTAGACAACTGCTACTGTGTATATTAGATTATACTGATGATGTCTGGGCCAATGTGACACATCTGTGTATGTCACATGTCCTGCATTTTTCTTCATTCATACACGGCATGTATTAACTGTCACAAACTTACTGCAGTTTACAATGCACAGCTGGTGAAAAAAATGCTTTTTTTCATTATTTTCACATTGCTATAAGTGTGCACGCTAATATAACCAACAACAATGTTGTTTCTTTCATACACATAAAACAATGAAATACTTAATGATTGTTTAACCTTTATGAATGTTGCGACATTGATCATGTGGATTTCATTAATAAACTTTGATCAGTCCCATAACATACATTACAGTGGCAGAATACCACACTGCCACACAAGCGTAGCTGGGTATTCTCAATGTAATCATGTGAGTAGCACAAATACTACTGAGCATGTCACAGAAAATGTATATTTATAACTGTATATACTATTTTTTTTTTTACATTAACATCCTGCACATGTTTGGTTAATACATGATTAAGTTTGAAGTACACTTTCTAAGGTTAAAAGTGATAACAAATGGCAAACACCATACCTTCTGAAGCATATAGGGCAACAGCAGTAGGGTTCATTTATTTTTTTTCTTTTGTGGTAGTTGGGGAATACAGGATACTTTTGACTAAAACTAAAACTGTTAACTTTTGGGATGCACATCTGATGTGCAGTAACTGTAGTATATGCAAATATCCCCTAATACATCTATAGTCCTTGCAAATTATCTCATTTCAGCAGTTTAAAATAATTTATCACATGTTCTCCCCCTTTGTTATAATGTAGCTTTGTGTCCCTCTCACATCATATGCCAGCATTGCATTTTTATTCATGTACATGTGTCCCTAAGTGGACAGGATTATTTGTATAAATAAAAATGTTTACTGTTGCTATTTGGTACTAATCTAATTATAATTAAGTACACTTTCCTTGTTTAGCTTCTCCTGCTGCTTAATTATGACATTGAAGTCATCCTAGCCTTGTACTGCGCTGTAAACGCGTGCTTGCTTACTGGGTTTTCATGTATACATAACCCATTGTTTATGTTGTGTTCTCAAACCTCTGTGAACCTTTTCCTGGCTGCTAACAGGTGCTTTGGACAAGAGCAGGTGTTGCTAAAGGTGCAAGCTTATGTAGTAGCTTGCATATTCAATGAGCACTGCTGCAAGTGCGCTAACATGAACAGAGCATGTAGGCTTAGAGTGACATGTTCACAAACGCTAATGAATTCCCAGGTGTAACATCTGTTATAGAGGTGGGTGTCTTCAGAAATGTATAGTACTATGATTCTACATGGGAACAGACTAGCTGCCTATGTGTCAGGACCACAGATGTACAAATTAGATATCCTCAGATTTGATAGCCACAAGAACATTCTACTGGTAAATTTGTTATGGGACATCAGTTATACTATCTGAAGTCAGAAACTCTGTTGATAAAGACACACTATGAAGCAAAAGTATTTTTAAAACAGGAGATTTGGTATAGTGGTATGGTGCTCTGACTCTAGTGCACAGTGTCCTGGGTCCAAGACTTGGTAGTGATAACTATTTATAGCTGATTTGTCTTAGTGGTGTGTTGCTCTGACTCTAGGTCCTGGGTTCAAAACTTGGTAGTGATATCTTTTTAAAAAGAGCACCTTGCTGACCCTCTTCAAGAGCAACCTTGATGAGTAGATGGGAAACCACAAATTTGTCCCAGGGGTTCCACCTGTGTCCCTCATTAACCTCTTATGATCTTATTCAAACAGAGCACCTTGCTATGAACAGGACTGCTGAGATGAAAAAAGACCTAAACTGCAATCACAACAAGTAAACTTTTATACAGTAGTCCTCTACATTGGGTAGCAGAAAAAAAAACAGAGGGAGTGATAAAAAATCGAAAGGGGTATGTAGTTTGGCATATTCTTCTGTTACATGAAAGCTGATGTCAGAGGACAGTGCTTAAACATGTTTGCGATAATTACAAACTGGGGTCAGTAGTCAAACCACCAACCATCCAGCAATGATTTGACAAACCAGTACCAGATATGTTAATCACTGACTTACCCTCAATGCCAATAAATGCAGCATAGTTTCATTTGCCAAATCTAGCATTAGTTCCACTTACCGTATAGCTAACATCCCATTTAAATCTGGCACAGTCAAAGACTTGGGTATCTTGCATCTTTTTTGATAACAGACTCTCCTTTGACCATCATGTCTCTGTAGTGATCAATACATTTTTCTACTTTGTTAAACCAACTACAAGTGAAGAGCCACCAAGCTGGAAAGACAAATCCTTTATTAAACACTGATACTTCGGTTAAAATAACAAATCAATTAATCCATAAGTAAGTGCTTTCATTTAACATATATTAAACTTCATCAGACAAAATATCTATCATGACTTCACTTCCTTTTATACTACAGGTTCATTCATTAAGAAAAATTAGCACCATGTGCCTCTCCATTATTACGGTTCAGCATGCCCCTAACCCAGCATATATAAAAAAAATCTAATAACCATTGTTGAAGTACACTTAATGCATCACATAAAACAAATAGAAGCAATATTTATAAAAAAATAACATTACAAAAATGATAACATGATAAGATTTTTTTCTACTTTGCACAACTTGTAGCATATTTTCATGGTCTGAAAAAATTATAGTACCACTTTATTCAACCCTTATTAGGCCCGTTGTACTAAATAACATGCCCCTTTTAATGTTCTTCACTAAGCATGTAAAACAGTTTAATACACCTCAGAGTTTTCTCACCAAAATGTTTTCTAGTCTGAATTCCCTTACCTACTGTCATAGATAAACAGCCCTGTCTCTCCACCCAGTTTCACTGAGTCCCAGCAGTTGATCTTTACTTGGCCTTTTGTGATATAAATGACTCATTGCTCTTTGACAGTTTTCACCTAAGCAGAATCAGTGGGACATCAGTACTGAGTTATATGGATAAACTTCTTACTTGTCTCCTTGGCTATAATCTTAGATAGAACTTATGCATCTATGAGCATACATACAGCTTTTTTTTAAAGTATGGTGCACTTTCATCATCCACAGGTCAATAATATAACTTCAATGAAAAGAAGACATTTGGTGAAAATGCTGGCTGAAGTCTGATGTCCACCTTCAGACGACATAATAATCATGTGATGAATCTTATAACAGTGATCTTTATATAGAGTGCATCCATATATGTGCTATAATATCATGTCTTTATCCTTAGTCAGCTGAGTAGTCAAGAAGTAAACAATTGTTTTCTCTTTATATTTATTCCTTACCAAATATTCTTCTTCTTTGCACAGTCATCAAATATCAGCTTGAAATTTAAGTCTGCCAGTAAATCTTCCTTTGTCATTTGATACTAGGTGACATAAAACATTCCATATTCCAAGGAAAAATTCACTATCAGTCACATAGGATTATTTCAGTTCAGTTGCTGGTTCCTTGATTTCCAACTTAAGTCTGAATTATTGCTGTTGTTGTTATTGTTGTGTCTCCTTCCCACACACAAATATTTACATTGCATTACCTATTACATCTTCCCGAATCTCGAAGCCTAATAGTAACATTAAAGTGAGAAAAAAAAGGTCAGATCAGTGGATCTAGCAGTCTGAAAGCATGAATACACACATGTGCGCATGGACATAGACACACACACACACACACACACACACACACACACACACACACACACACACACACACACACACACACATGCACACACAACAGTAAATTTATGGTTATCTGACACTTGGCATGAAACAGAATATAGTTTTCAGTTATAAAAATGCCACTTCAATGCCTGAAGCCACTAGATTTGGAGAAAAGTAAACTTCTGTGATTGAGCATTTCCGTGAAAAAGTTTTCATCAGTCTTTGTTTAAACCACAATTAAGTTGCAGAGTTAATAATAACATTAATAATAATAATAATAATAATAATAATAATAATAATAATAATATATTCACAGTGCTGTGGAAGCAAAACATCACATACCTCTCTTATAACCATTATTTTGTTCTACTCATTGCTGTCATTATCACAAATACCAACTGTTGATTTCTAATAATGTAAATAGTGAATTTTGACAGATCTTGCACATGTTCATTTTGGAAACTAAGAGATAAATTAACTAATGTGCTATCGTTCATGGTTCTCTGAAAAAAGGTGCAATTCAGTAGTAACTACTCTAGTTGAACAGACATTTTGGTATCATCTTCTTTTCCTGTCTCCATGTGAGAGGGGCACAAATGGTTGTCAAAGTATTAAAATATTAAAGTGTTAAAGTATTCCCTCTTCTAAGGTTTACTATCTGTTGCTCTTAATGTGGTAAGAAGATATAGCCTTTCTTGCTTTCTCCTGCCTTGATAATGACATCTAACACAATCATACAATCTACAGACAATTTTTTTGGGAAATGGAATATACACTATTTTATAAGGAACATGAATGATAAAATCAGGAACTGTTATTATCATTAAGCAAACTGTAAGAATGAACAGTGCTTCTGCTATCAAGAATCAAGACATGACCAAAATAAGACTGGATTATCTTTTTCTCTTAGATGGAAGGCAACCTTTCAGCCAGTATTGAAATATGAGTTCCTCTTAATAGGTGTCTATCAAGCTGATCCTCAACACCTGGAAGAAATATAATTTTCCATCAAACTGGTAGAAACCAATAAAGCTATATAACCTGATGGCATACCAGATAAAGTCTTCAGTGGTGGTGATAGGGAAGTTGTACAGAACCTCTGTAAACACTTCCACTAAACATGGAACAAGGAAGAACTTTCTGGAGTTTTGAAGATGATAACACCATTACCATTATCAGGAAGAGGGTAACTTTTTCAAGCTACTCTAGCAAATAATATGCACTGTTAATAAATGCTGCTGTATGACAGAATAAAGGCTGTGGAACAGTACTTAAATGTCAACTTGCTTAATGAAACAGCTTTTCATTATCAAGTGAACTGTGCAATATTTACCGCTACATTTAAGCATACTGTAGATTTAAGACAATTTAATAAATTATTTTTGTAAAAAAAAAAATCCACAGTCAGAAACCTCTCATTTTGGCTGGTTGTTATCCAGGAGAACTCCTATTTTTATGAACTGTTTCTCAGTTTGTATCAGTTTTCATATATAAAAACTTAAGCTTGCCCAAATAAGAAGAGACAGTAGGCAGTTCTACAGATAATGGCAAACGAATGGTTGTGTGAAAAAGAATGAAGATTGTGCGAATGCTAGCTATAACTCCTGTGTTCCCATTTAAGGACATGTAGTATTTTGTGTTATAAAGTCACTGGTGTAATTATCAGTAATTTTTAAGAATTTTCTGATTTTATACTCTGATTGCCTACTAAGCCTTGAACTACTTTGATTCAAGTATGACATTTCTGTTCCTTATAATTTGACCTTCACACAGCGATATCTATGTTTAACTGAAAGGAAATTCAGTTAAATAAATATAAATAAATAAATAAAGAATTATAAATGTGTACACTTAGGGCATTTCTGAGCTACATACATTTCTTTCCTATTATAGTACTGCTTAAAACTTTATGGACATGTGTAAAAAAGCTATATGTCATAACATAAGATTTCAGTGACTGTATCCATTAATGATCTACAATAGCATTGTTACAAGTGGCAGTTACCTACTACTTAAAAGTAGTAATACACAAGTAATCAGAGAAACATTTCTTAAAAAAATCAACAAAGATTAAAGTGAGTATCCTGCCATGTAAACAAACACTGCTGTCACTTCACCCTCACCACTGCACCAATGATGATATGTTTTGTCTCTGAGGTTACAAATTATTGAGCATAGCAAAATAAATTGCCACGGTCACCTTCAATAAAACAAATCACACCAAAATAGCATTGGATGACCTTTATTAACTTCCAACAACATAACTTTATTGCAATATTTCAAAATGTTAATCACAACATGAATATCCTTGTAACTACAACATGTAACATCCTTGTAAACATACTTCAGGGCAGCATATCCCAGCTCACCCTGCTCGAATAAGCAGCATCCACACCACTGCTCATTTATTATTACTAATCAAAGCAGCATCCTATTGCTCACTTTCAACCTCCAAACTCCTTGCATCAATGTCCAACACCGAGAGGGAGAACAGAAGAGGGATAAATAAGCCTGCCCCTCTTCTGCACCTAAACACCCACCTCAATAACCACACAATCCAAAATGACCCAAAAAGAAATGGAAGAAGGGTGTGTGGGTAGCAAGATCATGCCTAAATCTGATTCCCTTTCCAAGTCACACTTACATAAAACTACTAAGTCCCACCCTACACCTATCTCACTTCCTCTCAACTTCCCGATATTAACTTAACCTTTCTATTCCCATAGTCTACTTAAACTTTCCCTTACTTCCTAGCCTTAGCATCCTTCCCCATATCAAAAGCCCACACCCCCATTTAACTTCCCCTAACCCCTAAACACTGAAGATGCCCCTGGATAAATTGGTTTATTCTCAAACATCATATAATGTGATATGTTATACCTTAAAAGAGAACATTAACTCAGATGAAATATGTAATAGTTTAAACTGGGGAAATATTGAACAATATAAAAAAAGTGATATGTTTTTAACAACTGCAAGGTATATACTCGTGTTAAATACTGACAATCCACTTTTTATAAATGTCACCACTTTGGGACATTCAGTCTGTGTATACTTAGGAACACTACCTTAGCAGAATGCATTATGCAAAACAGTTAGAAATGCGAGTAACTCTTATATGATGCCATGGGACAACACTGAACAGATCTCAGGCATGGCTTTTACAATCAATAATATGAGTACCTGTTCTGAAAAAAAAAAATGACCCTCAGACTCATCCAAGTATCTGTATCTGGAAGTCAACATTTCAGGCACCTTGCCGATGACAATACTGGACTGTGACAGGGCTGTCTTATAATTGTCTTCAGTAGCTCCACCTGGATTTCTCACAGATGTTACAGTCCAAGTCTCCAGTGAATATCCAGCATCACTTTAATGAAAAGGAAAAAAGTGAGAAAAGGTGGGAAACAGGCAAAACAAAGAACAAGTAGTTTAGCATTCAGCAATACATTTTACCATAGCTAACTATTTAAATGAAATAAAATGAAACAAAAATATTTTTCCACTTACCAACAAAATGACCACTGGACATTTTACCATTACAGGAAGAAGTGGTAGAGTGAGCTAGTGTGCCATATATGGGAATCATGTGTAGTGCCAGGATGCTGGGCAGATATATTGGTGATGCACCCTCATGTATCTTCCACTTCCTAGCTGCTGATGGAATGGTAACCCTTCCTACCACTTCTACTGAAGACTAGATAGGGCCATAATTACAACATGGTTGCAATCCACTGTATAAATGGCATGCATGAACTGGGCTTGATCCTGAGTTGACACCATGAAATAGATGTACTGATCCAAATGTGCCAGGAGTATGCCCATGTACTGCCAATGTATCCACGAGGAAGAAGCCTGTGAGATATCCAATGTGACCCCAGTCGGTCTCTGGAAGATCCCCATGGCAAGTATATTGAGGGTTATACATATCTTTCTATCCATAGGGATGGGAAAGCTATGCATCCCACACTGCCCCTGTAGGGGTCATACATACTCACTAAGACACTTACAATATCCCTGTATGCTCTAAATTTGTCAAGTGTCTCCTGATTATCAAAATTATAGTGAGTTATTCTCTTCCTATATCTCTGCTTTCTTGGCCAGTGAGTACTACTGGGAGCAGGTAGTTTTGGCTCAGCCAAGACAAGCAACTCACTGGAAAATAGCAAGGATGGCAGCAAGTAACAGCATCATCACCATGGATTGCAAGGTGATAGAAAAGGTGCTATTCCATCTTTTATAACGAATCTATGGAAACGATTGAAATTCTGACTAGGAATCAAAAATAAAAGGTATGCACAGAATCTCCAATAAGTGCACGTTCAACTTGTTGTTGCAAAAGGAAGATCACGCTTCATTCGATTGTAAAAATCGAACTCTTTAATACCCAAAACAGAATAAATGTAAAAAATACATCCAACGAATAGTAGTGAAACCAAAGATTTCAATAATCCATAATAATGCAAAACAGTGGTTAAGCGCTTTCACCCGAAAGTCGGGCTTCTTCAGAACACTGTATTACAAAAGAAAAACGCCTTAAATAGATTTTTTGGCGCCAAAAATGTTTCAAAATATTAAAGGGGCAGTGCCCTGTTGCTGTGCTTAAAGTGAATGTTTGCATTAACTTCAAAATCCTAAGTGATCTCTATTAGCTTAGAATATGCTTAAAAAACACTTAAAAAACTTAAAAAGATGCACAATTGTATGAATATAATTGTGCATCTTTTTAAGTTTTTTATGCGTTTTTTAAGCATATTCTAAGCTAGTAGAGATCGCTTAGGATTTTGAAGTTAATGCAAACATTCACTTTAAGCACAACAACAGGGCACTGTCCCTTTAATATTTTGAAACATTTTTGGCGCCAAAAAATCTATTTAAGGTGTTTTTCTTTTGTAATACAGTGTTCTGAAGAAGCCCGACTTTCGGGTGAAAGCGCTTAACCACTGTTTTGCATTATTATGGATTATTGAAATCTTTGGTTTTACTACTATTCGTTGGATGTATTTTTTACATTTATTCTGTTTTGGGTATTAAAGAGTTGGACTTTTACAATCGAACGAAGCGTGATCTTCCTTTTGCAACAACAAGGTGAGTGTGCACTTATTGGAGATTCAGTGCATACCTTTTACCAGTACGTTTACTTTTGGGATTATGAATCAAAAATATTCAGAAGAAAGCTCGTGAGCACATTTCGTTTTACAACATTTTTTTCTTTTACACCTCATTCTAACTTCATATTTATTTATTTATTGACTTATTTATTTACTTTACATTTGTTAACCAGGAAAGTCCGAATGGGCAAAACCCATTTTCAGTGGAGGCCTGGGGAGAAAAGATCCATACAATGCAACAAAAAAAAATATATGAGAAAAAATAACTATTCAGTTTCCATTACATACAGAATAGTAACATTTTTTTAACAAAAGTAAGACATATAAAATTAGATATGTACAATTTTAGAAAAGACATAAATCTAGGTAACAGATGCAATAGTTGAGGTAAGCATAGTATATGCAGTTCCACTGTAATGAACTGTGTGAGATATTTAGCCTGGTGTGTTACTTCTCTCTGTAGCCATCACATATTAGTGTAAATGGCCTCTGTGAATAGCATCTCAGCTGTGGAACTGCATGGATGGCGACAATTTATTTTATGTGTTCATGTATGACTATGAATTCCACCCTCTTTTCCTCAAATTAAAACAAAGTTTAAGCTTAGTAAGAATTCTTTATTTCAGAGATTCTGACTGAAGATGGATGAGCACATAAGTGATATAAAATATTGTAAAATATTTCTCTTTTTAAAGACTAATTATTTAATTTTGAAGTTATAAAAAGTACTATAAATATAAACTATAACTGTAACTATAAATTTAAAACACTGTAACAAACGGTGCTGTATTATACAAAGAATTTAATTTAATGCATTCAGGAAGGCGAATCAAAGAACACATGCATGTATGCACGGTTTTAAAAATGCGTGCAAGGGGCCTGTGGTTTGAAAACAGCCCTAAGGTAAACTTAATTCACCCCTGACCTATGCATTTTCTTTGAAGGTGGGTTTCAATGCCATTTCATTGAATGTGAGTTTCAAGGCCAGATAAGTTTACTCTTCATGCTAAGTCTGTTTTCACTGTTAGACTGTATTGTTTTGTTTAGTAATTGGCACGCAGTGTTTGTGATATAAAATTTGAAATAAAAGTTTTTAATAAATACCAAATATCTCTAATCACTGTAGAAGTAATGAAGAAAGTAGTATGTGACCTGACAGGCTTGAACAGTATTTATGGTAACTGGGAAGAAATAGCTAAGTAATGCAATACCAGAATGGCTGCCAAGGGGACGGGGGCTGCTAGGGGGTGAGCCATTACCCTGCGTAGCTGGCAGGCTGAAAACAGTTTCATAGCTATTAGGCATTCATCCAAAGAAGAACACACTGGGGCATGCAGTACCCCCACCCCCTTGCAGAACACCAAAGTATCAGTAAACCATCCACATGGGATGGGAGTAGAACCCACAGCCCTCTGCATCAAAGGTGATTATGCTACAACTGTTACTGCTTTCAAAATCTATAGCACTATCGCCAATGGCCATTTGCTAAACAAAACACATCAAAGACAGACTTAGCATGAACAATAGCAAATTTCTCTTCCCTTGAAGCTCTAAACTCCTTGCAAATTTACCGAAACTCAGAGAAAATGCTTTGAAACTCAGTTCCTTGAAAATGTAATGAAACTCAGATTCCTTGAAATTACATTGAAACTCAACTCACATTCCCTGAATATGCACACCTGATAATTAAGTAACTGAGCATTTCTGTAGAAAATTCAGGCTCTTCTCTTCTGCAATGCACAACACATGCATGCACGCACACACACACACACACACACACACACACACACACACACACACACACACACACACACACACACGTGCAAACACACACACACACACAAACGTGCACACACACAGGATCCTGCATTGGATTCACCAAATTAGTAAAAGCCATTACATTTTCATGTTGTTCAGTACACTGCTTATATGACATGACTTACTCAGCAAGAGAGTTATGAATATCCAGCACTTCTGGGCTGCAATTACAGTACCCTGCACAAAAAGCAATATATGTATGTATGTAACCATATATCTCTGAAATGTAAAGTCATCTATATGCATGTCTTCCACAGAGGGGATTAGGCATATGTATCCTGTCTTTGTGCTATCAGAGGTTTACTGGAGGAGGGTCCAACATGGAAAATTGTTATCCACAGTGTTTTGAAGATGATGAGTGGGAGGGTTGGATTGCCTGTATGATGAAGTACAAGGAGTGACATGGAATATGTGGATAGTAAGGAGGTGGTGCTCTTCAGGTCTGTAGTCAGTAACTTTTCATCCATTTAGTGCTTTTACAGTACACATGGCAGCTACACTTCATAGGATCATAGGATCATAGGAGATTACTAGTCTAATGGCCTTGGGACCCTTACAAGCCTAGCCAAGAGTTTATCCCCAAAAAAGAAACCTCAATTAGCACCTGTCACCCCTGTCAGTGAGGGGAAGAGGTGGAACCCCTAGGACAAATTTGTGGTTTCCCATCCACTCTTCAAGACTGCACTTGAAGAAGGTCAGCAGTGTACTTTATTTGATGTGTATGGGGAGTCTATTTCAAAGACAGGGAGACAAACCTATCTCTCCAGCAGGTTTTGTTAATGTCACATATTAGATTTAGGCATTTTGACTGGGTAATGCGCAATGAGTTAGACTTGCAGATATGGAGACTCTCTAGTAGAGCAGGCTCTGAGATTGCCTTCTAGGTGAGACACAGATCACCTCAGAGCAATCTGTACGATACCAAGTAGAGTGACAGAGATCTGAGCTTGTCCACATAGGACAGGTGTTGGAGGCCATGGATTCCCTTTGTGAGGTATTTCTGTGGACTTTCCAGTTAGTGCAGCTGTTTGGAGAGATACATACCAAATGGGGCATTGTACTCAATTATTGTCCTAATGAGGGAGGAGTACAGAGGGGTTATAACCTCCATTTTTCTGGATGTAATCCCTTTATTTATGAGATGAGCCAAGTAAAAGGCTTTTCTGACCACTGCTGCTACATGATGGTCAAATATGAGATTGTTGTCAACCTGTGTACCCAGGTGTCTCACCAGAGGCTGTGTGTTTAGGTGGTTGCAGTTGATGTGGTAATCAGTAGGGGCCATGTTTTTTCCAAATGGTATGATAATACATTTTTTTTTTGCATTTACTTTAAGGCCATGACTTTGTCACCAGTTATTTGTTGCTGTCAGACCCTCTTGTTAACATCATTTATGGAGTTAATGAAATGACCCAACTTACAGTCATCTGCAAACTTGGACAGCCCCAGGCCTTTGTCTTTGCCTGGATCTCTGAGAAGTAGACGCCAAACAGAAGGGATCCTAGGACAGATCCCTGGAGAACACCACTAGTGACAAGTCTGCTGTTGGAGGTGGAGGCACCTATTTGACCTATGGGTCCTATCAGTGAGCCAGTTGGCCACGACCTGATGAGATAGGGATTTACGCCAAGTTGAAAATTAAAATGTTCTTGAATGATTTATTTATTGAAGCTAGAATCTCCCTTGAATTGTATAACTTTCTATCTATGTTAGCCCCTAGAACAACGGTTATATTTGGATTGCCAAAAGTGCACAAAGACCTAGAAAACCCTCCCCTTCGTCCTATAGTGGATAGGAAAACTTCCATCACATATCCCATAGCTAAATATATTGATACAGTACTGAAAAAGTATGTAGAACAGGTAGAGCTTATTTGTACGGATTCGTGGTCCTTCTTGAGGAATATAAGTAACCTAGAATTTAAGGATAACATAGTATTCCTTACGATTGATGCGAAGGACTTATATACGGTTATTCCTCTAGACATAGGTATTGAATTGGTTGGTAATTTAATGAGAGAGAAAGCAAGTGTAGTCAGGGAGATTGAGTTAATTCAAGAGCTGCTGGACTTTGTTTTGAACAATATTTTTTATGTTTGATGGGGAACACTATTTAAAAAAAAAAACGGTGTTGCAATGGGCTCGCCCGGTGGGGCAAGCTTTGCAAACCTGGTTATGGCCCATTGGGAGTAACATTATGTGCTCAATAACAATGTGTTTAAGGAAAATATTAGCTATTACATTCATTAACTGGATGATATTTTTATTATTTTTGAGAGTAATATCGATCATGCCTCACAATTTGTGGATTACTTGAATAATACTACCCAGTTCTTAGTGTTTATGTTTAACATTGACACAGAACGGATAGCTTATTTGGATGTAGAATTATATAAGGATGTTAATGAACGAACATTTAAAGCTAGGATCCATAGGAAATCAACTTACTCCAATTCCTTTCTCCATTATTCCAGTAATCATCCACCTCAACAGAAGAAGTCGATGGTGAAGCGCCAGCTTGTGAGGGCAGCCCGTATGGTGTCGGAGAATTCGGAATTCATTAAGGAATGTCAGATTTTGAGTGATATGTTTTTGAAACGTGGATATCCCCCTAATTTAATTGCGGAATTAGTAAATGAAGTTAAGTGTAAGCATGAGAATGGGATTTTTTCCCCTATTCTAGCGCAGGGGTAGAGGTTGAATGGGCCAAAAGAAATCATTAGGAGAAATGCTGCACCTATTAATGATATTAAATACAGTTTGTCATTTATTACAGCATTTAGTTCTGATGCCGGGGTTATTAGGCAAATACTTAATAAGAATTGGAACTTAATAATTTCCGATGATGAACTTAAACATAAAGTTGAATTTAAACCTAGGATTAT
Source organism: Protopterus annectens (assembly GCF_019279795.1). Taxonomy (NCBI): domain Eukaryota; kingdom Metazoa; phylum Chordata; order Ceratodontiformes; family Protopteridae; genus Protopterus; species Protopterus annectens. The sequence continues at coordinate 1,072,596,921 of NC_056731.1, forward strand.
TTTTAGGAGGTGTTCCAATTTGAAAAGCTTGCTGGAAAAACCTAAGGCTGTGACAGTGAGAACAGCTGGAATGTACAAATGTGAAAATTGTCCTTATTGTAGATTTATGGAAGTAGGTGAAACTTTTAAGATCCATGGAAGGCGTTTCACATATAGAAAGAGATTTAATTGCTGTTCCAAAAGGGTAATTTATTTGGCTACATGTAAACTATACCTCTGCCTCTATGTTGGGAAAACTGACCGAAAGTTTAAAGAAAGGATGTATGAGCATTTGTACAGTATCAGGAAGGCCAAAACTGATAATGCATTAGTGAAACATGTTCAGGAAAACCAGGAGCATACCTTTGGCTTGCGGATTATTGACCAAGTAGAACAAGACCTTCGGGGGGGGGGGGGCCCATTTCTTTAAAATTGGAGGTCCAAGAGTTGTTGTGGCAAATAAGATTGAATGCATACTGCCGGCCGGGGTTGAATGATACATGCTCTTTAGAATGCATTTTAAAGTTAAGAAGCTTGCAGAGACAGTTGCCATATTGTATTGGTCACTATCTTGCATTTATTATTTTTTTTTCAGTTTTGTATGGGTAAATGTTTTTAAGTATATATGAAAATATTATTTACATTTTTTTGTGTTTTTATGCATTGATTTTTTTAAGGTTTATTATGGCTATGATTGCTTGGGGTTTACTGGGTGATTCATCTATTTCCCATTATGCAAGTACGTTCCTGTTATTTTAAATGGAAATTGGTAGGGGACATTTGAATTTTTTGAATTGCTCACGTGACTTATATGGTATGATATAATGTAGTGGTTGTTTAACTTTTGAAGCTGTCTGAAGAAGTTTTTGTCACTGAACCAAAACGAAAGTGCTTATGTTATTTGCTTCTACATTAAAGGTTTGTGTGTGTAAGTTCTACTTGCTGTTGCTTGCGGATTCCTTTTCCTTTTAGAAGTTTCTTTGTGGATTATTCCTGTTAACTCATTCACTCCAAAGGAGCTCAGGAAGTTTGCACTGTAACTTCCAATGGGTGGAGCCTAAGCCTTTCGACAGAATCAAATTATGTTCTCACATTTCAAACAAATGCTCATATCTCTGGAACCATAGGGGGTTATGAAAGAAGTATAAATGGAAAACTGTTCAGTACAAACTATTTTTATATTGGCAGTATTCTTTAGGTTCTAGATTGTAAACAGAATTTTGTAATTCACACTAAACAGTAACAATTACATTTGTAATATTTTGTAAACAAATTACAATATCTCAGCAACCACTCAGGTTACACACATACTGTCTGCAACACTTTATTCATCTAGCTGAGAGCTTTCATATGAGACTAAGGAGTTCTGTCTGCATTACCTGGTTGTTGAGATATTTAGAAAATTTAAAAATTATATATATAAATTAATATAATAAAAACAACATTTAATATCTATATACCTGCACTAGACAGAGGTCAAATATTAGTGGAGCTGAGTTTGCCATTGTGTAAGATTTAAGATGAAATATTTTAAAACCTTGTACACAGCATGGTTTTGGAATTATTGATGCAAATATGAACAAGGAATATTTGACGCCTAGAGGCATCAGTAGGAGTTAACTGCAGATGCACCTGGAGGCGTCACTCGGATGTAATGATTTTATACAACAATATACACCACAACATATTTTAGAAAAAAAACGTCAATCTCCTTCTTAATAAAAATATGTATATATATATCTGTCAACTATAACTGTTTCATTTTCAAAAAAATATTACCTTACCTTATTACATTTTTAGCTTTCCAGTGACCTCAATTTTAAAATGTAGGCTATACTAACTGCTTCATTCAAACTTGGATGTCTATAAACCTCCATTCTCAATTGCCAAATTAACTCCTGTCTATCCAGGTATATAGGTCATGGTCCCCACTCCCGGGGGTTTCCTCTCTACCTTTTTCTAAAATGCTAAATTTAAACAAGTGTTCAGGATGTTCTTCCAGGTGTCTTTATAAAGCATTTGTGGATTTTTTCTTCTTAATATCATATATGTGTTTGTATGTTATTGTTCTCCCTAAAAATATTCCAATTCTTTTGCAAAATCCACCTAATTTTTGAACTTTCCACACTGAAAGCAGTCAACAATGCACTAATATAGTGATTCAAATTGGTTAGTGTCCAATGGTGTCCTAATACTATCCTCTTCTAGGTGTAATATGGGCTTAAAATATCCCATCTCCCTCTTAGAAGAGACCTTGTCTATAAGTTCCTGGACCATTTCAGTAGGGTAACCTCTTTGACTATATATGTTCATTAACATTTCGCATTCCCTATAAAAATCTTTATCCACGGTGCTCATTTGAGCTGCCCTAACCAGTTGTCTGTAACTACAGCCTTCTGTTTATAAGGATGGCAACTGGAAAAGTGCAATAACATGTTAAAATTTGTAGGTTTTTGATACACACTAGACACATATATTTCTTTTGCCTTGTCTTTCTCTATTAATATGTTCAGATAAGCCATCCTATCCCGATTATAAGTGTGTGTGAATGACAAGAAGTTAGTACTTGTATTAAAATGATTAATAAATTCTAACAATTCAGTTTCCCCTTTACTCCAAATTACAAACATATAATTGTAATATTTTTAGGGAGAACAATAACATGCTATGAGTTCTGGGGAGTGAGCCTATTTTATATATCTATATCTATCTATATCTATATATATATCTATATATATATTCAGCCCCCTGCTATAAAACACGCTAAACACGTGTTTTCCAGCTTGTACCAACTCAGCACAGATCCTCGTGGTGGCCTGCAGAGTGATCCAAGCAGCAGAGAGCTAAAAGAGTGACTTTCTACCAGATATAAGTATTTTTTGTGGCTTTCCCACTGTTATTAAGCTAGCGACTGCATTTCGCCTGTTTTACTGCTACTTTAAGTGATTTCTGCATTTTACACTGTTTATTGCACTTTAAGTTACTAATTGTTGCAAATTGTTTCTGTAGGCTACACACTAAAGTGCGCTAGCCGATTTACAGCATTTATAGCATTTACTGTTGTTTTTTTCCTTATCTCTGTAATAAAACAAAAAAATCTCTTGTTTTCCCGCCTTACTGAACTAGAGTAGTCCAGTTTCAGAGTTGCTGATCCCTGGGCTTTGTTTTTAGTTCCTGTTACTGATCCATTGCCTTATTAGGAAGGAGGGAAGTTTCTTTGCTTACCAGTGGGAGTGGGAAGCACTGAGCGACCTTTTTGTCTGATTTGGTGAAGTTTCAGCCAGAAACTAGTAGTCCATTGGTCGTTTTGGGCCAATTCCTAGCTCCCTTCAGCCCCCTGCTATAAAACACGCTAAACGCGTTAGCGCGGAGTTGCCACTGTTGCACACAAGAGCAGCGGCGGTTAAACAAGGTTAAACTATCGGGACATCTAAATTCCACTCTTCAAATTTTCCCTTAGAACTACCTTCCTCGAGCTGTACTGCTGATCTAACCAGCATATCCTATAACTGAAAAGTTCATCTCTACTTGATTCCCAAGTAGACTATTCTCTATCTGTATAGCCTAGCACTTACTCCTACAGTACTTGCACCTTGATAAAGCACTCTTATTATAGATAGTACCCCACCAGCATAAAACCCACTTCCCCCGGAGTCCTTTGAAAGTCTCTTTATCTACTACTTCTAGTATGTCGAGGGATCAGTTGCTAGTGTCCTCTCCAGCTCAACTGGTGAACCTGGGAATATTGAGGCAATGTTACAATTGCCTCATGTACACAGACAATCCTCTCCTTCTCCCACAAAACACAAATACATGCGAGAGATGCAACTATACGGCCAAACTGGAGGCTGAGCTCTCTCAACATAGGACTGGCAAGACCAGACAGGAGGAGAAGGCAACCACACACAATACATACCCAGTCACACATGGTACCATCACAACTTCAAATCATACACATACTCACACAAAGACATACTCGGAGGATCTGTTCAAAAATTTACCAAAACAGCAGAGGCCACCAAAGCAGACACCCAAACAACTACCACCTCACGACCCAACACATGCAACACATAGACCACACAGTCAGAGTGTCAAACAGTCACAGCCCTTAAGGCCAAACAAAATGCCAGACACACTTGTCATTGGTGATTCCATAGTCAGACACACTGATGTCCCGCTCACCAGACTGAGTAAGGAGAAGGTCACAGTAAGCTGCCTGTCGGGCGCTAGAATCCGCCACATAACGCAAGCACTCAGGTCTCTCAACAGCAGGTACAAGTACGACTCAGTCATTGTCCACGCTGGTGTCAATGACCTGAGACGTCACCTCCTTGGACTACATGAAAAGGGACATCGAGGAGCTCTCTGATTATGTAGCCCAGGCAGGTATGACCCTGACCTTGAGCAGTATCCTACCTTCATCTAGAATGATGCCACAATACAGTGATAAGATGATCAGCTTTAATAATTGGCTTAAATTCTGGTGTCATTCAAAGGGGATCCAATGTCTGTCTGCCTGGGATGACATGCTGGACAAGCCACGCTGCTTCGCAAGGGACGGCTTGCACCTGTCACCCCTGGGCTTCTGTATATTGGCAAAGGCTCTTGCCACCCCCATAGTGCCTTTTTTAGGCAAGGCTCAAATTCTAAACCTACCACCCTAGTACACCAAAAAGGAAAAAACTAAGGGTAATGCTGCTCAATGCCAGAAGTCTCAATCTCAAGATGCACGCACTCGAGGCCCTTCTCAATATGGAGAACATCGATGTCTGTGCTGTGACAGAAACCTGGTTCAAGGCTCCTGAGAGCACCCCAGCACTAACAGGTTTCACCTCATATCATGTTCCGCCCCAAAATCCGGACAACACCAAGAAAGGAGGGGGTGTCCATATTCATAAAGGACACCCACACCTCAAGGTTGGTGGCAATGCACGATGCATCGGAGACCATCCAGGTGCAATTAACCATAGGCAAGACTGCTCTGCAATTTGTAGCATGTTACAGGCCACCCTCTCAAACTCAGGAACCTCACATGGCCTTCCTGAAAACATTGGAGGGATAAATGTATCTCCAAACACCATCATACTAGGTGACTTCAACTACCCTAATATAGACTGGGAACACTACTCAAGCCCGAACACTCTAACCCAAAGATTCCTGGAGTTCATAAACTCAAATGCCATGGAACAACTAGTCACCATCCCCACAAGAGGAGAAAACATACTTGATCTCATCATCACGAACATGGGATCAAAATGTTCAACACCGAAGTATACCCCTCACTGGTGAGATCAGATCATAAACTAATCTCGCTGGAGGTCCTCATCCCGCCCCCACCTGAAACAAAAAGACCACAGTGAAAAACTTCTCAAAAGCCGATTTCACACTTCTAAAAACTAGTGTGGTCTCCTTTAAGGCCCCTGAGCCAGTGGTAAACATTACTCAAACCGCTGAATCACTTACAAATGCCTTCTACCAGCACCTACAGGACTGCATGGATCAGGCAATCCCAAACAAAACTAAGACTCTCTGTACCAAAGGCAAGCATCCAGTCTGGTGGACCCCAGCCATAAACAAGCTCTACAACAAAAGGAGGAAGCTACTACAAGATAGAGCAAAATCCTTGAAAGGTAAGACACCTTTGATCATTATAAGTAAAAAACTAACAGCTCTCATAAAATCATCCAAGGCAAATTTTGAGAGAAAAATCGCCAAGGACTCTAAAGACAATCATAAGGCCTTCTTTAGCTATGTTAGAAACCTAGGAGGAAACTCCCAGATATGCTCAGAATTAGTTCAAAATGATGTGAAAATTACTGAACCTACACACATTGCTATCATACTGGCTGACAGGTTCAGTGCAAACTCCCCCCCCTCCCCCCCAAAAGGAGAGATATCTATTCCAGAGGATTGTAGCCCCCCAAACATCTCCAACGCCCAGCTGAGAACTGCCCTCACTAAGGCAAAAAACACAGCATCCATGGGACCGGATGGTGTCCCCAGCTGTGTGCTTCATGAACTCAACGAGGAATTAAACCCACAGTTAGGACAGCTGTTTAATCTTAGCCTCACCTCAGGATACGTACCCAAGGAGTGGCGCACGGTGACGACTGTGGTCCCACTTCATAAGGGCGGTGCCTCCACAGACCCTGGAAATTACCGCCCCATTAGCTTGACAAGCCTTATCTGCAAAGCCATGGAGAGGATCATAATGGAACTCATAAATAAAGACATAGGGAACTTGCAGACTTTGGATCCAACCCAGTTTGGCTTTGTCAAAGGCAGATCCTGCCTCTTAAACTTGGTTGACTTTTTCGAGACAGTCACCAAGGCCATTGATGAGGGAAAGGCAGTCCATACAGCCTACCTCGACCTGGCAAAGGCCTTCGACACAATACCCCACTCAGGTATCATCGAAAAACTCATCAGCTTGAATGTAAACCCATACATCACAAGATGGGTTGCAAACTGGCTAAGTGACAGAACCCACAGGGTCAGAGTTGCTGGAGCCATGTCAGACTCAAAGCCTGTCACAAGTGGTGTCCCACAGAGCTCAGTCCTGGGTCCACTCTTGTTCGGCATCTACTTTTCTGAAGTACAAGCAAACACAGGAGGGTTATGGCTGACAAAGTTTGCAGATGACTGCAAACTGGGCCATAGTCGAAAACACATCTGACACAGATATCCTCCAGAAGGGCCTCACAGAAACGGATAACTGGTGCCAGAGCCATGGCCTGAAGTTAAACGCCAAAAAATGCATAGTCATACCCTTTGGGAAAAACAAGGTTACCCCTAGCTACCATATAGGTGGCAATCCACTGAGCACAGAAAAGTCATCAGGGATCTGGGGACCCAAGTTGACAGTAGCCTTCGCTTTGACACTCATGTTGCTAAAGTAGTTAGGAAAACCTTCTATATCGCCCACCTGATCATGAAGGGATTCACATCTAGATCAAGGGAGGTCATCGTCCCCTGTACTCATCACTCATTAGACCTATGATTGAGTACAATGCCCGTTCGAATGTATCTGACCAGACACCTGCTGCAGCTTGAAAGGCCCCAAAAGTTCCTCACCAAAAGGATAAAGGGTCTCAAAAATATGTCTTATGCTGCCCGACTGAAAGAACTCCAGCTCTATTCAGTCTCATACCGCTTGCTCAGAGGTGACCTGTGCCTGACATATAAGGCCATGTCAAACCCAGATTTGATGAATATGCTTCACCTCAAAAAATCTAGATCCCTCAGAACCACAAGGGCGGGAGACTTAAACCTTAACACGGTTATAAATAGAACGTGCTGGAGGGACAGATTCATCACCCAGAGACTCCCTATGCTGTGGAACAAAATCCCGGTACATGTGAGGCAGAGCACCTCGCTGGCCTTGTTCAAGAGGAATCTTGACCAATGGATGGGAGATCGCAGATATACCCCAGGGATTACTTCAGTGTCACTGCTTGACAGAGGCACAGAAAAATGATAGGCATAGTTTTTATTCAAACTAAAGGGGTGGCGAAAGCCACATAACTATGGGCTAGGCTTATAAATGCCCTTGGGCAGATAGCCTAGTATGAACCTATGAACCTATGAACCTATATATATATATATATATATATATATATATATATATATACACACACACATATATATATATATATATATATATATATACATATATATATACATATATATATATATATATATATATATATATATATATATATATATATATATGTAGAGGAGAGTGCTTAGTCTTAAGAATAGATTGGGAAGAAATCTAAGAAAAACACCTATATGCCCAAGGATGTCAAAGTGTGAGAGATGCAATATGTGTAAATTTATATTGGAGGGGAATAGAATTAATTTAAGATGTAAGCATGTCCTTATAGGTTCATAGGTTCATAGGTAGGTACTAGGCTATTGGCCCTAGGGCCTATATAAGCCTAGTCAAAAAGGTACCCTGGCTTTTGCCACCCAAGAAAATTATTTTCCTGGGGACCCTGTCGAGCAGAGCCACAAAAGTGATCCCTGGGGTGAATTTCCTATTTCCCATCCAATCATTAAGATTTTTATTGAAGAGTGCTAATGAGGAGCTTTGTTTGATATGGATAGGTAGTTTGTTCCAGAGTATGGGAAGTCTCTGGGACAGGAATTTATCCCTCCAGCATGTTCTATTTATTGTGGTGACAAGGTTTAGGTCCCAAGAGCATGTAGATCGGAAGGACTGGGATTTCTTTAAGTGGAGCATGTCCAACAGCTCTGGGTTTGACATAGCTTTGTATGTTAGGCAGAGATCGCCTCTGAGTAGGCAATATGCAACAGAGTATAGCTGGAGTTTTTTGAGGCAATCTGCGTAGGACATCTGTTTGAGGCGGGTAATCTTTTTGTGAGGTATTTCTGTGGCCTTTCCAGTTGTTGTAGATGTCTTGTGAGGTACATATCAAAAGGGGTGTTGTACTCTATAATGGGTCTAATGAGTGACGAGTAGAGTGGAAAAATTACCTCTTTTTTCCTGGATGAGCAACCTTTGGTGATGAGGGGTGCCGCATAGAAGGATTTCCTGACTACTGTGGCAATGTGATTATCAAAGGAGAGACTACTGTCCACCTGTGCCCCAAGGTCTCTTATCATACTTTCAGCGTTAAGTAGACTACCGCCTATGTGGTAGTTCATGGGTACAAAGTTTTTACCAAAGGGGATGACAATGCACTTTTTGGCATTGAGCTTGAGGCCATGGCTTTGACACCAGGCATCTCTCTCAGTGAGGCCCTTTTGTATGATATCCACATCATTAGGAGTTTCGATTATGGCTCCTAGTTTGCAGTCATATGCGAACTTCATTAGCCAAAGACCTTCTATGTTAGCCTGTACTTCAGAGAAGTAGATACCAAACAGGAGAGGACTCAGGACTGATCCTTGTGGTACTCCACTTGTCACTGGTCTGAAGTCGGATTTGGAGTCTGCTACTTTCACAGTGTTGGTTCTGTCAGTGAGCCAGTTGGCATCCCATCTTGTGACATAGGGATTTATACCTAGTTTACTGAGTTTCTCTATAATTCCAGAGTGGGGAATGGTGTTGAAAGCCTTAGCGAGATCTAGATAGGCTTTCTGAACCAGCTTACCCTTGTCTATGGCTTTGTTGACTGCTTCAAAGAAGTCTATCAGGTTTAGGAGACATGATCTGCCTTTTACAAACCCGAACTGGGTGGGGTCCAGAGTTTGGAGATTACCAATGTCTTTGTTTATAAGTTCCATGATGATTCGTTCCATGGACTTGCAGACCAGGCTCGTCAGGCTAATGGGGCAGTAGTTCCCAGGGTCCATGGTGGCTTCCCCTTTGTGGAGTGGGATAAACATCACTGTGTGCCATTCAGTAGGTACAAAGCCTCAGGTGAGGCTATGATTCAACATGGTACTTAGGTGGGGTGCCAGTTTGTTCTGTAGTTCATGTACAATGCAGCCTGGGATGTTGTCAGGTCCCATGGATGCTGTTTTCTTGGCTTTGGAGAGTGTGGTTTTTAACTGTGCAGCCGTGCTTACAGGAACTTTGCATTCTTCCAGTATAGAGATGGGCCCTTTAGGGGGTAAGAGGGGGGTAATGTTAGCACTGAACCTATCTGTCAGGATGTTGGCAATATCAGTTGGTTTTGTATATTTAGTGCCATTGTGCTGTAACTCAGAGCAGATCTGAGTGTTGCCATTGAGATTTTTGACATAGCTATAGAATGCTTTGTGGTTGTCTTTAGAATCAGTGTTGATTTTGTTTGCATAACTAGCTTTGGAGGATTTTGTGAGGGATCTCAGCTTCTTACTGAGGCAAACAAGGGAGTTCTTGCAATCATGGGATTTTACTCTTTTTTTTGCAACAATTTCTTTCTTCTGTTGTACAGTTTGTTTATGGCAGAGGACCACCAGATTGGCTTCCTTTTTTTGGAGGATAGCATCTTCGTTCTGTTAGGGATAGCACGATCCATGGACTTGTGTAAGTGCTTATAAAGTGCATTTGTGTAGAATTCAACAGTTGTAGCTCTACTGTCCATCTGCATGGGTGTCGTGAAGTTTGCCACTTCTGTCTTAAGATGTGTGAAGTTGGCTTAGGAGAAATTTTGGTTTCCCTAATGGGAGTTGGGGGTGGGATTTGGATGTCTAGGGTGATTAGCTTGTGGTTGGATCTGACCAACGAGGAATTGAACTCTGGTGTGGAACACCAGTTGCTTATGTTGGGTATGACTAGGTCTAGGATATTGCTGCCCCTCGTGGGGGTGTGGATAAATTGATCCAAAGCAATGGAATTTATGAATTCCAGAAAATGTTGAGCAAAAGAGTTGTTACATGAGTAGTTTTCCCAGTTAATTGTGGGGTAGTTGAAATCACCCATAATTAGGGTGTTGGGCTGTACCCTAATATTTTCCAGTGTATCAAGAAATGAGGAGTGGGAATCCTGGGGGATGGTGGGGGATCTGTAGCAAGCTACAATTTGGATTGCGGTCTTGCCCAAAGTTAGTTGCACTTGGATAATCTCGGATGCATTATGCTGAGCAACTAGCCTGGAGGTGTGGATATCCTTAATGAATATGGACACACCTCCACCTTTAGTATTTCGGTCCAGGTTAGGTGGTGGTATGAATTATAGCCTGGTAATGCAGGAGTGCTCTCTGGAGCCCTGAAACAGGTCTCTATCACTGCACAGATGTCGGTGTTCTCCATTTTAAGGAGTGCCTCGAGTGAGTGCATTTTGAGGTTTAGACTTCTAGCATTGAGTAGCATTACCCTCAGATTTTGCTTGCTTATACCTGTTACAGTGGTGAATTTGTCATTTAAACCTTGCCTAAAAACACACTATAGGGGTGTCAAGAGCCTTAGCCAGTATCCGGAATCCCAAGGGCGACAGGTGCAGGCCATCTCTGGCAAAGCATCATGGTCTGTCGATTATGTCATCCCAGGCAGACAGATACTGGATCCCCTTAGAATGACACCAGATGCTTAGCCAATTGTTGAAGTCAATCATTTTGTCCTTGTATTGTGGTATTATTCTGGGTGGTGGCAGGATGCTACTCAGGGCTAGGGTCATACCTGCCTGGGTTACAAGATCGGAGAGCTCCTCCATGTCTCTTTTCATGTAGTCCAGGGACATCTCAGGTCATTCACACCAACATGGACAATGACAGAGTCATATTTGTACTTGTTGTGGAGTGAACTTGAGTGTGTGGGTTATGTGACTGATCCTGGCACCCAACAGGCAGCTGACAGTAACTTTCTCCTTGTTTAGCCTAGTGAGAGGAACATCAGTGTGCCTGACTATAGAGTCACCAATGACTACAGTGTTTGGTACGTTGCTATGCCTTATGGGCTATGGTTGAATAGCACACTGAGTTTGTGGGCTATGTGTCATTTGGGTTGTGTTGGGGGGGTGGAGGTTGCTTGCATTTCTGCTTTGGAGGTCTCTGTTGCTTGAGCAGATTTTCTATTGATAGCCTCCGTGACTGTAGGTGTGTGTTTTGTGTTTCTATGTGTGGGCTTTGGAGGTGTAGATTTTGTGGGACTATGTGATGAGTGTGGTGTGGTGCAAGTGTTCCCTTTCTCCTCTTGACTGTCTAGTCCAGTCTTAGTTGAAGAGAGCTTTGCTTCCAGTTTGGCTATATAAGTGCATCTCTCACAGGTTGTAGTCTTGGGTGGTAGGAGGAGAGGGTTGTCTGTGTACATGAGGCAATTGCTGCATTGGTCTGAGATGCCCAGATTCATCAAGTAGACAGGAGAAAACACCTGGAGCTGACCCTTAGCCATACCTGGATAGGTGCTTATTTATTAAGTACTAAAAACTGTTTTTCTCTAGACAAGTGAGGAAAGTTGAGTGCTGTAGTAATTTATAGCTTATTTAGTGCTTACAATGAGTTCTTAAGTGCTGAGCTCAAAGAAACAGATTTGAGTGCTAAAATTAAAAAAACTAGCTAGTTCTAAGGAAAAATCTGAAAAGCAGACTTTATGGCACCAGGAATAGATTAACACTAGCTAAGTGGCAATGCATAACATGTATTTTTTTAATATAACAGTAGCAAATGAGCAAACTAATTTAAACAAATTAACCAATTAACCAATAAAAAGCTAAAAACTGAAACCTGTTCCAGCAGTCTCTGATTAGACAAGTTCTAACTGCACACTCCTGCCCCTTAGGTGCAGAGGAACCTTCTCCAAAAATGATGGCATGGATTAGTGCTCAAATTATACAAACAAAGGTAGATTCAGCAGGTCTGAATCTAGTCTATGCTACAGCAAACAAGGCGTACCAATTTCAGAAAGAAACAGTTCAAATAAGTAGGCACAATAAGCCTTTCACCAGAAACTCCCAGTACAGAAGGTCAGAATCTACCCTCTCCTCCCACGTGAGTGCAGACGACACCTTCTTAATGTAAAATAACCTTGTGAATGGAAAGTATACATTTGACACCATGGGGCTAATTTCTGGAGCCCAGTGCCAGTTTTGTGAGGGGTTTTACATAGGCAAAACTGGACGTAAACTACTTAATCGTATCGACAAGCACATACATGATATAAGGAAGAAAAAGACCATAAATGCTTTATATAGACACCTGCAAGAACATCCTGAACACTCGTTTAAATTTAATATTTTAGAAAAGTTAGAGAGAATCACACAGGAGACCATGGCCTATATACTTGGATAGACAGGAGTTAATTTGGAAATTGAGAATGGTGGCTTACAGACATCCAGGCTTGAATGAAGCAGTTAGTATAGCATCATCATCATCATCATATTCTTTTGGCTGCTCCCATTAGGTGTCGCCACAGCGGATCATCTGTTTCCATTTCTTCCTGTCCTCTGCATCTTGCTCTGTCACACCAGCCACCTGCATGTCCTTTCTCACCATATCCATAAAACTTATCTTAGGCCTTCCTCTTTTCCTGTTTCCTGGTAGCTTCATCCTTAGCATCTTTTTCCCAATATACTCAGTATCTCTCCTCAGCACATGTCCAAACCAATGCAATATTGCCTCTCTGGCTTTGTCTCCAAACCTTCCAACCTGGGATGACCCTCTAATATACTTATTCTTAATCCTGTCCACCCTTGTCACACCCAGTGCAAATCTTAACATCTTTAACTCTGCCACATCCAGCTCTAACTCCTGCCTTTTTGTCAATACCACTGTCTCCAACCCATATAACATAGCTGGTCTCACTACCCTCTTGTAGACCTTCCCTTTCACTCTTACTGGCACTCGTCTGTCACAAATCACTCCTGACAATCTTCTCCACCCACCTCATCCTGCCTGCACTCTCTTCTTCACCTCTCTTCCACACTCACCATTACTCTGAACTATGTATCCTAAGTATTTAAACTCATCCACCTTCGCCACCTCTACTCCTTGCATACTCACCATTCCTCTATCCTCCCTCTCATTCAAACACATATATTCTGTTTTAGTCCTGCTGACCTTCATTCCTCTTCTCTCTAGAGCATATCTCCATCTCTCCAGGGTCTCCTCCACCTGTTCCCTACTCTCACTACAGATCACAATGTCATCTGCAACCATCATAGTCCACGGGGACTCCTGTCTGATCTCGTCTGTCAACCTGCCCATCACCATTGCAAATAAGAAAGGGCTCAGAGCTGATCCTTGATATAATCCCACCTCCACCTTAAACGCATCCGTCACTCCCACCGCAGACCTCACCGCTGTCACACTACCCTCGTACATATCCTGTACCACTCTTACATACTTCTCTGACACTCTTGACTTCCTCATACAATACCACAACTCCTCTTTAGGCACCCTGTCATATGTTTTTCTCTAAGTCTACAAAAACACAATGCAACTCCTTCTGACCTTCTCTGTACTTCTCCATCAACACTCTCAGAGCAAACATCTGTAGTGCTCTTTCCCAGCATGAAACCATACTGCTGATCACTAATCACCACATCCCTTCTTAACCTAGCTTCCACTACTCTTTCCCATAACTTCATGCTATGACTGATCAATTTAATCCCTCTGTAGTTACTACAGCTCTGCACATCACCCTTATTCTTAAAAATCGGTACCAATACACTTTTTCTCCATTCCTTAGGCATCCCCTCACTTTCCGAAATTGCATTAAACAATCTGGTTAAAAACTCCACTGCCATTTCACCTAAACACCTCCATGCTTCTACAGGTATATCATCTGGACCAACAGCCTTTCCATTCTTCATCCTCTTCATAGCTATCCTTACTTCCTCCTTGCTAATCCATTGCACTTCCTGATTCACTATCCGCACATCATCCAACCTTCTCTCCCTCTCATTCTTTTCATTCATCAACCCCTCAAAGTAATTTTTCCATCTGTTCAACACACTCTCCTTGCTTGTAAGTATGTTTCCCTCATTATCCTTTATCACCTTTACCTGCTGCATATCTTTCCTAGCTCGGTCCCTCTGTCTAGCCACCTCTCTCTTTGCCATGCACCTCATCTTCTTATACTCCTGTCTACTTTCTTCATCTCTCTGACAATCCCATGTCTTCTTTGCCAACCTCTTTCTCTGTATACTCTCCTGTACTTCCTCATTCCACCACCATGTCTCCTTGTCATTCTTTCTCTGTCCAGATGTCATACCAAGCACCTTTCTAGCTGTCTCCCTTACTAGCTCTGCTGTAGTTACCCAGCTATTTGGTAACTCTTCACTGCCACCCAGTGCCTATCTTAACTCTTCCCTGAACTCCACCTCACAATTACCCTTTTTTAATTTCCACCATTTGATTCTTTGTGCTGCCCTCACACTCCTCCTCCTCTTCTTGATCACCAACATAATCTTAAAACCATCATCCTATGCTACCTAACTACACTTTTCACGGTCACCACTTTACAGTCTCCAATCTTCTTCAAACTGGCCCTCCTACATAAGATATAATCCACCTGTGTAAATCTTCCTCCACTCTTGTATGTCACCCTATGCTCCTTCCTCTTGTTAAAATATGTATTCACCACAGTCATGTCCATCCTTTTCACAAAATCCACTACCATCTTACCTTCTGTATTCCTTAGTTTAACACCATACCTACCTATCACGTCCTCATCCCCCTCTGTTCCCTCCACCAACATGCCCATTGAAATCTTCTCCAATCACCACTCTCTCACCTTTGGGTACAGTCATCACCATTTCATCCAACTCACTCCAAAATGTTTCTTTCTTGTCCATCACACACCCAACTTGTGGGGCATATGCGCTAACACCATTCATCATTACACCATCAATTTCCAGCTTCATAAACATCACTCTATCTGACACTCTTTTCACCTCCAAAACACTCTTAGCATACTGTTCCTTCAGGATAACTCCTATGCCATTTCTCCTCTCATCCACACCATGATAAAACAATTTGAACCCACCTCAGATACACCTAGCCTTACTCCCCTTCCATCTGGTCTCTTGCACACACAATATGCCAACCTTCCTTCTGTCCATCATATCGGCTAGCTCTTTCCTTATACCAGTCATACTGTCAACATTCAAAGTTCCGACCCTCACTACCACAGTCTTAGCCTTTCTCCCCTCTTCCTGCCTTTGGCCATGCCTTCCCCCTCCTCTCCTCCTTCTGCAAACAGTAGCCTAACTTCCGCTAGCATCCTGTTGGCTAACAGTACTGGTGGTGGTCGTTGTTAACCTAGGCCTCGACCAATTTGGTATGTAAATATTTACTGGTGTCCGCATGAATGATTTGGCCAAGTATTACGCCAGATGCCCTTCCTGATGCAACCCTCCCCATTTATCCGGGCTTGGGACCGGCACAAAGAAATGCACAGGCTTGTGCATCTCCAGTGGCTGGGTTGAAGCAGTTAGCATAGCCTCCATTTTAAAAATGAGGTCACTGGAAAGGTAAAAATTTAATTAGGTAAGGTAGTATTTTTTGAAAAAAAAATGTTAAGGTTGACAGAGATATACACACACACACATATATATATATATATATATATTTATTAGGAAGGGATGAATTGATGCTGTTTTTTTTCTAACACATATTGCTGTGTATATTGCTGTATTAATGGGGATATATGACTTTAAATGTGCACCATATGCTGTTTTGATACTGGGTCATGTGACTATTTATTTTATTATTTAAGTTGACTTTCTTAGTGTATTGTACCTGAAGAAGTTTTAATGGTTGTTAAAATTAAAGTGTTTATATTCATTAAACACAGTGTTTCATTTTAGTGGTTTGGTGTTGGAAGCTTTGTTCAGCAACTTTTTTTTTGTTTCTCTTCATATAGTCCAGGAAGGTACATCTGAAGTCATTAACAAAACATGAGCAATGACAGAGTCATACTTGTACCTGGTCTGGAGAGACTTGAGTGCATGCATGATGTAGCAGATTCTGGCACCTGATAGATGACTGACCGTGATCTTATCCTTGTCGAGCCTGGTGAAGGGGGACATCAATGTGTCTCACAATTGAGTCACCAGTGACTAGTATATTTGGTTTATTGTTGTGCTTTATGGGCTGTGTGAGTTTATTGTCATGCCTTATGGGCTGTGTTTGTGAGACACTGGTCTGTTGTTGGCTGTTTCTGATGTATTTGGTGTTGTGTGTGGAATGTTTATGAATGTGTTTTGGAGGTCTCTGCTGTTTAGGTAAGTTTTTATTGGGGACCTCTGCATAGGTGAGTGTGTGTTGTGCTTGGTTATGTGATGTGGGTGGTGTGGTGTTTGTGCTGGCAATCTCCCCTTTATCAGGATTACTGACTGTGGTGAGGGAGAGTATGGATACCAGGTAACTGATATAGACAGATTTCTTGCAAGTAGAAGAATTATGTGCTAGGAGAAGAGGGTTGTCATTGAACATGATGCAGTTGCTACAATGTCTCAGTATGCCTATGTTGACCAGGCTGGCAGGAGAAACTGATGGAAATTGTCCAGACATAGTGTTCTGAAACTTGGATGAACTTATGAAGAGAGGGTTTTGATAAGGGTTTATCCAAAAGAGTGTAGACCACAATAACCTTCTTAAATGTAAAATAACTGGCCTGATGCCCAAGTGCTTAAACCAAAACAAAGAAGGTTAGAATAACAGACAAATTTAATCAAGCCACTAACAGGCAGTAATAAATACAGCAAAACAAAAGCACTTCAATACTTAAGAGCAAGCAGCAAGGCAGAATAAGGTAATAATGTAGGAAGAACATAATTACAGTAAAAGCAGCTGAATAAAAAGTGATTTTTTTTAGTGGAGAGGGAAGAAACAGAAGATAATTCAAGATAAAGAAACTAAGGGGGTTGGCCTTCCCAAGTGATCTCTCAGTAGAATGAGCTGATGATATGGGACTGGGAAAAGTGTCCAAAATCAAAGACACAAGGGGGTAGTCCTTCCCAAATGATCACACTGTACTCAGTACAATAAGCAAATGAGATGGGAGTGGGTGGAGTGTCCAAAATGAAATTTACAGCAGGGGCAGGCAATTCCAAAGCCACCAAGTTTAAGAATACAACAAAACTTGGCCTGGTTGCTGGGGTAAAGACAAAATGTAACTCCTTATACCAGTAGTATAAAAGAAAACTTAAGAGCCTCACGGAATCAGATAACACAAAAAACTGTGCTTACACCTTGGATAGGCTGGCTTCAACAGAAAGAAAACCAACTCCCACTATGAAACCAGCTGAATAGAATCCAGACAGTGACCAGAGTATCAAGCAAATAAATAAATGCAGTACAGTTTTGTTAACTATCAGTAAAACAGAAAAACAAAATGCAGACACAGAGGAAAACAATCTCAAGCAAATAAATAAATACAGCACAGTTTTGTTAACTATCACTAAAACAGAAAAACAAAATGCAGACACAAAGACTGGCAATATCAAGCAAATAAATAAATGCAGTACAGTTTTGTTAACTATCATTGAAACAGATTAAATGCAAAAGAAATGTACTTATAGAAGCTTTCTGTATCCAGACGGCTATCGAATCAGTCACAGCCAGGCCACAAGGAGTAGCTAAGATACTGAAAACTTTAATCTTCTCTGCAGCTTGGCTGTAGCCATGGGAGAGTTCTGATGCAAAGTGACTAGTCATAGTACAAGCATGTTGAGATGATACAAACTGTTCATGAGGCAGTACACATGTCAGATCTAGTCACAGAGGCTACCATTCCTGAGCTTGCCAGGATTTAATCACTTAGCCATTGATGCTCTTTAGGCTGTACCTGTAATGCATCTCATGAGGCTGCTTGATCTTGCCATTGTAATTCTGCACCATCAATATCCTCTCAGGCAGACAGATTGTGGACACCATACACCTATTGATTTGACATAGGACAACCCATCAGAGTGCACATGTATACTCCCATATTAGTGTGCTGTCCCTGTCATGGACCACTTGGAGCCCTGAGATTATAGGTCATCACAGTGCACACTGATAATCTTCACTATACGGTCCCCTGTACTCCATCACTTGAGAAGATTATCTCTGATTTCCTACAATCTGTTACTATACTTATTGGCTACTGGATTAATGTGCAGTAACCCAGGTTCATATTATAATGTTGCTGTCACCTTTTACTTTGTTATCCACCTCTGAAAATGATGATGACTGTGCCTTGTCCATCCCCTAACCAGTGTGGGTGAGGTATGTTTCAGGATATTGTCAGTTCATGCACTGTTTACCATAGTTTGTATGTGATAATGTACAGATAATTTTATTCTCTGCTGTGTCACGTCATATAGCTGTGTACCAGATGCCAACTCTTTGTCGGTGCCATGATGCCTTGCATATCACTCTGCAATATATGTGGTACTGCTGCTGCCTGTCTGTCCTATGGCTGTCTGCACTGCTCCTCAGCTGCTGTATCTACAGGTATGATGGGCTCTGCTGAGACATTCTTTTGCTGCTGCAGCTGTTTCCACACAGCCACTGTGTGCCACATGGCATGTAAAACAGATATTTGGATATAGGTCTCCAGTGAATACTACAGTGCCCCAGATGCATCCATGCAGCAGTGGCATCCATTCAGCTGGCATTAAGTTTACTTCAGAATGTTGCATGGTTCTCTGCATACAGTGTTAAGTACTATCACTGCCATTATCTTGGGACTTTGGACAAGAGTTACCATCCATGGTTCCAAACCATATCCAGCATCACCATCATATGTGGCCTGCTACTTGATTGCATGAGCACTGCATACATTGGCCTCTGTTCCCTCCTGCTTGTGCACCTGCCAAGTAAATGACTCTGTGAGAAGAGTTCTGGTATAGGTTCTCTGTGTGCCATATGCATGAACTGTGGAAACTGGCTGAGTGTCAAACAGAAAAATTATAGATGACAAACCCGTGGTGGTGGTGCTGCGGTAGCATTGTCGCCTCACAGTAAGACGCTGTCTGGTTCGATTCTCAGTTAGAGCATCTTCTGCTTCGAGACATGCGTGAATGGGCATACCTTCATTGAAGGTTGTGTGTCAGGGCTGGTAACTCGGCACATAAAAATCAACTACCAATCATTAGCGGACCGGAGTTCTGCTGTGGCGACCCCTAACCGGGAAAAGCTGAAAGACAGAACAACAACCCAGGGCATTACCCACCACCAGGCAGTAGATTGAAATTAAATATTTACTTACTTTTGATATATGATACTCTTGAGAACTATGCAGGGTCTTGGTGACAGCATGGTACAATCATTGGCTCCCAGGACCACAGCAAAATAATTAGTGCTGTAAATCTTCTGCATCGCCATGATTATCTACTATGCTGTCCTTAGGAAACATATATGCTCCTCCACACACCACACAATAATGTCAAGTAGATAGTGCTGGGCACACAGGGCTGACACCTGTGATATTCCTACCATTTCTCCTCGTAGCACCTGAAATGTCCCTATAGCTAGAATGAGTACAGATATACATATCATAGTCTCCAACGGAAAAATCAGTCAACACAATTGATTAATTCTGCTTGTGGACAATACAGTTCATCAAGCTCCAACCTGGCACCTTATCCACATGGAAGTTGTCCACAATCTGCTAGTCAGTTACAACCTCCAACGGCATGGAATTCGCTGCACTAAATGTTACAAACAGTGGTTCAGAGACTGGCTAATAACACTTGTTGCTTGGCAATAGAGTCATCTTCACCATCAGGTCATTGGTGCTTAGAATAGGTATACATCACAGCACTGATTACCTTTTCCTGCATCTCCAAATCTCAATTACTCTGCCTTGTTTGATGATATTATTTGCATAATAATAATTGCTATACCACATTTGAAGACAGACCTCCAAGAGAGCTAGCAAGTACGACTGGTGCACAGCATACCCAAACTGATAATCAAAATGAAACAGCCAGCACTCAGAGGCAAACAATGTGTATTCCTTCCCTTCTTTCAGACCGGTTTCGGTATCAGACCTTCTTCAGTGATATAGGTCATATTGAATCAGGAACTTAATTTCCATATGACTATGTAATCAGTAACGTTTGCTTCATACCACACTATTTTTATCCTGGCATGGCTACTCTACTTTTGTTGTTGATTCCCTTTCTCCTTGTGTCCCACCTACACTCACAATAGTCTGTGCAGTCCTATATGTTAAATGCCTAAAGGCACTGGTCATTGTTTCTAGAGTACTGTGAAATCAGTCAAACTAATTTGAAGATGAAATATTGCTTATAGAAACAGTTAAAAATTTAAATGCACTTCATTACACGCACTCACACACACACACACACACACACACACACACACACACACACACACACACACACACACATACACACACACACACACACACACACACACACACACACACACACACACACACACACACACTTGCGTGCATGCACGTGTCAACACGGTCATACAAGTACATGAACCCCCATCCCAATACATAGACATTTTTACTGAATTCACCACTTTTTTTTCAATTTCAGAAATAAGTGTTGTAACACAAAATACTTTGACATAGTGTGTTGCTGTGATACTTGACTATATCTCTTTCGGCAGGATGCCTGTTAATGTTGTTATTTAAGCTCCAGGCTGCCATGCTGCTAAACAAAGTACTTGCAGGGAAACAAACGTAAGCAATCTGAAATACATTGTGGAAAATGCTACTTGCAGAAATACTGTGCAAATATTTTTACAGTGTCAAATGCATTTGCATGTTAAAAGTCTGAAGTCATTTTATCAGTGAAAAATGTCTGTTCTTTAGCTGTGTAACTGTAGATTTGTTTTAAACTGCTTAATGGTATTCATTATCACAAAAGACTATGAAGATTTTGTTGAGAAAGTTAAGTGGGCTGTCATATCAATAAAAGGTATATAATATTAGTTAAGACCATGGGATTTAGTAGGTTATTCGACTTATAGAAAGTGATAAAGCTAATTGCTTAACTCTGTGCAGTGGTCTTATGAAGGCATTATATCCAAGCTGAGCAGAACATACAACTGAACAGTCTAGTCATATATGTTCCTGATATCTCAGTTTTCAGTATTTTAAGATAAAGCTGAAGATAATCTGTTTATGGGAACCAGTTATTGCACACAATAATTTAGATATGAAGTAACATCACAGTTTATAACAGATCATCAGTTGCAAAGACTACAATTATTTACCTGTGTTACATTCTAAAAGAGGTTCTGCTGTACTGGAAAGAGGGGCTGAGAAATCAACGCATCTGTGTCACACTGACAAATCTGTGACTGATGTTATTTATATTTATTACTTCCCTTTCCTTACCCTCTTTTGCGAATGTTATAAGACAATTTACTTGCCCTTTATACTTGTGCATAGTGTTATTACTTTCCTCATTCTATGCATGGGATAAACCTCTTTGTATCAAACTTCATGAAAAAAAAAAAAAAAAAAAAAAATATATATATATATATATATATATATTATTTTTTTTAAATTTCAGTAACTGACAAACATAGCTTGTCATCAATGCTATAGAAATGTTTGAAGTATAGTTTTAAAGACTTAATTATACATGAAGTTTGCTACTCATAGTTATTTGCCCTAGATCCCTTAATGTATTATGTTATTTAAGGGGGGTCCTGGATACTGGATAAGATGATGGAGGTTTTGTAGCTGGGAGAGAGCTGGTTTAGGTTACACAGAGAGAAGGAAGTGGAGTGGTTCAGGGGTAGTTAAGGGATGGAATGTTAGAAAGCATTATATGACATGGGCAGAGCTAGATTCAGTATGGAACTATTGTCAGTGATTGTAAGGGATTTATTAGAAAGGCACCCTAATTTGATTATAGTATGTTTGGCAATGATTCCTTGGTTGGTTTGGGGAATGCTCATCAGTGAAGAGCTATTGAAACTCCTCATGAATTTGTTAATCAGGTAGATAGGGTTGTGAGGACTATGGCTATAGTCATGAAGAATCATTGGGTCCTGCATGATAAAGATCTTATTTGGTATAGGT
Organism: Protopterus annectens; assembly: GCF_019279795.1. Taxonomy (NCBI): domain Eukaryota; kingdom Metazoa; phylum Chordata; order Ceratodontiformes; family Protopteridae; genus Protopterus; species Protopterus annectens. The sequence continues at coordinate 1,072,619,292 of NC_056731.1, forward strand.
CAAATGGTATACAACAGTGTGATGATGGACTTGCCGATTTAACATGCCTATTTCATTGTTAAGTGAAGCATTTGCTAAAGTGATGAAATATTGAGGGGCAGTTGGTGGCTACAAACTGTTGGGCAGTAGGGCAATGCCTTCTGTTCAGAAGCAGCCCCTTTCCTTCCTTTTTTTTCTTGGTGGTTCGGTGAGTGGTATTGCGCTGCCCTAGATGGAAGACTGAAAGTGAATGGTTGGGTGTCACTCTTCTGACTGTGTTGACAGGTGAGCAAACTAATGCTCCTGTTTCATTGTAAGTAAAGTTTAGAATGTTTGGTTACAGATGTCTCAACTCCGTTCTTGTTAATCTTGTAATATATTGTTTAAGGTATTGTTGAGATTTTATTCAATAAATGGTCATAATTGCAATTTTATGTCAGTATTTCAGGGAGTGGGGACACATGAACTTTGCTATGCCGAGTTATTTGTCCTAGATTCACTAGTGTATTATGTGTTTAAGGGGAAGGGGTGAAGGGCTAGATACAGAATAGGATGAATGAGGTTTTGCAGATGGAAATGAGCTGGTTTAGGTCACACTAAGAGACAGAAGTGAGGTATCACATGAGGTAGTTGGGGGCTGGAGTGTTAAGAAGCTAGGTCCAGTTAGTCTTTTGGTACTGTAACTGTGAAACCCAACATTCCTCCTTCCTTTTTCTTGGTTGATGTTTAGAACCAGACCCTTTTTTTCCTTTTCCTTCTTGGTGTTGGGTAAGGTGAGCAGTATTACGCTGTCCTGGATAGTAGATTGCCATGTGAGCACCTTTTTGTCACACTGCTGATTGTGTTGTCCAGTGAGCAAACTAACTTGCCTATTTCGTTGTAAATAAAGTTTAGAATGTTTGGTTATAGATGTTTTAATGCTGTCTTTTTTAATCATGTAGGAAATTCTTTAAGGCATTGTTAAGATTTTATTCAATAAATGGTTTCAATTGTAGTTTTGTGACAGTATTTTATTCAGGGAAATGGGGGACGAATACCGTTTTGTGGTTCATTACACATTATCAATAAATCTCTATTCATACAGTTTTATACAAGATTTTCTGTAGCATTAACAACATAACAGTCGCATGCAAAGTAGTATGACTCTTACTGTTGCTTTTGTATTTTAGCATTTCACTTCCACAATAGATATTTTAGTTCTATGATGTCCTAAAATGATTTTTTTCTTTTAATCCGTTGGGTAGCATTCACTTATAGCAAGCATTAAATGTATACTGTATATCAAAAAATAGATGCAATATATTGGCACAGCAGAAAAAGCAAGTAGTACATGCAATACAATTACACTCGGGTTCAGCTTCATACCCTTTACTTCAATAAGACTATGCTCAAGTTGATTCAGTTAATATTTATTTAGCAGAGCAAATGCACACACTGTTATGCTATTATGTCAGTTACAAGTTTTCATTTGAAATCTGCTGGAAATGTAAGAATTAATCATATACCAAAAGACAAAAGGAAGTACTGAATGCTAAAGAAAACTGTAAGTAGAGCATAGGCCGAGGTAACAATATCTTGGCAGCAAATAATGATTCTGTTTCTGTATTCTTGTTTGCTTATAACATCATTACCTGAAATTGCTTTGTGCTGTGGATGCAGCATTTCATTTAGAAAAGATTCAAGGTGCTTGAATAAAAGAGAAATTATACCATTGGCATAGTCTCTTTAAGGTGCAATGTTTCAGGAACATAAATGTGCTTTATATTTGATTTAGGAGGCATTGTGTTAGCCCTGTACCACACAAGAAACATTTAACAAAGAACAAAATGTCATGAGGAAGATTATTGGAGTCTCTGAAGGTCCCTTATTCATTAGTTTTATCAGAACAAATGCCAGAAATAGGATAACAGGTAAAATGCATCTATCTGCATACATACAGGGGTTTACAAAGAACATGCTTTCATGAAAGCAGCAGCAGAATATGTTTTGTCTTTGTTTAGACAAAATCATAGTTGTCAACCTTCCACCTCCAAAATGTAGAGCACTATCTCTCATAATGTTGAACAAATGGGAAAATGTGGAGCACACAATAATAGCTTACCAGCAAACTGAGATAGGAAGCTCAAAGGATGTTTGAGATGTGTTACTTTATATTTATAAAATATTCTTTCAATAAAATTAATAAAGTTCAGTATTATTTGCCAAGGATATTAGTGCAACAGCAAGGAGCACAGACTTTTCAACACTGAAAAATAAGGTGCATTCCGCATAATAAGTTATACTTGAGAGCTATGAGCCAAATATTTTTATTAGGATACTAAAGGATAAGCAATGGAAAGAATTCTCAGACTCATTTATATAGTTAGCATATACCATGGACATAGGCTATTCACCAAAAACAGAGATAGATGAGCTTTTTCTTTACATATAAATATATATATATATATATATATATATATATATATATATATATATATATATATATTATGTGGGCGCATAATACATGCAATTCTCCAGGCAGTTCAAAGAAACATTTCAGACCAGAAAAACTATGGCATCTTAAGCTTCTTGAGAGACCTAATGATGCTCATGAAAATAGAATAAAAGAAAATGGAAGATGGAAGAGTGAAAATGTATTACAGAATACTATGTGGGTAATAGCTGAGTGGTGCAGCTGCAAATATGGTTAATATTCAAAGGTCTTTTCCACCAAAAGAGAAAGTTTGAATAAGTGAAAAGGAGATGATATTGGCAAGGCCCTTAAACAACTTAAGGAATGAAGGATTTAAGGTATTTTTTTTATTTATTGTTGTAGTTACAGAAACATTCAGGCACACATGAAATGCTCATCAAAAAACCTTGTGCGGAAAAAATAATAGATGAGTTAAAACACTTACAGAAGGATTACCTTTTTATAAGCAGGAAACATTGAAAGAGAAATATGAATGATGGTACAAAGGCAGAATGCCTCTGCAACCGTGGTGGACTTTGCTCTCTATTTCAAATGCCTTGGAGTGATGACTGTATTCTTATTGGGCTGTGTAACAACGGATGAAACAACAAAGATGGAACTTTTTTAAAAGACAATTATGAAATAAAATGAATAATTAATGTCAGTGAACTTTAATATTATATCTAATAATGTAGATCGTTTGTAAACATTTTATTTGTTTAAAACCTGGATGTCAAAAAAATCCATCTCAGTAGCAAAGCCTGAGACATGAACCTTGACATCCATATTTAAAACACTTATAAACTCGGGTTATGATCAGAGGTAGACTAACATAATTCTTTGTAATGCATGGAGGTTTACTTGCACATGTATTGCAAAAGTTAAAGCTAAAGAGAACAACGTGTTGTACGCATAAATGTTTTACAGCTTTGAAAGATCTAACACACTATTTGCTGCCACACAGAGAGCAGCAAAAACAAAGGAGTGAATGGTAGTTGTTAAACACTTTGCTCAGAGTTTTTTAAAGGTTGAATAAAACACATACTAGTTCAAATTACACTCTTCTGTGGTAGCCACTGACCATTGTTAATGCTCTAGCATGAAACAAAACATACCAGCAACTCCAAAACAAAGCCAACACTTGAATCAAACTAGGCAAAACATAAATAAATAAATAAATAAATAAATAACAGCTGTAAAGGTTCCTATCAAGCACTTTTTATCTCTGATTTTGGAGACTAAACTTGGCACTTCATGCAGTGAAAGAAAATTCTTTGTGATACTGCTATATTGTTGAGTTTACTTTGAGTTATACCTAGAGCAAAATGACTGTTAGTATTGACTTGAAAAAGCATTAAGTTCTTGTACGGGTAGATATTGCAGATAAGATTCATATTAAATCTAGTGCAGCTGAAACTTAAGAATACCTCAGGCTATTTTTTATCAGAGAAGACTTATAACATGAGAACACCGATCTAATGGATTATATGCTGATTATATTCCATTTTATTTTAAGAAAGGGCAACTTATTTTAGAATGCACCAAACTTCAGGAGAATTCTCCAGTACTCTTCCATTATGGCCAATCTACTCCAGACAGCATAGACACCATGCATTATAACATGTCATGCTACTGTGGATATGAGTGTTCTGTTGTACACAGACCACCATCATCAACATAAGCAACTGCTGCACATGTTTTACAGAAACTAACATGATGCCTGTCAGAATAGTGCCGTCTGCATACCAGTGTATGATAGCTAGTGCTCACTACATGTTTTATGCCTGAATCCCCATTCACACACAAATTATCATAATTCATGATTGTTGTACTTTTATCTTTGTCAGATTTAAAAATCTCAGAAATATAGGTATTACTGAAAAAATAACACGCACCTGCTTTATCTGACAGCTTCAGTATTTCAGGCAACTTGGAAGAAAAATTTACATATATAGATAGATGGTACTTCATTGAAGATCATAAGCCCCCTTACTCTAGAGATGACCTAGTTCTGGGTATGCTAACATCTCTTCATTTGCATTTGTGTTATGCTACACACTGCAGTTAGTAAAATACTACACTATTTGTTTTGTCTGGCTTAACATTACTAGCCAGTGCATTATATCGTTTGTGCTTTCTTTGCACATGTTCTTCCCAGATGTGATGCATGTATCCTTTTAAGCAGTTGCCTTCTTAATAGATTGGGAACTGTTATTTTCCCAGTGTTCTGAACATTAAAAACTGACACAACCTATGTCTTCTTTTGAAAGAAATAATAAAAATGAATCTCATTCCCTACCAATGATTTTTGCCTAGCATCTCTTCTTTTAGTAACTGTATTTCAAAGTCATTTTCAAAACATCAATAGAATTGCTTTGCCTTTTTATTCTGAAATGAGTTACTGTTATTTTGAAATGAGTTACTGTGGAATCATCTGAAAATTCTCTATTTCTTCTGCTAATAATTTTTCATTCACCTTAGTTAAATATGGTCTGTTTGACTGATAATGTGTATTCCCTTGCCTGGAATATATTCCAGGAGCATATATTCCCCCTGGGAACAATCTCAGTACATTAGAGAGCCTACTTCAATGGAGAACAGACACCTTTTCCCAAGAAACAAAAAGAATGGGCGATTTTAACCTAGAGTGGTATACCTGCAATGCCAAGAACTCTGCCAATCACATAAAACTCTATGAATTTACATAGCTAATTCAGAGTACAACTAGAAGAGATACAAAATCAAATAGACAGTTCATCCTCGAGTGGACTCTTACTAACTAAGCTACAAACTATCAACAATCAGGCTGTCTCCCTGACAGCTTAGGTGACCACTGACCAACCTTCCTACTGAGACAAAGGACCAATACTCCAAAAACTATAGTTTACCATCAGATCAGAAACAAGAGCAAACTACATCCCCGACACTAATCACCACTCCCAATCAATGCAACTGTCTAGCCTAAAAGCCCTCAACACAACCATAGAATACTTCAATGGCACATTTCTAAATGTCCTAAATAATCTCACAGCCCATAAAAGTGTCAGAGCTAAAGGTAACATCACCCCCTGGCTAACCAAGGAAATGAGAAATCCTCTTATAACTAGAGATAATGCCTGGGTTCAATAGAACACCAGTAAGATTCCACAAAACCCTCTAACTTACCAGCAACTGCAAAACAAAGCCAAAACTCAAATCAAATTAGATAAAAGAAATTACTATACAAACATAGAAAACAAACATCAAAAAAGCACAAAGATTCTGGACAGCTATCAAACATATCTTACACCCTGGTCAAGCATCTACCCCACCCCCCCAACAATAACCCCCACTTTGGGCACAACTGTCAAACAATTTAACAACTGCTTCATCAAAAGTATCCTAGCATTATCCAAAAACAACTGTTCATCACCACCTCTAGCAAACAGGAACAACAATACCTTCGCCATTCATCCAGTCTCAACAAATGCCATAAACAGTTTGATTAAAAAACTGAAACCAACAACCATTGCTGTTGACAGCCTCCCAACAGAATACCTCAAGATGTCAGCTGATGCCATAGCCTACCCAGTATCAAGTCTAATCAACAGATCAGTTAATGAACACCAAGTCCCTGATCTCTGGGAAATGTCTTATATAATTACCCTCCTCAAAGGTGGGATTTCAACTGAACTTTCTAATTACAGACACATTGCTATATTGTCTGCTCTATCGAAAATCTTTGAAAGATGTATTCACTCACAACTAATGCAGTGACTCTTAGACAACAATCTACTCTCCAGCTGCCAACACAATTTCAGACTTAACCATAGTACAACTACCACCCTCTTAAGCTTTATTAATACTATCAACCTACAAAGGAATGAAAGCAAAGTAGTCTCATCAGTCATTGATATGTCCAAAGCCTTTGATACGGTCTCACATATAAAACTCCTAACAGCCCTCTCCAACCAAATTCTTAGCCCATCTGCCCTCATTTAGTTTCAAAGCTATCTAACCGACAGACACCAAGCAGTTAAATGGTCGCAAGACATGCCATCTCTATTGCCAGTAACACTAGAGGTACCTCAAGGCTCCATTCTTGGCACCATCTTTTCAATATATTCACCAACAATCTCTATACAGCAACGTCTCTAGTTAGTTTAGTCCAGTACACAGATGATTCCACACTAATATGTGCAGCCCATACCATTCTGGAACTACACAAACATTTTCCCAGCAGTGGAAACATGGCTTGCCAATGCTGAACTCAAACTTAACCCTAATAAAACCAAGCTAATAATCTTCCAACCTGCTAAAGCCAATGAACCCGTAACCAACTTTACCATAACTGCTGCAGACAACACAACAATCAATCCTACTACACAAACTAAACTCCTAGGTGTCACTATTGATCACAACATGAGATTCAAACAACGCATAACTCAAACTATTAATAAAGTTCACAAAAAAATTGGGTACCCTATATAAAAAGAAACATTTACTAACTAATAATACCAAAGTAGCCACTGCAAGAACTTACCTATTTTCAATGCTTCTTTATGCCTCACCCATACTCACAAACTTTAGAAAGTCTGATCTAAGTAAACTAGAGACTTGCTGTAATAAAATAGCTAAATCTGCCACTGACTCCCCATACAGAACACACCATTGCCTAGCACTAAAAAGAATTATCTTGACTAGAATTCCCACACCTTCTTCACTACAATCAACTGACGATGGCACATAAATCACTTAACCAACCAGGCAAAACACGTATCCTACAAAACTTACTAGAACCTTACTCTAAGCTAAGAATACTACATTCCACCAAAAATTCCTTAATATAAGTTACTAGATCCACAAATTGTCCAGGTGATGCTCTCTACTCTAGCTATGTTGCCAAATTATGGAACTTCCTGCCTCTAGATTTCAGAATTATATCCAACATCTCCCACTTTAAAAAATACTCAAAGACCATCTGTCTAACAAATGGCTTTGCTTGTGTAATTCTCTAGGATAAAACACACTTTCCCATTTTACTTCCACAATCCACTATCATTACACTTTCTTCCTATTACTTTAATCACCCTACATAAATGGTATGTTCATCTCCAGTTTCATTGTAATCTTGACTGTCTTTCACTCTAACTGCTATTCTACTAATCCTAAAAAATGACCATTATTTTCATCACTATATCCCAACTGTTACGGCAGTCCATATAGATAAAATCATCCATCTAGTCTGTTTAGGCACTATACCCATTATGTCCTTGGATTTTTCTACATTAAACTGACTTTTTCTGTACAATGAATTTTCTGCCTGAACTTAATATTTCATTTCTTCCAACTAAATCTCTGTCTCCACTCCTATTTTATGGCACTATAAACCTGACCAATTACTTGCTCTCACTTCCATTGTATTCAACTGTAAACTCTATGCTTGTAAAAAAATTTTTCTAAGTTTTCTGCTTAAACTATTGTATAATATTTTATAATTACATAAGTGGATCAACTTTGTCCTTGTAATAATCTTCTCTAGTAAACTTTAGTCTATTTGTGTCCTTGCAATAATGTAAACTTTACTCTATTGTATGCATTTTATGTAAACTTTAATCTATTGTATGTATTGTATGTAAAATGTACTCTACTGTATGTCTTATAGAGATTTTCTCCCTGGGTATCCGCTGAAAGTGGGCTCAAACTCAATCAGACTTTCCCGATAAACAAATGTAAAATTAAAATAAAATAAATAAAATATTTCACTTTCAGCTCAAAGTATAACCAAGTTATGTATTGCTTTTCATTCAGGTACCACTAATTCTGCATAGTTCTGTATCACCTTTGCTTTCTGTACAAATTTCTGATTGTATACATACCATAACTTTATGTCTCAAACTTTGCCTTGTGGACTAAATCATGCCTGAAAGGAATTTTCTAGACCAAAGTGGTTAACTGATTAACACTTTTAAACAAAAAAATAAATGAAATAACCATGCACACATGTATTCGTTGGGGTACCTTGTACTAACACTTTCCGACTGAAGTTTGCAAGGATGTGAGGTCAATTTCCACCTGAATGTCTTTACCACAGAATATTTACCACAGAATGCTTAAAGTTCTTTAGCTAGTAGTTACTTTTTTATTTCAGCTCATCTTTTAGTGTGTCTATACATGGTAATTACTTATATGCAAATGTCCCGCTCCCCTGCTTGCTCTCAAATCCTATAGCATTATAACAGGCATTTTTTGCAATACAGCTGATCATGTACATCTTTATATTTTAATTTGTTGCATCTATGGCTAGTTTATAAAACATTTACATATTATTTTCTTGATGGTAGCTCAATTTTCATTCTATTTCTCACTTTGACAGCTTTCTTAAAGATATAGCTATTTCATACACACACACACACACACACACACACACACACACATATATATATATATATATATATATATATATATATATATATATATATATATATATATATATATATATATATATATATATATATATATACCGGGTGCAGACTTTGCAAGATACTATACAAATCTACACAATGCTTTTTTTTCATCCTTTTAGCTTTGACATTTGCAAAAATGCTCTGATTATTTTCTGTATAAGACTTTATTACCTCTGCCATTATAATATAGAACACACATTTCAGAAAGTCACTTATTTTACATATGTGATTTCAGCTAATCTTTTAGTGGGTCTATAAATGGTAATTACTTATATGCAAATGTCCCGCTCTCCTGCTTGCTCTCAAATCCTATAGCATTCTGAAACGCATTTATTTGCAACACAGCTGGTCATGTACATCTTTATATTTTAATTTGTTGCATCTATGGCTAGTTTATAAAACATTTACATATTATTTTCTTGATGGTAGCTCAATTTTCATTCTATTTCTCACTTTGACAGCTTTCTTAAAGATATAGCTATTTCATACACACACACACACACACACACACACACACACACATATATATATATATATATATATATATATATATATATATATATATATATATATATATATATATTGGGTGCAGACTTTGCAAGATACTATACAAATCTACACAATGCTTTTTTTTCATCCTTTTAGCTTTGACATTTGCAAAAATGCCCTGATTATTTTCTGTATAAGACTTTATTCCCTATGCCATTATAATATAGAACACACATTTCAGAAAGTCACTTATTTTACATATGTGATTATATACTCTGAAATTATGTTGTCTCTCTATATTTCATGGGCTGCCAGTTCCTGTGGTGCTCTTCTTATGTTACCCCACAGTAATTAATGATCAATGGCATTGCCAACAACTTGCAAGTATTCAATTACATGTGTAGTTCATGTTTGGAAAACCTCTGGTGTTGATGATATACTAAATGGACATCAATGGAATATGAACCTTCATAATTGCAGATGGAATTAAACACTTGAAGCTAATTTTATCTTTAATTATTTTACCTTTACCTGTCAAAACTCCTTGTTTTAGCTGTCTCTGAAAAATGTATTAACCATACATGAGAATATCTCAGCTTTAAGGACGAGGCACTGTTCTTTTACAATTACTTGATCACTTCTTTCAGATCTTGTAGGTCTTGATATACAACAATGTGCATAATTTTCATTCATAATGCTGGTTCAATTTGCTTCTGGATGGCACCTAAATGTTCTATTTTTGCTTCTAAAATTCTGCTTTATTTTACTGTTGAGAACTTTTGCCACTTTCATTGTTGCATAGACTATTGGCATGTGATCAGAATTTCTTCTCATATAATATTCTTCTGACAAAGTTTCTAAATCTGTAAATAAATTAATATAGTTATACAATATATTAGTGATAATTTTCTGCACAATACTCAAGGTAATTTTTCAACTCCTCAAGTTCAAATTCATTTGCACATTTATTTCTTTAGGACTTTAATAAAATGGTGAACCCATGGGCCAAGATTCAAAAAGCAGACTTCTACAAGTGCTATGTGGGTATTGCCACAGTGGCAATAGAATGACAGCAATCTAGTACAATTAGGAAACATGATAAAGCTGCATAGAGTAACAAGTTGTTAGTGACTCATTATATCTGTGAAGTTAACATTGCAAAATTACAGGTAACACACACACACACACACACACACACACACACACACACACACACACACACACACACACACACACACACACACACACACATGTCTAACAACCGTTTAAGCCTGAAAATAAATACACATAGTTATTAAAGTATCAGCAATTATGTTCTGGTCAGCACTCAAGATGTATCTGTAATTGTTCACTTTTAAATGTATTTCTTTTTTTTATTTCTTAATCACTTTTACAAAATAATGAACGACTGGCAAAAATTCATAAAGCAAATCATCACCAGAGTTATGTGCAACTCTACAATGCCCAATTGTATGACACTGATATAATGTGGCTAAGAGACCTGACAACAATCCATGGAACAGTAACATATTAGCATGTCATTATGTCTTCAACATGAACAATATACAGTTACAGATAACTCTTGAAAGGTATCTACAAACATACACACACACACACACACATCCTATTCTGCTACTGAGAACTACTGCCATTTTCCTTGGATCATGTAGAAATGTTTTTTCAGGACTTACCTACCACAAAGCTTGCAATCTCATTCCTGCCATTAGACTGAGTGGGTGTAAAACATCAAAATCTTGTAGTGCATTGATCAAACCTGTCTGTAACAGGCTCATGCATTTCACTGTGGGTTTATGAATATTAACCATAATGTGAAAATTAACCAATTGCTAAGTATTAAAATGTGAGGAATTGTCATGAACATTTAGCTCTCAAAGGATGAATAAATATATAAAATGTAACATGGCAAACCCTAATAAGCATACAAAAATTAAAATAGTTAGCTAATTGCAATTATAAAACATGCCTGGTTGTGTAATTTGCTAGTACAAACAAGACCATTCAAATTCTAGTTTAGCAGATTGACATAATGGTAGAAATGTTTATTAACAACACATTTCTGGGCTGGAAGCCAATTTTAAAGCTATACAAATGCATCAATAGCAGTAGTTCACCACATTTTTAAATTCCACTGAAACTAACAATATCCAAATCCACATGAACATTAAACATTTGTGTTCAGATCCTAAATCACTCAAGTGATCACAGCAAAAGGAAAAAGTCAATGAGACATGATTCCTCATGCTAAAGTATAAGTTCCTCAAGCAGTTTCATCTAGAACAACAAAATGAAAAGATCAGGATACTCGATTGGACCCTAGTGGTAATGATGGAATGAGAACAGCTCCAAACCTAGCTGTCATCATCATCATCATCATCATTATTTATTTATTTACTTCAGATTAATGACCAGGGAAGTCCACTGTGCATTAAAGAGCCTGTTTTCATGGGAGCTTGGGGAGAAAATATCTAGTAATAATGACAAACATATTAGCATATAGACATACAAAGCAAAGAAGTCATACAGCTTTATGCAGCATTCTACACTAAAACAATTTTACATTCTACAATAATAATAATAAAATCTAGCAACTGTGCAGTCTAAAAGTCATTAACAGTGAATTATAATTGACATTTTACATTCCACAATAATAGTAGTAAACATCTAGCAACAGTACATTCTAAGGGTCATTAACAGTGAATTACAATTGAGGATGAGAAATTTTTGGAAATAAACTATTAACAAAATTTGGAGGTTAAGGGTGAGTGTAGGAGGGCAAATGATGTCAGTGCAGAGATGATCCATAGAGTTAGAAGGTGGGTTTTGATATAGGAGGATCCTATGTGGGGAAGGAGCAAGGGAATTCCCACTTTGAAGATAGGTAGGAATGGAGGAGGGATTTAAAGTTAGAGTGGTTATGAGTATTTCTAAGGTAGGGAGGAAGAGAGTTCCATCATCATCATTATCAGCAATATTTTCCCCATATTTACATGAGATCAGATCAATCAATGTGACCATATCACCTTGAGCAAATGTTTACATTATCATTAGCCACAAAATAAAATTGCTCTTTATCCCTGAGTTCAGATGTTGGCAAAAGACAAGCACAGAATAAAAAGCAAGCCTAACTGCTCCAACAACAGATCCCTGACCATCATTACAGATCAGGTTCCTTAGAATGGGTTTTTGTTATTGGGTGCATTCAGTCATTTTTTTCTACATTGTGAATTAATTGTACCATTCCCAGTTTATCTCATGCAGAAAATATATTAGGGAATGGATTTTATGTCCTGCAATTTGAAAATGGATTGTGTATTTGTTGTTTTTATAATCATGCCAGTATGTTTACACAAAATGATTTTAACTGGTGAACAAAATGTGCTGACAGTGGGCACACAATGTACTTCTGTGACCATCAGTGCTGGTGATTCCCTCCTGGGTACGGAAACCTATACTTTTCTGTATTACTGGTAGAGCTGCTTTCTGTTGCCTGCTGCATTTTATTTTCTGTTTTAAGAAATCTGCCTGGCCTGGTGTTTTTGTTCAGTGTGAGAGGTAGATACTTACTGCACATTTCATATTTTTTTCATTGGTTAAATTTTTGTTTTAGTGATAGTTAACTACTCAGTGAAAATCTGGGCCTTTGTCTTTGTCTGAAAAGATTTCAAGCCTGCATAAACTAAAGCACTGCTGGTGATTCCCTGCTGTGTTTTCCCACCCATTCTCCCCTTTGTTGATCTTCTTTTTAAACCTGGTAATGTTAAGCTGCTCACCACTATCCTCACTTTCTACACTGCTGTTGGTATCCTGAAATATTTATTTGCTTTTCCTTATGCTTATATTGAAAAAAATGCATATTGCCTCCCATTGTTTGTTCTACTTGATTTGATTTCATTATCTGTTGGATAAAGTAGTGTATTTTTACACTCCAGCAAACACTTGTTTTTACATCAAAAGAGGTCAATGGATTTACTGGGAGGAACCTGGTCTGTTTAGGTTGGGGAAATACTTGAGATTGCTAAATGTTGTTTTATTGGGTGGAAGGCTTATTAATTCACTTATCTTGTTTTAAGTGCCTTTATAAATACTGTACAGTTGAGTGGCTCTTGGCTCATTTATTCAAAGCACAAGTACATTTATTGAATAATCACATGTTTATAAGCTGTTTAAAGTACACTGCTGTATCCATATATTTAAGTTTGTTTGTGGTAGCATTTTGTACCTTTAAGTTTATTTATAGTAGCATTATACTCTGGACACTCTTTTACTGTGCTTTTACATTAGGAGTACTGGGATTATTTATCTAGTGGCAGTAGGTGTTTACCAGATGTATCTGGGAAACACCCAAAAGGGCTCTAAGGAATTTTTTTTGCACTTCTCGGCACTTGATTTGCATTGTTTTGATACCTACATAGCAGACACTTGATTCAGATCATATGAATCTAGCCTGCTATTGATACACGTGAGCACTAAACCAGTCATCTTACATTAAGAAGGGCTCCCCTGCATCCTTCAGTCAGAAGAGCATGGATCTAGCCTTATATGAGCTAGGGCTTAATGGAGGAAGGTTCATTGTGTGCCTTCCTATTGGAAGATTAGCTGAAAAGTGTTTAATTTCACCAGTATTTAAGCCTCATGTTTGAATGGGTTAGAGCCCAATTAACCGGAGCTGCTCTACATTTGGTATCCTTTGCCAGAGTTCTCGAGTGTTTCTATTTTAGTCTCAGGCATGCAACTCAAAAAAATGTATATTTTGTGATTCTTCTGTACTTTTTGAATTGCATTTTATCAAACTGCTGCATCATTTCTGTTTTTTTTTTTTTTTACTGTTGTACTGTTTGTGACTGCTTCATTTTCTTCACTTGATTTGCACTGTTCTAATACCTACATATCACAGAGTACATTCAGACCCACTGAATATAGTCTGTTATTGATATGTTAAAGCACTAAACCAGCCATCTTATATTAAGAACGGCTCTCCTGCACCCTTGTGGCAGGGAAGTGTAGATCCAGCCTTGTCTGAGCTGGGTATTGCTGGAGGAAGGATCATTACACTCTTTCCTATTGGCAGATTAGCTTAAAAGTGTTTTCATTTTGCATGTATTTAAGCCATGCATTTACACATTACAGCACACTGTGCAAAAGGGGTTAGTAGTGGGCTATATAGATACAAATAGCTTGAAACTCAGTTTTTCCCTAAACATCTGTCAGTGGAACATTCCCAAGGTTCCCTACAGCACTACAAGCAAATCAGTTGCGCATTGAGCAGCGTTGCCACACTTATCATCCATAGCCTTCAATAGAACAAGCACCTTTGTTAGTTGTAGATCAAAAACTGGTCAAACTAGCCCACTCCCTTCCCTAATAGTACATACAGTAAAATCTTTCTATAATGTAGAGGCAGTTTTCCATCATTTCACTGGCCAGCCTGACTGACATGGGCTTCCTGAGGCAATGTTGTAATTGTTTCATGTATACTGACTCACTTACTCCTAAAACAAACAAAGGCCATATGTGAGAGATGCAATTACACTATGAAATTGGAATCAATTCTCTCACGTAACAAAAAAACTAGACATCAAACAGGTTGTCAGCACATACATTTTACCTCTCACACAAAATGAGGTTACAACACATGAACCCACATACATGGAGCTACTCACTAGAAGCCTACCAAAAGATCAGAGTTCTCCCAAATGTAAACCACTTGCATACACTGTTATGCAAATAGAAACCACTACATATAATAATGCATACACCAGTGTCTCAACAAATAAACCCCTAAGGCAAAACACTTCAAAACCTAATGTCTTGATCATAGGCAACTCAACAGTGAGACACACAGATGTCTCCCTCAACAGGCTGGACAAGGAGAAAGTCATGGTCCGCTGCCTGTCAGGTGAAAGGATCTGTGAAATCACACATGCACTCAAGTCACTCAACAACAATTATTGTTATGATTCTGTCATAGTCCATGTTGGGTTGAATGAGCTGAGAGACACCTCTCTGGACTATATGAATAGAGATAATTGAACTCTCAGATTATGTGTCATAAGCAGGTATGACCACAGCCCTAAGCAGCATTCTACCTTCACCCAAGATGATGCCATAATATGAACAAAACATGGTTGACTTCAACAATTGTCTTGGCTTGTGGTGTCAGTCCATGGAGGTCCAGTATCTGTCAGCCTGCAAAGACATGGTCAACAGTCTACACTGCTTTGCCAGAGATGGTCTGTACCTGTCTCCTCTAGGTTTTGAATACTGGCAAAGGTGCCTTTTTTAGGCAATGTCAAAACAACAAAATTTCCAACATAACAATATCTACTCGAGAGAATCTCAAGTTTCTGTTGCTTAGTGATAGGAGTCTAAACATGAAACTGCACTCACTGGAAGAACTCACCTTGGAAGATGCTGACATTTGTGCAGTTGCTGAGACATGGTTGAAGGACACAGAGAGAACCCCAGCCATGCAAGGCTGCAATGCTTTCCACATGTTCAGACCTCAAAATAAGAATGAAAGGACCAAAGATGGAGGTGTTTCCATCTTCATATAAGCCAAGTACACCTCAAGACTGGTCAAATTGTACCAATCTTTCAACCTACTCCATGTCCAATTAACTATAGGCAAAATACCCTACCACATCATTGTTAGCTATAAATCCGCCATGATGAACCAAGAAAGACACACCACCAACCTGGACTTATAGGGGTCACTCACCATACAGCACAACACCTTAGGCATGAGAAATTTCAACTATCCTTCCATTGACTGGGTGACATATGTAAGCACGAATATGCTCATCCAGAGGTTCCAGGACATTGTCAATACAAATGCTCTGGAACAGATATTCTGCACCACCACAAGGGGCTCAACATCCTAGGTATAGTACTCGCCAACATGGGAGAGGGTCACTTCACTTCCCTCTGTGTGATGCCCTCCCTGGTATGGTCAGACCATAAATAAGTTTCATTTGAAGTAACTACTGAACCTTTTATCACCACAGGAGCAAAAAAAAAAAAAAAAATTAAAAAACTTTTCTAAAGTAAACTACAGCCTACTATGCAATGGTATAAAAAGTGTTATAATCCCCACAGTCACAGACAACAAATAATCCTATGCAGAGATGTACACAAATGCCCCGAATAAACACTTAAGAAACTGTATAGACTCGGCTGTATCCAACCAGATTAAAACCTGGTCCACCTGGACCTCAAGTATAAACAAGTTATATAAAATGGATGAAACTGATTTCTAAGACAAGACGGAATTTCTCAACAGAGGAAGAATTCCTACTAAAGCTTGAACAAGCAAATCAGAAATCTTGTAGAGTCTTCTAAAGCTAATTGTGAATCTAAAATAGCATCCCTAGCTAAGGATACTCATATGTCATTCTTCAACTACATCCAGAATCTAAAAGGAAATGCCCAGCTATGTGCAGAACTGATAGTAGATGGTACCACTCAGACTATGCCAGAGGAAATTGCTAACCTGCTAGATGACAGATTTCATGCAAACATCACCCTGCTATCCCCATAACCATACCCCAAAGCTCACCTGACACAGGTCTTTGGACTAGTATCTCTACAGATCAGGCTATATCTTCAATCTCCATGATGAAAATACGACCTCAGTGGGACCAGATAACATCCTAGGTTGCTTATTAAGCAATCTAAAGTAGGACCTAGTGGACCCATTTGGCATTTTCCTTAACTATAGCCTGAGAACTGGCATCATTACAGCAGAATGTAGAAGAGCAGCAGTAATCCCTTTTTTACAAAGACATGCCTCCAAGCAACCCTGGGAACAATAGAACCGTAAGTCAAACCAGTGCCATTGGCAAGGCTATGGAAAGAATCATCCTGGACCTTATCAACAAGGACATAGGCAACCTTCAAACTCTAGACCGAACTCAGTTTGGCTTTTTTAGGGGTAGATCATGCTTATTAAACCTAGTAGACTTCTTGTGAAAGTCAACAAAGCACTGGATGAAGGTAAGACAGTGCACTCTGCCTATCTTTATCTAGCCAAGGCTTTTGACACAATCTGCACTCGGGTATCATTGAAAAACTATCTCAGCTAGGGATTAACCTTTACATAACCCGATGTGTAGCCAATTAACTCACTGACAGAACACATAATGTCAGAGTTGGTGACTCCACCTCTACCCATCACAATTGGCATACTAGAAGGATCTGTGCTGGGCCCTTTACTGCTTGGAATTTATTTCTCAGAAGTCCAGGCTAAGGTAGTCTGTCTTTGGCTTACCATAGATCATAAATCATAAGAGATCATAGGAGAATACTAGGCTATTCACCAGGAGGTCATTTTAAGCCTAACCATTTCATTCCAATGTAATACCATAGAAATGCTAGTTAATACCCAAGATTGCATTTAGTGATGACTACCCATGTCCAAGAGGGTTATGCGCACTATGCCCAGTAAGAATTTATGGTGCCCCATCAACTCATCCAGGTTCCTTTTGAACAGTGTCATAGAGGTGCTCTGTTTCACATGAGTTGATAGTCTGTTCCAAAGATGTGTACCAAGTTCACTGATGATTGCAAATTAGGTGCAATCATTGAGTCCCCCAACTATGTTAGCATATTACAGAAGGGGCTAACACAGACAAATGATTGGTGCCAAAGCCAAGGTCTAAAAATAAAAACAAAAAGTACATTATTATTCCCTTTGGCAAAGCAGAATTCCCTGCTTATTACAATATTGACAGCACCCACCTATGTTCAAACCCAGTGGTGTGAGATCTGAGAATATAGATAAATAGCAATTTGAATTTTGACTACCAAGTTTCCACGGTGGTAGGAAAAGCTTTCTACGTTGCACATCTCATTAGTAATTCCAATGCATCCATGTCTAAGGATGTTATAATTCCACTGTACTTGACCCTCATTGGACCATTGATAGAATGCAATGCTCCCTTCAGAATATACCTCACAAAACAACTGCAGCAGCTGGAGAGACCACAGAGAAAGAAACTACAGGGCCTCCAAACCATGACTTACATGGATAGACTGAAAGCTCTGTCACTGTACTCTGTACCTTATAGATTTCTGAAAGGTGCCTGACCTACAGTGCAGTCTCTGACCCTACCCTTATGGAAATGTTGCACATCCGCAAGTCAAATGGCACAAGAGTCACTCGCTCTAAGGATTTTATCCTAGCCTACGACATTAACAAAACATGCTGGAGAGACATATATATCTCCCAGAGATTGCTGTTCCTCTGAAATAAGCTTCCAAATCACATGAAGCAGAGCTCCAGACTGACCCTATTCAAGTGCAACCTGGACAAATGTATGGGAGACTGAAAATTATCATGGACAGGAGTAGACAGTGTTTGTCATAGACTTGTTCTGCGAATTTCATCCATCTAACCAAGGACAATTAAGGCAAATCAGGTTTAACATGGCTTGGTTTGTATGGACTCTACGGCCACTAGCCTAGTAACCTTCTATGAAACAATTTTGATACTGGTGATGCAGACGTACCTTCTGACAAAATATTTCACTCTCTTATTGCATCTAATTTAAATTCCCCATTTTGATTATTGATTCTCAGCATATTTTGGGTTGCATTCCATAAAGTTTAGAGTAGAGACCTCAGCCATCCTACTTTCCCTGCTCTGAAGTGTCTTGTCCATCATTGCTGGGATGACATCAGCCTACAGAGTGTTGTTCACCCAGTTCAGTATCTCGCAAAGGCAGGTATTAAATGTCAAGGAGTCTCACTATGCCAGGCCAAAGTAATGAGATTCCATAGCATGCAATTCTGATGAATCTTACTACCTATACTTAGGAGAGTATGGACTTAGCTGAAGACTTGGAAAACAAAGGGGTACTGATCCAAAAAATCCACCTGTATGGCGTACATGGTATCTCAGGAAAGGATCTTTCCTGCAGTACCACATCTACTATAAAGGTAGAGCTGGACAGCCTTAAGGTCATTCTAACCATCAGCTCCACTTCTAGGGTGGATGGGAGAATGAAACCATGACAATCTATATGGTCATCATGACTGCATTCTCCCTATTGTTGGCAAAGGATGGGGATGTGTTGCCACTTGCTCACAGGGAATTCTATAAATTTTAACTTACATGTCTTTGTGTGCCATCCCCATTAATGTACAGATATGGCTCCCACACATATCAACATCACATGCTGATTGTCATTGGCCTTTGCCCAGTGGTTCCCAGACAGTACATTACAGCTCCACCTATGTATAGAACTTGGTAGTGCAGGCAGTCTAGTTTCCTGCTAGGTTCTGTTTGCAGCACAAACCCTCACATACAGATTGACAAATTCTTCTTTGACTTTGCCCATTGAATTCAATAGGCTACTCCATTATTTCTGCCTTGTAATTTGTTGAATTTCTGTACTGTGCAATGCTGCAATTTTTCCAGTGATGCAAGCCTGGTTTCTCTTTCAGAATTAAGTTTAAGACTAAGTCATTCAGCAGTATATACTGCACGGGACTCATGGAGACCTAATCTCTTGGAGCCCTAGATTTTTAGATATGACATAACTGCTCAGTGTAATGTACAACTCCACATCCAAGTCATTTTAAATTCTGACTCTTTTAAAAATTTGGATTTCTGTCATGTCTCACTGACTGGTGTATTCCCAGATTTCACATTATAAACTCATTTTATTTTCGCTAGCAAATCCCTTTGAATATACCTGGCTTTCCTTTGAAAACCATTTCAAATATGGTTATTAGCACCACAGATTCGACTTAACTAGTTAAAAACAGGTCAATGATTTATCATGCTGTCATTGCTGCACATTGGTCACTTTCAATTGCATCATATTTTCTGTTTATGCTTTGCTCTACTATAGCTAAAACAATTTTTTGGTTCCTTTACATTTCGTTAGTTAATTCTTATAAATATGCACATTTGGGTTGGTATTCATAGCCTAGGACTTCACAAATGACTTAAGATTATTTGTGAACAGTGGCACTACAAGGATATGCAAATAAGGTCAGCAAAAATCATTACAATGAATAAGGAAAAGCAAAGTCGTTTTTGAAAACATGCCTTCTCGTAAAAGAGTAAATTGTGCAAAGTTACAAAGCTGAGAATTACTTCACCATAGCCTGAGGTGTTCATGTTACTATTTTTTTCCAATATTACTGGTGAGCATGGCTAAGCTCAGTCATGCTTAAAACCTTTATGGAAAGCAGCAGACTGCACATGGTTTCATTAAAAAATACAAAGGGTGATAGGAAAGATTGAAAAGAGGGAGACAAAGAGGGAAACACACAAGGAAAACATCAATAGGGTTTGTGCTGGAGGAGGTGGGACAGGATGGTCACTATGTTTTTGTAAAGGGATAGACCCTCTATTTTTCAGATATTTTTATATGAGAGGGTAGTGTGGGTGGGAAGTAGGTAAGATGGTGTAGGAGAAAGGATAAGGAAAGAAAGACTGAGGAAGTGCCAGTAGGTGTTCCATTCCACAGAGCCTCAAACCATTGCTGGATGATGTTACAATGGATGCCACCAATGTTGAGGGGGTAGCAACCTGTCTTGGTGGTGTGGTCAGCATAATATGGGAGAGCATATCTTCCACATACTGAAGACTGGTTTTGAATGGTTACATTTTCCTGTCCACTATATCTACCAGTACGTCATCTACCAAACTTCAAAGCCCCCTTTAGTGAGGCTTGTTAGGCTACCACATGTGAAGTGCCTGCAGGACCAGTGCCTCCAATTTGAACCTATGAGTATATACCTGTACTGGCAGTGGGTGATCACTCCCTATCTTGGATGGTAGGTGTCTGGCTAATCCTGAGGAATTTGAACCTGCAAAAGGAAATAAAAGTGAGAAAAACAAAATAATAAAGGAGAAAGAAATGCATAATCAGTGTAAGAAAAACAGAGAACAAATGGGTTGGGGAGCAACAAAAGAGAAAAATGTACAATAAATCCACACTTCTTGTTTACATTCCATTTCATATTATTGTAAAAGTGCAGTAGCATCTTCATTTGAAGTAAAACTTGAGTACAGGAAGTGCTTATGCACACAACGGGAGAAGTAATTTAGGAAGTACTTTTGTCCGTGGGAAGTTTGATATGAGTGGTCTTTATGTATACTTCAAATGAATTCATATAGGACGTGCTTGTGACTACTTGTATGGGAGTATATATCACTCAAGTTATGCACATAAAATACATTCAATACAGTACTCAAAAATACCTTTTGTAATTGTTTGAAGTAATCAGTTAAAAACAGTAAAGCCAATTACATTGACATATTTGTAACATTAGCTTGAACTGCAATGGTTTCAGTTGAATTTTTTCATCTTCAAAGCCAATAAAGAAAACAGTTGTAAAATGACTACAGAAGTTATACCCGAGCATACTTTTTTTACAGTAATATAATGACTTAAAATTGTTTTATTATGCTTGTTATACATATTACAAACTAGTAAGAAGGAATTCTCTTGGACTTCAGTTACACTTACCAGAAGATTCAACCAGCCTTTCTAATCTTCTTCTAGCTGGAGAATGTAATCCATTTCTTCCTCAGTTGTAATTAAAAGAGAAAAGACAATTGGTGTGTACCTGTATTTGTACTTACTTTATAATTGAGCCTAACGCATTGGGTCCCTTACCACTGCTGCTGGTTGGTTTTCATTAGTTGTAGTGGGACTGGAAACATGAGCTGCAGTGGCAGCATGGTTCCCTTCAACACCACACCAACTCATGGTCATGTAATGCATAATGCATCAATAGAATCTTTTGGCACAGTGGTGGAGACTGGGGGTATGCAGAGAGGGTGGAGTCCCATTTTACTCACTGATGCCTGTTGGATAGGTAGCTTTTGAACCATAGAAGGGAGGGCTGAGACAAACCTAGTGAGGACATTTGAAGTAGAAGTTAGCTGCGACAATCTGTGTCGAAGGCTTTAGACAAGTCTAGAAATAAGGAGGAGTCTAGCTTGCCGTTATTTGTAGTTTTAATGTCAGCATCTATATAGGTTAGGAATGCAGTTTTACTACTAAGAGAGGGATGGAAGCCATGCTGTGTGGAGTGTAGGAGTTCTTCTTGCCAGAGATAATTTAGCAATTGCTTTTTGAATGCATTTTTCAAGTATTTTGGAGAGGGGGAATATGATTGCTAAAGATTTAAAGTTAGTAATGTCTGTTGAATTTCCTCCTTTATGCAGAGAAATAATTTGTGACTTTTTCCAAAGAGAAGGAATGTGGGATTCGTGGATTGACCAATTTATAAGGATTGAGACAGGGTAAGCAATGCTACTGGCTGCTATTTTAAGGTACTCACTTGGAAGGTCATCAGCTAAAGTAGAAGATGGTTTGAGCTTGTTTAAGAGTAGTTTTATGTAGGAAGTGGGCACAGGTGTGAAGGAGAAAGTGGATGTGGTGATACATAGCTTCTGGATAGGGTTAGCATTAGATGCAGTGGAATCCTTGGTTAGAGATGGTATACTGTTTATGAAATAAGATTTGAATTGTATTGTGGTTTTGAGTAATGATTTATTGGGAGAGGGGCTAGCATTATATTTATGGCTGGAATGCAATATTTCTTTAATGGCTGTCCATAGTTTTTAAGGTTGCGTTTACTATTCATGCTGAAAATTATTAATGTGTAGTTTTTGTTTTCATTAACTTGTTTTTTAGTACAACTCCAAAGCATTCTGACGTTTTTAAGATATTGTGGTGTTTTGCATTCTTGCCATTCTTTCCATGATTTTTCTGTATCCTGCGTTAGCTTGCTACACTTTATGCCTAGCCAAATTGCACTATTTGTTTTAGTCTCTTCCTTCTAGGAGGCTCAAGGGTATTTATAATAGAGAGAAAAGTTGTTCTGCATTCATTTACAGCATCATCTAATGGGAAAAGTTTTAGGAAATTCCAAGTAATTGATGAAAGGGTTATAATGAATATTTTTGGGTTAAACCTGGAAAGGTTACATGTTGTTTTATAAACACACATTTTAAATGGATGTGTGAGATGTCTGGCTATATAGATTATAGCAATAACCCATGCCTGGGTGTGGGTAATGCTGGATTTATCCACAGTTGGTGTGGTTTGGTCACGAGGGCAAAGCTTGAGTGGCCAAACAAAGCCAACCGTGGGTAAATCCAGCATTACCCACAACCAGAAGTGGGTTATTGCTATTATACAATGACATTATTTAAGAAAAAAAAAATTACTTTTCTTAAATAATGCATTGTATAATGCCTCCTTGCTGCCCTTCCGAAGCTGTCTTGTATTCTGTGGCAGTTCTGATATACTGCGCATGCGTATGCCTACGCAGTACATCAGAGCTGTGGGCAAAAGTAACGGAGAAAGCAAAATCTCTGTTGCTTTTTACAAACTGTTTTGCTATGTTAAATGGGTTTAACATAGCGAGACAGCTTTAAAAAAAGCAATGCAGAATCTCCATTGCTTTTTTTAAAGCTGTGTCGCTATGTTAAACCCATTTAACATAGCGAGACAGTTTTGAAAAAAATCAACGGAGAAAGCAAGACCTCAGTTGCTTTTTACAAACTGCCTCACTATGATAAAGGAGTTTAACATAGCAAGACAGCTTTAAAAAAAGCAACAGAGAATCTCCGTTGCTTTTTTTAAAGCTGTCTCGCTATGTTAAACTCGTTTAACATAGCAAGACAGTGTGAAGCATTGGAGATCTTGCGTTCTCCATTGCTGTAAAAAAAGAGTTATAGTAATGGAAAAAGTCCGGGCGACCAGACCTTTTTCCATTACTATAAATGATTTACAACGTGTACGCTGACCAATTAGCGTGCACGTTTTTGAATATTAATGGGGGGGGGTCGTTGTATAATGGTATATAATCACTGAGACAGTCAGACAGTGTGCCTGAGGTACTGTATTTGCTGGGGTCTAATACTAGGATCTAGTCTAATAGGGAATTTAAAGTCTTGCTATAATATGTGGGGCTATTAATTAGTTGTGTGAAACCAAACAATTTCATTCTCGATGTATGGGAGTTAGAATTTATGTTCAACAAATTTACTTTTGCATTACCTAGTAGTATTTTTTCTTGTGAAGTTGTTATGGATATCCAGTGAAGGATATCTTCTAGTATAGCTGTATTGTTGCCAGGAGAGATGTAAAAAACAGTAATATAAGTAATATACATTTGTTTGTAACTGTTTTATTTCAGGAAAGTAATAAGAAGCTCCGTTGAATTGAGTTTTGATATTGGTTTATTGTAAGGGGAAATGTGTTAGTTGGTGAAATATTAAAACAATACCACCATTTTTCTTCTTTATGCAGTTATTATGGATGATCTTATAGTATGAAGGTGTACTTTTGGAGTCGTTTATGCTAAGGTTAAGTTACAGTGAGAATATTAGGCTTTTGCTGGGTAATTCATCCATGTAGTTCAGCAATTTTATTTCTTATGGTTCTAACATTTATTGCAGCAAAAGTTAAATTACTGGGGTTGGGTGTTGACCACTATAGGGTTTGAGGGGTCTACATTAATTAACTGAAAGCTTATTCCAGCTAATGCAAATTCATCTACACATATACATCGAACCACGAAATGAGTGAACTCACAAAAGCGCAAAACTCAAAATACCGATTTGTCATACTCGGCCAAACCCACCGCCAAAAACACACTAACCACCCAAACAAAATAAATAAACCACAAACATGCACCAACCAAAACTCTACTTCTAACCCTACACTAAACCCCACATACACCACTATCTATGCACTCTCCTTAACCCCTCCCTAACCCTAAGGTCCATAACTACTGCACACTTACCCTACGGAGCTATACCCAAAAAAAATAAATAAACCACACACATACACTAACGAAACCCCTACCTCAAACCCTACACTAAACGTTAAATACATTACCCATATTACATTACCTATCTATGCACTTACCTCAACCCGCACCCTAATGTCTGTAAGTAACTCACAGTTACCTTACAGATCTGTAGCTCAGACGGGCCAACCAAAACACTTTCACATTTTGAATTTTGCGGTAATTTCGCGGTTTTGTGAGTTCGCTTATTTTGCGGTTCGATGCATTTGTGTCGATGGATTTGTATTCACTGGGATCAGCTTTCGGTTAAATAAATTAGACCCGGTTTGAGTAATTTGTGAAAAATAATTATGTTGGTGTTCATTGTGACTGGTTTTGTCAGGACTAGGGTGAATGTCTCCAGCTAGAAAGGTTTTAATATATTGGGGAATTACTGATAGTTGTTTTCTGGAGAGTAATTTTCCACTTAATTTTGTTTTGGTTTGAGTTGCAATGGAGTTAAACATTCTATATTTGGAATAAAGAAATGGGACATCATTAAATAGGTTTGATGCCATGTGTGTAGAGTGTAGGGAAGAAGTATGAAAAGAAATGGAGATATACTGAGAGCTTTTATAAAGTGATGGGGAGATGAGAGATGACACTGTTGCAGAAGAAGACTAGAGGACAAGTATCAGGATTAAATAAAGGGATCCGTTTAGTGGTAGTGGGTCATGAATGTTAATATTTATTTTATTTATTTTTATTTTCTTTAACATTTGTTGACCGGGAAAGTCCGACTAGGTTCCACAGATCCTGTTTTCAGCAGAGGCCCGTGGAGAAATGCTCCAGAATAGATGGTAGGTAGTAAAGTTTTTTTTTTTCTATGAAGGAAGAGAGTTAGGTTATCCTAGCATCTTCTCTAGAATGTAAGGTATAGAGGGATATAAAAGGCTAGAGTATGAGAATGTAGTTAAAATAAGAAGTGATGGTTTAAAATGTAAAATACATACATGCTGTTAGAGGGGGTGTGTCAATGCAAGCATATAGTGTAAAGCAGTATGGTGAGGAGAACGGTAGTTGGGAAAGGTGTTTAAACATTAAGTGGAAGTTGGGAATTAGGTAAATAAAAACAAGAATGTTTGTATAGTAGTAAGGTTATTTGGGAGGGTTAGGAAATAGAAGTCACAAGTGGAATGTCTATGTGGGGAAGTATAATAGTAGAGTTAGAAAAGGTAGGTGGGTGGAAATTGGGAGTATGGTAGGGGGGCATGGTGGCCTTCCATCCTCAGGTCAAATTATAACAAAGAGTAATCATTTTAACGTGACTGACAGAGAGGTGAAGAATAGAACAGGTTTTCTTTCATTTCCTGAATGCAGAAAATAAAAGGACAGTGAACGAGTTAGTAAGTGGTCCTTAGAGTACAAGAACTACTCTTTTGGAGGGGTAGTGCTTTAGTCAATTTTCAACACAGGCAGGCATATATTTAACTAGTTGACATTTTATCTGAAGTGACTAGATGAATCATAAATAAACAAAACTTAGCATCTACATTGTTTTTGCAGGAAGGCAAGCACCCCCTGCATCCCCCACACCCACTGCAAATTATGTATATATATATATATATATATATATATATATATATATATATATATATATATATATATTTATATATATATATTTATATATATATATGCATCAACTCTGAGATCACACTACAGTGAAGAAAAGCACAGACCCTGAGCTGCATTCATAAGCATTAAAACAGGTTCATTTTTTTCTAAATGATTTCTTTAAGCAAAGTAACTGTCTTTTGTAACTGCCCTATAATGTACACTCAGAAGGTTAGAGTTCTGTGTGACATGCGCAGTAGCTCTTTCATTCTTATTAATTCTGACATTGTGAATAGTTGTACTTTTTAACTTTCATTTTTATTTCACCTTGGCTATTTAAATTTCGATGTTCTGGTGACTCGATCTACTGAAGTAGAGGTACACATACATACAAGCGCTCACACACACACACGTGTGTGTGTGTGTGTGTGTGTGTGTGTGTGTGTGTGTGTGTGTGTGTGTGTGTGTGTGTACGCATATCTTGAAACATCAAATTTTACTAGCTCTACATTTCAATATATCTAAACCATTATACCTAAACTTAAAGAACTATTAAAAACTCATTTGAAAAACAAATGAACAAAACACATCATGCACAATGCAAACAAAAAATAAAACACTGTTTATGCTGCTTGCAAGCCCCATAGTCAAACTGAAACCTAAAGAACTTTTAAAAACTCATTTGAAAAATAAATGAACAATAAAACTCATGCAAAAAACAAACAAAAAAATAAGAAAATAATACAAATAAAACACTCAACAGGAAAAGCATAAAATGGAACAGAATAAAATGATGGGCAGCAGTTAGAAAAGTAAAACTTCTTTAAAGGAATCCAAACATAAGCACTTTCACAGTTACAAAGACTGCTTCTTCAGACAATACTATTTGTTAAAAACCTTCATCCTTTAAATGCAAGTGCTTAACATTCAAATGTACTACCTTCCTGATTGCTTATTACACATTTAAAGAAATGCCATCATTGCTGCTTCAAAAAACAGCTAGTACTAAATACATTTACTAAAACTAGTTGCATTCAAGGGTGTATAATAAAATATGAAGCTATAACCACATTACCTATTTAGTATATGTATCTATACAATATGAAAATTACATATAAACAACCTATAAAAAATAAAAATAACAGTTTTTGTAAAAAAAGTGTTACTCTGCTACCCACATTGTTTAACATCCTAGTAAAACTATGTTATCTACACAGAGGTCTAGCTTTCAGTATGGGTTTGATGGGGAATTGTCATTCAAACCACTGCCACCAGGGTTGCCAGATTTCCAGACCCTCAGGTAAGGACAAAAAAAAAAGAAGGTCTCTCACGGCAAGTGAAGACCAAAAAAAAAAAAAGGTCTTTAATGCGGAACAGAGTTCCACATTAAATAACTGAGCTCACTCAGTAGCTCTGCACTAAACACGGAGCTTCTTGTGTTTAATGCATTGCAGTTCCGCATTCAACACAAGTAGCTCCGTGTTTAGCGATTTTTGATTGGCCCGTATACCGGCATATGGGCCAATCAAAAATCGCTAAACACGGAGCTTCTCGCGTTTAATGCGGAACACAAGAAGCTCCATGTTTAGCAATTTTTGATTGGTCCGTATGCCAGGTATATGGGACAATAAAAAAAAACAAAAAAACAAACAAATAAAGCGGAGGCTGGCCAGGATTTAAACCGGCAGGGCGGGACTCGGGATCAGGCTGCTGATCTCGGGACAGTCCCACCCAAATAGGGACGTCTGGCAACCCTGACTGCCACTATCAGCTCTTAATGTAATAATCTTGTGGGTTTTCCTTTGTTTCTGTATTATTTTTAACATCTTCACATCTCCCACCCAGTCTAGTTTTATTTCTATAACTATGAAGTGACATTTACGTGTGTCCCCTTTGTGAATGACATGTTTAGCTGAGGCATTAGTCGTGGTTCTGGTATTAATATTATATATATGTTCCCTTATCCCTTATTATGTATTTAGCACTAGCGGTTTTTGCAGTAGCAATGATGGCGTTCCTTTAAATGTGCAACAAGCAATCAGGAAGGTATTTGAATGTTAAGTGCTGTATTTAAGGGATGAAGGTTTTTGACTAATACTATCATCTGAAGAAGTAGTCTTTGTAACTGTGAAAGTGCTTACATTTGGATTCCATTAAAGACGTTTTACTTTTATAACTGCTGGCCATTGTTTTATTCTGCTCCATTTTATGTTTTTACTGTTGGTTGTCCTGTGGACTAGGCTATTTATCTGGTGTACTGTTGTGCTGTTCTGCTGTGGACAAATAAAACACTGTTTATGCAGCATGCAAGCCCCACTGCACAGCCCACACCCCCTCCTCTAGTGACAATCGGTGAGGAATATGGCAACATTTGCATAACACACTGTGTTCAGTCTCACACAGAACATCCACAGTTTTGTAAATGAAGAGCGGTGCAAGTTTTTGTTAGATTGGCTTACACTGCTGTTATCAAATAACTTCAACAAACGGAAAGCAACCACTTTGGCTGCCATCTGTTAAATGATTAATGGAATAACTTCCATGGGCTAAGCCCTCCCCCAAGAGTTGTAAACATTTGTAACCCTTGCAAAACTTTTGCTTTATGCTTTTGCCTCTTGTTTAAAGGAATTTTATTTGTGCTTTAGGTATGTTTTAATTGGAATCTGGCAACTGGATGACAAGTATTTGGTTTTCACTCGTTATCCACAAGTATGAAATGCTTCCTTTATTATTTGATATACTGCGTTTAAAAAAATAAATAAATAAATACTTTTCTCACTTGGTGTAGTTGAATTGCTTCCATACAGAGAGACACCAAATAATTGAGTGCATCTAATAAAATCATTATTATTAAAACAAAGATTGCTATTGTCTCAGTCAATTTAACTTGCAAATGTTGCCGATGTTCTTGAGGATGAAGATTATTTCACACCATCACAAGTCACGTTGAGGCTTATCACTGTTTAATAAAATAAAATAAAAATTTTGAATGACTGAGCACTTTTGCCTTTACATATAGCAGGCTTCACCAGAGTCATTTAAAATAATATATAACCATACTCAAGTACCTTCCATACATAGTGTATAACCAACCACATCATAACAATTATAATTGAATTAAAATAGGTTACGTAAACCCACAACTTATTTAAAGCTATAGTACAAAATAAAACAATTAATGAAATCACAGCAAAAGTTGTATCACACCTCAACAGGAGATAAAAAATCTATAAAAGCCTGAAACTATAGATGTCAAAACTAGATTCACTTAAATTTATAAATTCTTCACTAACAACATAATACAAAATTGTTTCCTTGTGTAGTAGTGTTGTTGTAAGGCAAAATAACTTAATATGTAATTTTCCCTTTCTTGTTCTAATAAAACACATCTAACCATCAAACTTGACACGCTCTCTGTTTTAAAACAGGCACTAATGAAATGTTGTCATTAAGCCCTGGTGAAACAGTGGCATTCAACCTCATTTGCCATTTTGTCTCCCTCACACCTACTTCCATTTTGGTGTCACCACCCCTTTCATCAGTTGGGACCTTGTCAATCACAAAAAAGATAAATCTCTTAAAGTTAACACATTTTGTACTATGTGTAAATAAAACATTGTGTCGGTCCCTATTTTTAATTGCCCTGAGATGTTCTCTGATTCTATCTCTAAGTCTATGTACAATTTTTCCATTGTAGAAAGATGCACAAGATGTACAAGTGGCAATATAAACTAGCATAGATGAATTACAGTTACATCTACCAGGGCATTTGATGGAATAGCTGTAATCACCAACCGTGCCATAGGGACCAACGTTAATAAATTTGCAATATTTACAAGCACCACATTTCATCATAAGTGATTTATGTCCACCTTTGATGCTGGTTTTGGGGTAACCTTCTAAAATATTTTTAATATTCTTGCCCCTACCAAATACAATTTGGGGTTTGTTCCCCAATAACTCTTTCATTCCCTGTTCTATACAGGTCTCCCAACATCTATGAACAATTGAACATATATTGGATGACTGAGCATTATAACGTAAAACCATTAAATATGTAATTCTTTTTTTGACAGGCATTTGTAACTGATCATTGTCTGTTTTTAAAATGGGGATAAAAAGGCTATTTCTTTTCACCATTATTTCCCTTTTTACTTTAATTAACAACTTTAATGGTGCCCCCTTTTAATGAATACCTATCAAGGTGTATATCTCCTTGGCAAACATCATGTTATCACTTATTAGGCAAGACAATCTCACTATCTGACCCTTGATGATACTTTTCATTTGGTGTGGGGGTTGACAACTGTTGTAATGTAACGAATTGTTAGAGTAGTTCTGCTCTCTGTAGATGGTACTACTAAGTTCATTATTTTCACCAGCTTTTTATAAATAAATGTCTAAAAATTCAGTCTCATCAGCCCTCCATTTGCTTGTAAATTAAAAAAAAATAATCATGGAATTTAAATATTCTACAAATTCCTCAGCTTCATTCTCATTATCTTGCCAAAGGATGAGTATGTCATCCAAAAACCGGTTGCAGGACTTCATTTTGTCCATGTAAACTGACTGCAGAATACAATTTCTCTCCCACTCTAAGAGGACAAGGTTGGCAAATATGGGGGGACATTTAGCCCCTATCACCACACCTGATATCTGATGAAAAACCTCACCCTCAAAGGCCAACAAATTATTTTAAGTACAGCTTCCATTATTTCAGTGAGGAAGACATTTTTTCTCTATTCACATTGGAACTTTCCATTAGACTGTCTTGAAACATTCCCAATCATTCAATGTGTGGAATCACAGAAAATAGATTGATTACATCAATGGTTAAAAAAGAGTAGTCTCTCATGTTTTTAATGGTTTTTAATCTCTCTAAACAATGCCAGGAGTCTTTTAAAATGTAACCTGTTTCCCTTACCATTTGTCCACCCATGCAGCCAGGGGTTCTGTCTTTGATCCCCTGGCAGCAACAATAGGCCTAAAGGGTGGGTTCTGTAGATTTTTGTGGATTTTTGGGAATCATAAACACCTTTGGTATTTCTGGATTTTCAATCATTAAAAATCTCAAGTCTGATTTATCTATGGACCCCTGAAAAAAAGCATCCAAAAGAAAATAGTCAATCCTCATATATACCCTGATGACTTCATTTCTAGAAACCCTTGTGTAAGTGGAGGAGTCATTAAGTATATTAAACATTTTGGAAACGTACTCTATCTGGGCCATCATAATTCTCTTGTTTTTATCTCTAGCCAGGTCATTAAGAATTCTTCTTTCTTCGTGTGTTAAATTAACACAATTATTGTTTCTAAAGGACAGTTCTTTTCTGATTTCAAATTCACACATCTTTTCAAAAAATGAAGTTTCGGAATTGTTGGGCAGAATAAATGTGTTATTATGATGTAAAAACAAAAGTATTAACAATGCTTCTTATAAAAACGGAAGGAAAAATTATAATAATGCTCAAATTTCCCCAACTACTGAGGAGAATATTATAGAAGAAGGGCTAGATGAAGAAGTTTTTTTAGACCAGAACCCCAGTTAAGGAGATCAGACCATTTGAGGAATCAGACTTTCAGGGGCTCCAGGAATCAGCAGAACAATGGACATTACAACAGGAGACAATGGGGAGGGGGGAGAAGGAGAAGCAACTGACAATATGGAAAATGTTTGATGTTTCCTTTGACACTCCCCCTGACTTGAATGTGACTTTTGATATTCAAGAAATTCAGTTATAATGTAAGCAATAATAACAACTGTATATTATGTGATGTTATTACTAAACATGGTTTTACTGTTTATAACTTTAGTGACTCGATAATACAGGATGTAAATTTAGAACTGTTCAATAAAGGTATTTCTTTTGTCCTAAATTCTAAATCTGACATAGCAGATGTATTGATTAGTCTGAAACTGTTAGTGAGGCAACTTAATTTGAGATTATTTTTCAGTTGTCAGTTAAACACTAACCACAAGCAAATTTTTTACTTAGTAAGAGTACATTTATTCCGCCCAACAATTCCGAAACTTCACTTTTTGAAAAGATGTGTGAATTTGAAATCAAAAGTCCACAGTAGATCAATGTATCCAACAAGGTTTCAGGCATAAAAGTCAGATTCTCTTGTAGATAAATCTCTTCTTTATTAAAACACCAGAATAATCACAGGATAAGCGCTTTCGCAACAATGCCTCATCAGATCCTACTACAAAAAAACAGGAAAAGTAACTAGGTATTTAAAGAGCCTGTATCCAATCACATAGATAATCATTAATGATGTAATGGTCTAGCTTTGAGTGCTGGTTTTAAAAGTATAGTTTAATAAAGACCAAGATGTCTATGTGCCTGCAGAGCTGCTATCCAATTCATCTCCTTACATTCCACTTTGTTGTTCAAATCACCTCCTCTAATGTTATTATGAACAATATCTACCACTGTAAACTTGAAAAAATGGCTCTCATTATCCTTAATATGTTTATAGAGAGCATTTAAATTAAAATTAAATTTAAGTCAGAATCTTAAAGAGATGGTTTTGCAACACTTGGGGGGTATGAGGAACAAAAGGCATTTAAATGCTCTCTATAAACATATTAAGGATAATGAGGGCTAGTCTTTTAAGTTTACAGTGGTAGATATCATTCATAATAACATTAAAGGAGATGATTTGAACAACAAAGTGGAATATAAGGAGATGAACTGGATAGCAGCTCTGCAGGCACATAGACCTCCTGGTCTTAATTATACTATACCTTTAAAACCAGCACTCAAGGCTAGACCATTACATCATTAATGATTATGCATGTGATTGGATACAGGCTGTTTAAATACCTTCTTACTTTTTCCTGTTTTTTGTAATAGGATGTGATGAAGCATTGTTGCAAAAGTGCTTATCCTGTGATTATTCTGGTGTTTTGTTAGAGAAGTGTTTTATCTACAAGAGAATCTGACTTTTTATGACTGAAACCTTGTTAGATACACTGAACTACTGTGGATTTGTGATTATTTTGGTTGCAGTGAATCCTTTGTTCGTTGGACTGGTAATCTTAGTTGCTGAATTTGAAATCAGAAAAGAACTGTCTATTAGAAACAACAATTGTGTTACTTTAACACACAAAGAAAGAAAAATTCTTAATGACCTGGCTAAAGATAAAAACAAGAGAATTATGAAGCCCAATAAAGGGGGAGGATTGGTAATCATGGCCCAGATAGATTACGTTTCCAAAATTTTTAATATACCTAATGACTACTCCACTTTCATAAGGGTTTCTAGAAATGAGGTCAACAGAGCATATATGAGGATTGATTATTTTCCTTTGGATGCTTTGTTTCAGGGGTCCATAGATCAATCAGACTTGAGATTTTTAATGGTTGAAAATCCAGTAATGCCAAAGGTGTTTGTGATTCCCAATATCCCAAAAAATCTACAGGACCCACCCTTTTAGACCTATTGTTGCTGCCAAGGGATAAAAGACAGAACCCCTAGCAGCAAGGGTGGACAAATGAGCTAGTCGAGTGGTAAAGGAAAATTATCACATTTTAAAAGACTCCTGGCAATGTTTAGATAGATTAAAAACTGTAAAGAACATTAGAGACTACTCTTTTCAAACTATTGATGTAGTCAATCTATTTTCTGGAATTCCATACCTTGAAGGGTTGGAAATGTTTCAAGACAGTCTAATGAAAAGTTCCAACGTCAATAGAGAAAAAAAAAATGTCTTCCTCACTGAAATGATGGAAGTTGTACTTAAAAATAATTTTTTGACCTTTGAGGTTGAGGTTTTTCATCAGATATCAGGTGTGGTGATAGGGACTGAATGTGCCCCTTTATTTGCCAACCTTGTCCTATTAGAGTGGGAGAGAAAATGTATCCTGCAGTCAGTTTACATGGACAAAAAAAGTCCTACAACTGGTTCTTGGAAGATATACTCATCCTTTGGTAAGGTAATGAGAACAAAGCTGGGGAATTTATAGAATATTTAAATTCCATGACTAATTTTTTAAAATTTACAAGCAAATGGAAGACTGATGAGATTGAACTTTTAGACATTTATTTATCAAAAGGTCGTGGAAATAATGAACTTCATAGTACCATCTACAGAAAGCAGACCTACTGTAACAATTTGTTACATTACAACAGTTGTCAACCCCCCCAAACCAAATGAAAAGTATCATCAAGGGTCAGATGGTGAGATTGTCTCGCCTAATAAGTGATGACATGATGTTTGCCAAGGAGATATACACCTTGATAGGTATGTTCATTGAAAGGGGGTGCCCATTAAAGTTGTTGATTAAAGTAAAAAGGGAAAAAATGATAAAAAGAAATACGCTTTGTATCCCCATTTTAAAAACAGAAAATGATCAGTTACAAATTCCTGTCAGAGAAAGAATTACAGATGTAATGGTTTTATGTCATAATGCTTAGTCATCCAATATATGTTCAATTGTTCATTGATGTTGGGAGACCTGTACAGAAAAGGGAACAAAAGAGTTATTGGGGAACAACCCCCAAATTGTATATAGTAGGGGTAAGAATATTAAAAATATTTTAGAAGATTCCCCAAAACCAACATCAAAGGTGGAAATAAATCACTTACGATGAAAAGTGGTGGTTGTAAATATTGCAAAATTATTATCGATGGTCCCTATGTCGCAGTTAGTGATTACAGATATTTCATCAAATGTCCTGGTAGATGTAACTGCAATTCATCTATGCTAGTTTATCTTGTCGCTTGTACATCTTAAGCATGTTCCTATATTGGAAAAACTGTACATAGACTTAGAAATAGAATCAGTGAACATCTCAGGGCAATTAAAAATAGGGACCGACACAATGCTTTATTTACATATAGTACAAAATGTACTAACTTTAAGAGATTTATCTTTTTTGTGATTGACAAGGTCCCAACTGATGAAAGGGATGGTGACATCAGATTGGAAGTAGGCATGATGGAGATGAAATGGCAAATGAGGTTGAATGCCACTGTTTCACCAGGGTTTAATTACAACATTTCATTAGTACCTGTTTTAAAACAGAGAACGTGTTAAGTTTGATGGTTAGATGTGTTTTATTAGAATAAGAAAGAAAAAATTACATATTATGTTCTGTTTGCCTTACAACAACACTATTACACAAGGAGATAAATTTGTATTTTGGTGTTGGCGAAGAATTTATAAATTGAAGAGAATCTAGTTTTGACATCTATAGTTTCAGGCTTTTGTACATTTTTTATCTCCTGTTGAGGTGTGATACAACTTTTGCTGTGATTTCATTCATTGTTTTATAGTGTACTGCAACTTTAAATAAGTAGTGGGTTTATATAACCTAATTTAATTCAATTATAATTGTTATGATGCGATTGGTTGTACACTATGTAAGGAAGCTACTTAAGGTTGGTTATATGTTATTTGAAATGACACTGATGAAGTGTGCTATATGTAAAGGTGAAAGCGATCAGTCATTCGAAAATTTTATTTTATTTTATTAAACAGTAACATGTTTCAACGTGACTTATCATTTTTTTTTTTTTTTAAGTCTTTGATGTCTTCTGCCTGTTGGTGCCGTCTTTACTGATGGTTTCAGACCATACTTTAGATCCCCACCAAACTCTGCGCAAACACATTCAGGGAATCACAGTACAATTTCAATAACCATGTTAATTCTGGAATGCCAGTGATAGTAGAAGGAGTGCATCTCCCCCTCATGTGAATAAGGCCATTTGTCTAAAGTGACCTTGACACCTGATTTTCAAGAAGCTACATTTTTAAGATAAAGTTAATTTCCTGGAAGTACTTCTAGATCAAATGGACAGATATATGAAGGGAGGAAAGTCAAAATATGCACATAATGTTCAGTAGCATTGTTCAGGAAGTGTTAAGTATTTACAATAGGAAGGGTTTCATTGTACACGAATAACATTCATACACTTTTGGAACACTAAACAGTCTAGGTCATTAAGAATTTTGGCTGCAAGTTATTTATCAACACAAATAAAGCTGCAATGAGCATGCAGCAAGGAATTCTACTCAAATGCATTTCATACCATTTATAATGACATAGCTATACAGCAAGATAGGTAGATCCATGCATGGAGGACAATAGATGTGTTGTGTCTTTGGGCATTACAGTACTGTCTGGGCTAAGTACTACAGCCAGTGTGAAAAATACATTACAGGTCTATATATCATGTATGTGAATCTGCTATCCTTTTAAAGTTTCTTGAACTATGTCTGCATCCCAGTGGACATAATTATATTACCAATTTGCATCTGTCATTAAAGCAAAAAAAAAAAAAAAACAGTGGTCAAAACAGTTAGCCCTATAGAACTTCTCTGGAAACCTCATTTGTATTATATGAGTAATTTGTACTTTTTTCATTTTTACTTATTCTATTCAATTAGTTATTTACCATTACGAATTTTGAGTTTAAACTTTACCTGCAATAGTAGTATATATTTTTATGCAATCCTGATATGCAGTACATGTGATCTGTCCCTTATGCAGTGTAAGATTTATTTATCTATCTATCTAGCTATCTATCTAAATATCTATCTGTTTATTTATTTAGATCTTACTCCCTCCCTATTCACTGACAATATTTTTTCTCCATGTACCCCACTATGACTCTTCTCCAGGAGGGGGCCCTTTCTATAAGGTAAGTGTACAAATGCTATCCTCCTGATATGCTGTCTTCAGGATCCTAGCTATCTATATTGGACAGATACGGAATAGTTTCCCACTATGTCACCATACTGTGAGACACACTGTTTCTGCTTTCCCCATGGAGGCTATGGGGGCCTTGGGAGCCAAGTCTTATTATTGGAAAATATATTTTTTCATGGTTTCACAAACATACTCATTGCCTGTTGTCTGATAAGTTTGACTGATCCCATTTCCTGTTAGCAGGCTGTGTATCAGTTTACCATAAGGGGTGTCACACAGATACTAGGGACACTAATTGTGTCTGGGTTAAAGACTTAGTGGCCCAGTGGATTGAGAACTGGCATGTGACAACAGCTTCTTCTGCTCAGGAAATGTATGCACAAAGAAGTTTAAAAAACAAATAGTACTAGTGGACACACACTGACACACAGATGCACATGTGCACACATCCTCCTAAACAGGGAGCTGTAATTACATTATTATCAGTTACACATGCATTATCAGTTACTAATATATTTACATGTTTAAGAAGACAGATGTGCTCCAGAAGTTCATCTTAAAATGTATAGAAAACACAGCATATAATGGCACACAAGAGACTTATGTGGATGACACTTGATATGTGAACATTCCAATGGATGACATCCAAACCATAAGGGGGCATTGACAATGGAGTTGAAAGATCAAAGATTTCAGTCTGTCAAACACATTATCCTCACTTGTAAATATGATGCCATTATGTAATAGTCACAGTCTTTTTCCATGTACAGCTCCAACTCATTCAGTGGCATACTCATCACTCTCCAACAAGGCCTGTAGATGCAGGAAAATTGTTACATTAGGTGGCAGGCAGGGTTATAGATCTATTATATGCCATAGATTTCAAGTATTGTCAGATCTCTTGTGCCTTCCTCTACAAACTGGTTTGGATATCAGTAAGTAGTCTATGCTCATGCAGTTCTGCTCCAGAAAGAGATTCATATAGATATCAGCTGTGTCCCTCTGTGGGTTATTTTTTGATTTATTGACTTGTACACCTAGGAGAGTATTCTTCTATAGTGCCTGATTAGAATAGCTTTCACTGTTTTGCTGAAAGATTCCTTTCAATGCCTGCTGTCTTCAGCTCCATGCAGTTTGGATACAGTGTAGAGAGCAAGCAAAGCAAATGTATCGTCACTGGTTTTGTGACCATTTTGTAACACCAAAAACATTGAACAGTTCTCTGTAATGTATTAGTTGGTCCTAAAACACAAATATGTGCAACTTAAAACCAAGTACTTTAATGAGTCATTCCGTCAAAATAAAAAAGTGGCAACTGATATGTGCTATATGAATTTGTGCATGCGGTATATGCAATATACATTTAAGAAGTATAGCAAGTTGGGTAATCATATTAAAGTGGTAGTGTGGGTTTTGTTTCTTGTAAATTAAGGTAAGAAGAAGGAAAACATATGTCTCACATCTTACGTATCCTAGGGGTTCACAGAAGTGTTGGTGTTTTGCACACTAATGTTTTATTCAGTAAAGCTAGAATTTAAGTCTGGAAGACCATACATGATATCAGCATGGACCTCATGTGTTTACTTTTTCTCTCACAAAGGGACTAACTATAAAATTGTTACTATTATTATTATTATTATTATTATTTTATTATTACCTTTTACAGCACCTGCTGCAGAGAAAAGAAGTCCTTTGTTTTCAGTACCCCATAGCTCTCAACCTCTTAACACAAAAAATCTGGACAAAGACAAAACTAATGGGGGACAAAGCCCAAAATATGGATAAATTTTAAACATTGCTCTTATAAACTTAGAAAGTTACTAGAATGAAAGGTTTATGTTTCTAGAATGAAAGGTTTTGTGTTACCATGCATTTCCTGAAGGATATGAACTCTGAAACTAAACTGCTTTCTGTTATTTAGTGAATTCTATCCTCATTGATTTGCCAAAAAAATCCAGAATACTCCAAGTTTTATGAGCAACAGGGCAAACATATGAGGCACAAATGTGGACAGTTGAGAGGTATGCAGTACCCTCTGCTAGCTAGTAGTATCACATGATGTAAATTTTGTTCCGCATTATTTGTATAATTATTTATTTATTGCACAAAGCTATCGTAATACATTTCCTTATGTTGCTTATATCTTAAGAGTAGTCCCATGGTTTACAAAATGTAGAAATATATATTCAGACATTTAGTATTAGATCAGTTTATATTTCATATTTACTATAATAAGACAACAATTCAACTTTGTACAGCTCACAAGCTGCACTGCAGTTTCTCAGAAAACTGGAAGTTCTAGATACAATGTTGCGAGTTTTCACCTCAGATGCAAATCTGAGAAAGTCTGGTGTGACATATTTCTTCACACTGTAGGAGAGGAAGGCATTATGCATTTATAGTGATAAGAAAAAAAGCAGTGTGCCAGTATTGAATAATTAAAATCTAGGCATACTGCAAGCCAAGTAATAGTCTACTCAGTGTAACCTCGAAAACTGTGCAATGTTAAATAAAATTAGAAGCACAGTACTTGGACTTGAAAAGTACATTAACAGCACCCAACTTAATATATAAACACTAAGGCAGGGATTCACTAATCCTCCGTGTAAGACTAAATAAGTCTTACACTGAAACAGCAGTCTAAGAGGAAGACGTCAGAGCGCCATGCATATTCATGAGGGCATGCTGACTCAACTGGAAGGCTAACACAGAGCATGTAGGACTGCAGGGGGCATGTTGGACTGCCAAGCAGTCCAAATATCCACTCCCCTGCAACCATATAAATGTGAAAATGACAAGTGCAATGAGCGAGTCGCTGAAATGTACACATAGCAAACACTACACATCCCCACATACTAAACTCCTTTGTAACTGTAAAATGTAAACCTTTAATTTTCTTTTTTATAATTCCTGATATAGCTGCCCGTGTTTGCGCAGGTGTGCTCATTGCTTAGCTACAGTTAGCAATTTTGACATTGAAGAGCATAATAAGAAATGTTTATGCAAATTAAACCAAATAGCAATAGTGTAGTGGTAGAGCCTTTGCATAAAGAGGAGGTATTCCAGGTTCTTGTCCCACCACTCCTCTTTCTAATTTATGTTTTAAATTAGTATATAAAATAATTCCTGACAAATATGAATGAAATTTTAGTAAAAAGCATTGAAATGGCCTATGTATTAGTGAACAAAAAATATATATATATAAATATAAGAAGGTGAGCAGCATTAAGGATATTGACATATAATTGCCCATAGCTAAGCAGCGTTGTACCCAGAGCAATATAGTTGCCCATAGCTATGCAGCGCTTTACCTAGCGCATTACAGTTGCCCATAGCTAAGCAGTGCTTTACCTAGTGCAATAGGTTTGAGCAGAGCTGCTCACCATGCTAACCAGATCACTGTTGGGCAACATTGGGCAACATAGAGCAAAGTTGAGCAAAGTCTCCTAAACACAGCCACACCCCCTAGCCTGTCTGGACAGTAGTAAAATAAAAAGCAATGACAAGGCTCAAACCCGGGACAATGTGCACCATAATCAAAGTACTGAACCACTAAGCCATGACAACTTAGCATAAACATGCACTGTTAACATACATATACTTACAGATGGAAGTTTAACCATTGCTAAGCTGGTTTGCTGTTAGCTGAGAATTTTCAAAAAGGGCCAATCACAAATAAGTATGGGAAATGAGGCATATTTAAGCTCCATAGGCAGAAATACTCACCATAACTGGTTGTAGCTCCCATCTGCAGTCAAAATGGCTGATGCTGGAGAGGGTACTCGTTTTTGAGTGCAATAGTGGGGCATCGAGGAGTCAAAATACATGGTTTGGCTCCTTGTCCACCATTATGAGTCAAGACTCCTGCAGGGCCAGTTTCAAGGGATGAAGTACAAAGCAGAGGCTTGGAACCGGTTAGCTAATGATCTCACCAGTGCCACAGGCATCCCTCAGACTGGTGAGCAGGTCCGTCACCACCATGCAGACCTGAAGAGATGGAATCAGGACCGACTGAACCGATGGATACAGGAGGCCTGTGACATGCAAGATGCCCCACTACCGAGTAGGTAGACATGGAATGAAGTATGTAAGAAATGCTATTGTAGTTTATATAATGGATAGGTATGTCTCAATATCCCTTAATTTACGTCACAGCTGCAGGTGTCCGGGCTGTGAATCGGCAAGCCTATGCAGATAGGCTGCAAAAGCTGCGCCACCAGGCAGGTTAGTAATTATTCTGCATGTATAATTATATAAAATAAGTGTGAGAGCCTGAAAAAGAGTGTTGTAACCCATTAACAAAGGTCTAATAAGTCTTGAATAACTTCTCTGCATGTCCTGTTATATAAAATAAGTGAGAGAGCCTGAAAAAGAGTGTTGTAACCCGTTAATAAAGGTATAATAAGTCTTGAATAAAGTCTCTGCATGTATTGTAATATAAAATAAGTGAGAGAGTGTGACAAAGTGTTGTAACCCATTAAAAAAGGTATAATAAGTCTGGAATAAAAGTATTCTGCATGCACCAAAATATTAAATGAATGAGAGAGCCGTTACAAAAGTGTGTAATGTAATTAATAAAGGTATAATTCCTGGACTGTGTCCGTGTCACTTTCTTTGATATGTTGTCGTACCCTTGCATTATGGAAATAGTACAGTTGTATTAACTACTGTCAATCCACATTTGGGTAGGTCCATATAAAGTGGATGAAAGGAATGCCAGTAGCTCTTAAGCATATATACAGTCCTCAACTGTTGGTTCATGGCTAGCATGTACAGGTTAATCTGGCACATGAGTAGCTTGTGACTGTGTTCCCCAGAAATGTCAGTGTGCTGCTAGAAATGTAGGGGTCTGTTTAAATGTAGCTGATAATGTCACCTGAAGGCAGCCAGATATGCAGATATATGAATATAAATGGAATATATAAATTTGTAGCAGTAACATCTGCATCTTGAACAGTTTGTGTGTCAGATACAGGTCAGGTATATAAACAACTATCAAAACCCATTTCACAATTTAATGGACACTGCCAAGTGTAATAATACATGTAGGGGATATATACCTGCAGTCAGTAGGAATGTAGAGTAAAGTTATAAGTATATATAAGTTGTTAATGGAGTGATCTTTTTACACCCTACTTTATGGTCATAAATAATGCCATTCCACACCTAAATGGGTATGTGTAATCTGAAAAACTTTGTTGGGACATATGTCCTATTGGTTCATAAATATCTGTATGTACTTTGGTGCATGTGTCCTGTTCACATAACACAATCTTGATGGCCTGTTGCAACAAATCAACCCTGCATGTTGTTGGAATGTCCACTGTTGTTCTAAATATGCATGCGTTATGCTTGCGTTCAACTGTTAGAATGCTTGTGTGATGGGTTAATGGGAATACTACTGCATGCTGTTACAACTAATTTGGAATGCTGTTGTCTTTTACTAACCCATATTGTCATTAAATCCTGCTAAACCTAGAACATATGGGAAGGCTGGTCCCAGCGGACCCTCCTCTCCCACCTCAGCTGGCGATGGCACCTGGCACCGGCATGTCCGGTGCCGAGCCTGGGACCTCCTCCTCAGGTGGCCCTGTGCCACCTTCAGGTGGAAGTGCTGCAGGGGATGGTGCTCATCCCCCCCATGCAAGCTTGGCCGGAGGAGGGCCACCTATCACCCTCCGAACGGTTCAGGCTGTGGTGCGTAGGGAGATCAAGCTTTGGGTCGCTGATCCTCTACGCCAGCTCAAGGCATGAGTGGCATGACTCATGGGTGAGCCTGCCCCTTCTACTCAGCCCCCAGCACAGCCACCCTCTGGGCTGTGAAGATGCAGTGGTGACTGCCCATGAGTGGGGATCTCAGTTCCACTGTTGCCATCTGTGGGCTCATGGGCTTGCAATATCCAAACATCTGTCCCCGTCAATTGTGTTCACCCACCACGTGTCATATTCCGCCCCTGTATGCATCTTGTTTGTCTTGTCTGTTTACCTCCTCAACCTACCTCCCCAAATA
Organism: Protopterus annectens; assembly: GCF_019279795.1. Classification (NCBI taxonomy): domain Eukaryota; kingdom Metazoa; phylum Chordata; order Ceratodontiformes; family Protopteridae; genus Protopterus; species Protopterus annectens. The sequence goes on from NC_056731.1 coordinate 1,072,662,727, forward strand.
TACCTACTTCCTGTACTTCACATTCCACTCTCACCTGAAAAAACAAAAAAAGGGCAATTTGTTCCCACAAAAAAAGTACACCCCATACATAGTTTCCCATTTCGCAAACATGTCCGTTGGATATGTAAACTGATAATTATAATTGGCAGTACACCATACTTTGTTGTCCTCACCCCTCTCTCAGAGGTGGAAGGTTTCAAATTTCACACCAAATTTCTAACATATGCATAGCTGTTGCTGGTAAAGAAATGGGCAGCTATGGACCTTCCCTACACCCGTCCTTCACATCCCGAGCTGCTTTCCCTACTGTCTTTCCCTCTTTGTGCCCCCTTTATCACCACTTTCCTATCTCCCCATTTTCTTTTCTTTCAAAGAAATTAGCACGGGGGTTAACAGGAGTAAGCACTTTTAAGCAGTAGTTAGTGGGTGTGCACGAGTGTGCGCTTGTGTGCACTTAGCTAAGCATCGCTAAGTGTCACGCCAACTCACACAAACCCATTTACAACTGCTTAAAAGTGCCTTAGTCACTCTGCATGGCAGGGCCCTTTTTCTGCTGAGCAGCAAAATAAAACACCTCTCTAAGTCTTGAACCCCAGACATTGGACACACTATACCACATGAAGTACCACTAAGCCACAGTAGACATACAAGTTGGTGCTGTAATAAATATATCATGCATTACAATGAGTGACTGTAAAGGGAAAATAGGAATGCCATAGCACAAATCTTGTTCTGTGGATCTTTACCAGCAGTTGTTGTGGAATTGCATGACATGACTGTGAAAAGAGAACCAGCCATTCTAGCAGGAAATAATTTTACAGTAGCACTTTACAAACCCCACACATTATCAGAGCATGATAAACACTGGCATATTTGAATAGAGCAGAGGCCATACTTCCCAACTGTGACTGCTTGTCAGGGATGTCCCTGATCCGTAAACAAATGTTAGTTGTGTCCCTCTGAATCCCTCTGAAAAGTACTGACGTTAGGCAGAAAAGTGGGGAATTACACTTAATGAATAATGTCAATAAGTAAGAGTAGACACTGCTTGCACATCAGAAAAGGTGTATTAATACATATGCTCTGATTCTCTCACAGTCACAAATTAATGTCTTTAATATATTACAGGTGAACCTCACTTATATGTACCTTTCCCTGAGGCTGTTCAAATATATACCTGAGTGTATCAGAGGCCTGGCAGAGGCAGAAACACACAGGCATATCAGCTTTTCTGCTGTTACACACTCTGCAAATAGCTTTGGAAGGAGTCCCACAAGCATACCCTTATGTAGGAGTACAACACAGAATATCAAATGATGTAGCCATGTACTGGTAGCAGCCAACTGTGACAAAGCCATCATTCCAGTGCTGAAAAGACCGGTGTGGTGCACAGACAAAGAATAATAGGCTAACCTCTGGCTACCATATGGATATATCCACAGGTGGGAGCTACGCAGACAGACAACTTGCCTTGATAGACTAACAGGTACACAGCAACTCTATATGTTCAGCAAGATAAACATCACACAATAATAAATAATGCTCTCTGCACTTCTGCACCCCTACCCAAAAGAACAATATACCTGTGTATTCAGGCTCTACCAAGGATGTAGTCTAGGCATACTCAGTACTGAAATTTGCCCAGTTGTCTTGAACAGCCTGTGCTAATGTCAATACAAAAAAACCACAAACTGTTCAGAAGTGAGTAAATTAATATTTACAGTATAGTAATTCACAAACAGTTCATGTGCCAGAAGAATACATTGCAATAACTACTTTTGTATGGCAGTTAATTGTCTAATTAGAAAAGAAAGTACATACTCCCATGCATCTTGTCTTAGCATTTGGAGGGGTGAGTAAAATTCTACACTGACAAGTGTGTACTAGAAGCAGCAACATTCAGGTCTGAGTACAACATGCAAATCACTGGCTACAACCCTAGCTTCAGATATAAGAAGTATACCAACCTTCTGACTGACACAATGGTGTCCACAGCAAACAAGCATGGGCCCCACTTTGGAAAGCTGAAAGGGCTACGCCTTGCTATGATGGCTTAGTGGTTAACTACTGTGGCTATAGTGTACAGAGTCCAGAGTTTGAGCCTTGCAGGGGCAGTTTATTTGGGTTGGGAGGGTGGCCTAATGGTTAAGGTGGTTGCTTTACAAACACAAGGTGCAGAGTTTGAGTTTCACAAGGGATAACTGGCTAGGCTTGCAAGGGCAGTTAGCTTAGTACTAACCTATGAACCTACTTAACTTAGCATTTTATAGCAGTGGGCTGCTATAACAGTGAGTACTGCAATTACCACACAGCAGGCTGCATGCAATTACTAAATGGTGGGCACCAATTGGAGCAGTGGCCATCACATGCACATGTGCAGCTACCTAGAAAAGCAGGCTGTACTTGCTGTCCACACATGGAATAATATCATTGCAGCAACAGAGAGAGAGAGAGCGAGAGAGAGACACAGACAAAGACAAAAAGACAGAAACAGACAGACACAGGAAAAGAAAGAGCAATATCAACAGAGAAACCCCTCCCCCAAAAAAAATATTTCCTTTAAAAACAGACGGAACAGAGAAATAAAAAGGAAAGGTATGCAACACCTATGTATTTGCTGGCATTTAGTAGATATTTTGAAGAGTACTCTGCATACTGTGAATCATCCATATGTGGCAGCAGTACGTATCTATATGTATCTGTACATGTGCATAGCGCAAGGGACATACTGCTACTGTTTGTGAAGGGTGTCTATATATATATATATATATATATATATATATATATATATATATATATATAATATATATATATGGGTCTACCTGAGATGGTCGACAAGCCATTTGATCGACTTTCATTTGGTCGACAATTCATTTGGTCGACAGGCAGATTTGTCCCCTCCCCAATGTTGTGCGACCCTGGAGTTGATATATATATATAGTTAGGGGGGTGTGGGGGCACAGCCCCCACATTAGGGGTGAAGCCCCACATAACATGCTTGTCAACCAAATGAAAGTCGATCAAATGGCTTGTCGACCATCTCAGGTAGACCCATACATATATATATATATATATATATATATATATATATATATATATATATATATTTATATAAATATATATATATTGTTGAAGGTTGTTATGTGCATATTTCTATGTAGGTTGTAGTGTGTAGTAAAGAAAACAGCATGCAGTGCTGTTATATGACATGTGGTGGTTAAACACTGTGGGTATGATTTGTCAGTTTTGCAGTGTTGCAGCCAGTGGGGCCTGCTAAAGCTACATGGGCTGAGGACACCTTCAATGCATTTTGCACAACACAGTGCAATATTATTACATAACTGTATATCTCACAACTATCTCATAATTGATATTCCCACCATGAAAAGTGGACTGTATATGTGCCTATATGTACATCTATATGTACAGCAATGGATGTTTATATGTATGTGTATATATATATATATATATATATATATATATAGATATAGATCAATATATATATATATATATATATATATATAGAGAGAGAGAGAGAGAGAGACACGGGGTCATACTTACTGCGACAGGTGCCTGGTGACCAAGGCATGGACTGAAGCTCAGTGTTGACACTGCAGTGCCATCCCTTCTTGCCAAAACACTCTACCCATTAACTACCACATAGGTGGTAGTCTACCTAACACTGATGGTCTGATAAGGGAACATGGGACACAGGTGGGCAGTAGCCTCCCCCTTGATAATCACAGTTCCACACTAGTCATGTAATCTGTCTATGTGGTACACGTCATTACAAAAGGTGTGTCATCTAGGGAAATATAGGTCAGTGTTCCCCTCTACTCATCACACTTAAAACCCATTATAGAGTACAATGCCCCATGTGGTATGTACCTCACATTACAACTACAGCAAATGGAAAGGCCACAGACATACCTCACAAAGAGAAATACCGGCCTCAAACAAATGCCCTATGCAGACCAACTCACAAAACCACAGCTAGACTGTGTTGCATATCGCTTATCCAGAGGTGACCTCTGCCTAACATACAGAGCTATGTCATACCCATAGCTGTTGGACATCCTCCAAATAAACATATTACAATCCCTCCGAGATAAAAGCTGTAGGGCCCTAAACCTTGTCAGCTCACTAAACAGCACATGCTGGAGGGATAGATTCCAATCTCAGAGACATGCCATACTATGGAACAAACCACCTATCAATAGCAAACAAAGCTCCTCATTAGCAGTTGTCATAAATAATCCTGATGATTGGTTGGGAGATAGGAAATACACCCCGGGAATCACCTCTGTGGCTCTGGTTGACAGGGGCAAGTAAAATTAAATTACATGTGTGTCAAAGGTCAGGGTAGTGTATGGCTAGGCTGCTGTAGGCCCTAGGGCCAATAGTGTATTACCAACCTATGACATGATGCACACACACACAAGTGCAATAATTGCTATGTGAGGTTGACTGAGTGTGATGGTGAATGTGTTGGTGAATGTGTGCAAGGTCTGTAAAGGTGTGATAGCTTAGTGTGAAATTGTTTCTGTCATGGTAGTTTGTGTCCTAGCTGTGATCCCAGCAAATGATGTGTATGCTATTGCTAGGCAGAAAAAGTAGTATGGCATATGGTGTGATGTAATCCCTTGTTGTCGACTGTGGTGCCCCATTGTAGGCTAAAGCAATACATGTATGCTTAGTGAATGGTATTGTTGGTGAAGCCAACTCCCATATGAACTGTAGTACTACCTGAAGCTGTAGGCCTAAACAGTACAGTATGGTGTATGTTCACATTGCTTGGAAACACTGTTTTGTGTATTCCCTTTATCCTCACAGATTGCATACTTCAGGCATAAGGTTTTGTAAGTAGTGACACACAGTACTGTATGGTACACAGGTAAAGCTCATTTTATTTTATTTATTTTATTTTATTTTACATTTGTTGACCGGGCTAGTCTAGCTGGATACATTTCCATTTTCAGTAGAGGCCCGGGGAGAAAAGCTCCACACAAATTTTAACAAAAAAAGTCAAAAATAAACAAGCAAATGGACAAATCATCATAGATGAAAAGACAAATAAAAAAATATATAGTACCCAATAACAGGTATACACATGAAGAGAATCACATTTCTAAGAATAACATTATTAGCTGTAATAACATCAAGAACAAGGCACAAAACAGATAGCAAAATTGACTTATAATATTATATAGAACTAATCTTAGTAACAAAAGGAGAAAGAGAAACACTATAGTAGGAGAGGAGGAAGGGAAGCAGTTTAAGAAAAGAGAAGGAAATGTTAAAAAAAAATGGATGAGAGATTAACATAAGGGAAAGAAGAAACAAAAAAAAAACTCTAAAGGAGATAGACTGAAGCAGACTCAGAAAAGAGAGAGAGAAAGTAAAGTAGTAGGAAAGCGCAGAGTAGTAGGAAAGCACAGAAGAGGTAAAAGATTAGTCAGGTTTTGTACAGGAACAGAGCCAGTGGCTTTGGAAGTAATCTTTGATTTTATGTTTAAAGAGAGGCAGAGATGTGGTAAGTGTTATATAGCTAGGAAGCAGATTCCAGTTCCTTCCTACAGTATTATTGAATAGAGAGTCACCAGCAGAATTATTAGTCTTTGTTATAGTAGCCATAAGTTTACTGGAAGAGTGAAGGGAGTTTAGGTTGCTATAAGGGATTAAAAGTTTAGAAAGTATAGGGGTTTTATTGGGTTGGTATAGAATTTTATGGGCAATAGTGAGTTGAGGGATTAACAGAAGGTTTTGTAGTTCTAGCCAGCCTAGAAGTTTCAGGTTAATACAGTGATGAGTTCTAAAAGGGTTACTAGTGGCAAAAAGGGCAATGTTGTTGTAGCAAGTAGCCAGTTTGTTAAGGTTGGCTTTCCTAAGGTTAGTAAAAATTGGTGAGGTATAAAGAAGAGTTGACAAAAGATGGGAGTTGGCAATCTTGGCTCTGGATGATGAGGTTAGTAAAGGTTTAATTCTATATAGGCTTCCTATTTTTCTATTGACTATTTTAATGGTGTTGTTGATATGCTGATCAAAGGAGAGGTTGTTATCAATTGTTATTCCTAATAGTTTTGTTGTTGGATCAGGAGTAATGAGAGTGGCATTATTTGAGGAGATGGTGAAGTCCAAGGGAGTGGACCGTGTGCTAGGAGAGAAAAGGAGAAGTTTAGTTTTTTTGGCATTGAGGAGGAGGTTGCATCTGGTGAACCAAGTTTCTACTGTGTTGAAGACATTTTGAGTAATAGATGAAAGTTCATTAGGAGATAAAGCAGAGCAGATAAGGGTGGAGTCATCTGCATATTGAATGCAGGTTACTTGAGGGATTGCTAAGTGGAGATCATTGATGAACAGGGAGAAGAGAAGAGGTCCTAGAATGGAGCCCTGAGGTACACCGATGGAAATGGGTGTGAGTGAGGAAATTTGGTTTTCCCAACAAACTGCTTGTTGTCTATTGCTAAGGTAGGATGTAAACCAGTTAATGGCAAGATTATCAAAGGAGAGGGATGTAAGAGTGTTAATTAAGATGGAGTGGTTGACCATATCAAAAGCTTTAGAGAGGTCGATGAAGAGAGCAGAAGAGAGAAGGTTGTCGTTGCGGTTCCTATTGATAGTATCTACAAACGATAGGAGAGCAGTGGTAGTACTGTGATATGGTCTAAAACCGTGCTGACAGTTTGCTATTATGTTGTTTTGAGAGAGATACTGTAAAAGTTGTTGGTGAATACATTTTTCCATTATATTTGCTAAAGGAGAAAGGAGGGCAATTGGTCTATAGTTTGAGTACTCAATGGAATTCCCACCTTTATGTAATGGGATAATATGGGATATTTTCCAGATGTCTGGGATGGTTCCCTCTTGGATTGTCCTGTTTATAAGTATAGATACTGGATATGCAATTTCTTTGGCAGCTTTTTGGAGAAAAAGTGAAGGGAGCTTGTCAGCAGAAGGGGTACAAGGCTTTAGTTTGTGAATAAGTCTAGAGATGAAAGAGGTAGGAATAGGTTGTATTTTAAAATTATTTGAAGAGTGTATTTGGTTTATAGGTGGGCAGGAGTTATTAGTGCTAAGTTGTCTAGCTAGTGATAGAATAGTGTCAGTAAAAAAAAGAGTTGAAAGCATTTGCAGTGAGGTGGGGAGTGTCTGGGTCAGCATTAAGAGGGGTGGGAGTTTTGGATGTTCCTGGGGTAAGGAGTCTATTAATAGATGACCAAAACTGTTTGGGTTTGTTATGATGAGTTTGTTGAAGTTTACAATAGAAGTTTTTTTTGTCAGTAATTATTGCTTTTTTAGTCGTGTTTCTAAGTTGGCGGAAATGAATAAGATCGAGGGAATTTCTATGGCATCTCCATTTGGCCCAGACTTTATTTCTGGAGAGAATTAGCTTTTTAGTTTCTTTAGAGAGCCATGGGGCAATATTGGGTTTCATTCTGATGGTGCGTTTAGGAGCATGTTTGTCGAGAATGGATAAAAACATGGTATTAAAGTATGATACTGCATTTTCAAGAGGAAGAGATTTTAAGGGGCTCCAGTTGCATTTGCTGAGTTCATTTTGAAATAGGTCTATATTAAAATGTTTTGTAGAGCGTATTTTTTGAATGTTAGGGAGGTTTGGGAAATCAGTCTTTTCTCTAGTGATATAGGTTAAAGAATGATCACTTATATCATCAGGCAGGGTTCCTGCTTTGTAGGCCTGTTTGACTTTGTTTATGAGTATCCAGTCTAAAATACTCTCTTTATTGTTAGGCTTGTTGATTCTAGTGGTTGAAGTAATAGTCTGGGTGAAACCATATAGGGGTTGGCATACATTTGTGTGTTGTATGTATGTCTAATGTGTGTGTAATTATGCCTGTACCATGCCCTCAATCATATGTGTGTTACAGGGTATACATGTGTATCTAGCAACTGTGCACATATGTTAGGCAGGGGTTTGGCATCAATGACTAGGGTGGTATACTGGAAATACTGTAACTGTACTTTACATTCATTGCAATGGATGACATCTTTCTTTATGCATTAGCTTGATATATACCTCCTGTGGCTAGTTGGTGCATTGTGTCACATACAGAGTGCCATGTACTGGTGTATAGTCTTACATACTGGCTTCTCTTTGCTGCTGTGCAGAACATGGTTTGATATTTAGAGCATGCCAGGCATTGTCAGCCAGTTGTGGCCTGAGCACTAATACGTGGTATTGAACGTGTGTATCCTCTGACAGCCAATTGAATGCTATATATGGCAGTTAATTGATATCTGTACTTTAGAATGTTAAGTGTGCCACATGACTTGCTTCACACATATTGTTTAATTGTCTTCCAGGGGCATGGCCCACCAACGCAACCCATGTTATACAGCTGCAGAGGAACAGGAAATACACAGCAGCCTGGTGCAGCACTACACCCTGCTGTTCTCTAGAACCAGCATGAGCGGACTGCACTGTGGCAATATCTTGTTTGTCGGGTAAATGACATAGGCATGCATAACCAGACATATGAGCAGGTACGCCATCACTGGAGTGATTTAATTAGACATGTCTGGTGGCGTGCGTCTGATATCCGTAGACAACAGCTTGCCACAGGTGGTGAGGTAGCCATTCATCCCCCCTCACCAGAGTGGAGGAGCTGCTCATAAGCATGGTGGGTCCTGGCCACCAACAGGAACAGCAACATACATGTGTCATCATGGAGGCCAGAGCCATCCAACATGTTGACATGGAGCATGCAGGTAACATGCCCTATCTGTAGACTACTGTTACCTGTATTGGTAGATCATGCATATGTGAGATGTGTACTGTGTGTTTAGCAGTTGTGCTGCCTAGTGTTGTGCAGTACTGATATTTGGAATATAATCTGTATGCCTGTGACTGTCGACTGTTGCACTAGTGTATATTAGTAAACTCACAGTAGCAATGCCACAGTTGTGGTCACTGACAAACTGTCTCATATTCTTGTAGGTCCCTCTGGTGTGACAGCAAGGCAGCTGGTCGATGTTGGTGAGTGTGTTATAAATGTAATATTGCTAATGAAATGTGCATGTCATAGGTAAGGTGTAGGTCATGTACACATAACACACCTATGCATAATGCATGCTGTGCATGCTTGCTGTGAGACTAAGCACATCTCAGTAATGTCAGTAGCTGCCTCAATCACATACAATACACACAGCATTGCACACAATTGTGGCAACACCGTACTGGACATTGGATAGGCATAGTTGATACACATGTAGACAGCATACACAACTTTGTCATACGCAGTACACCTTAACATGCTACACATGGCATATCCAGACACTCGCTGTAAGATCACACGTCAGTATACCACATGTCATCCACACAGCACGCATAATATTACTGAGGGGTAGAGGCCTATCATCGTCAACACATAACACATTCATGTTAGGCAATGCTCCCTATTCGACACCTTACAAACCCATGTAACAAGTGGCTGTGTAATTGTGAATGTAGCCATGGTGCTGCAGTTCAGGTACAGTATGCTAGGTGGCAGTCTGGCACACATTAGTAGCCTTGAGTAACTACATGATGCATGATGATGATGGCTCATGGTACTACACCCCATCCAGTTACAGTGACCACAGTACTACACAGAGCAATCACTGCTATGCACCTCAATGTTGTGTGTGTGCAAACATATGCACCTATACACAATATGCATAGCAATCACTATTTGTACAAAGTGACACATTTATGTCTTGCAATGCTACTGAGTGTAATGGTCACATGACACACATTGGGTATGTGTGATGTTCAATGTTGCAGTCATGTTGTAGCATGCCATGTCATGGCTGGAACTGACATGTCCACAATATGTCCTACACTCACCATAACCACTGTACAATGGCCATGTTGAGCAATGGTATTCCATCATGTATGCATGCACCACTCATCCTGTGTGTATACATAGCATGTATGTGCTAAACCTGTGTCCACAATTATCTGCTACAGACACAGATACTGTAATCAGAAATGGATATCTATGTGACACACAGATACACATCCAGCCATGGTATGTATACCTGTGAGTGATGGTGCACAGGACATTGCAGACCTTTTAATACTTGCACAGCAATGTTGTGTCCATGTACACATTGCATTCCAGGGTGAGGCCAATCACTGAACAACAACACACATGCATCAAAGCCATGTATACTGTTATTAATAAGGGCTGTCTACATTCGCACTGCATGGTCCTGAGCAACAAATTTTCTGCATGCTGACACATGTGATATGACTGTTTGCCTTGTGATACTGTAACCCACCTTCAACCACTATTGAGTATGTTTTGGATTGCTGGTGGTGTGTGTGGGTATCTGCTGTAGAGAGGAGTGTATTTGTGTGCATGTGTGCATGTGTTCATGTGTTCATTTGTGCATGTGTGCTGACATCATGTACAGGTCGTAAAGTGTGTTTCCTGTTTTCCTCCCACAGGTGCTGTGTTAGGGCTGGTTCACTGCAGCAGGGAAACTGATGTCACTGAGCCACATAGTGATAATGAAGATAGGTGTGTTGAGGCACAGGCATGTTTGCCAGGGTCTGTTGTTGGGCCACCAATCGACAGTACACAGCTGTCCACCCCATCCATGCATACAGTCATACTGCCAATACATCCATTACCATGCTCATACCTGAGAGACAGCATACAGTTTGCATTCGCCAGGACAGTGTAGTATCCATGGCACATACATCCCAACACAGCAGCCATACCCAGATGTCTGGAAGGGTACCACATAGGCAGATGTCCAGGGGTTCTCGTAGGAGCACTGCTGCTCATCATACCACTGGCAGATCTGCCACAGGTCTGACAATGTCATGCATGTTCCAGGCTGTCATAGAGGCACAGGCACGTATGGAACGGTACACCAGACAGGGAATAAGGACACAGAGGGAACATACTGCCGTCATTGACAGTATCCGTGACCTAGCAGGTGCCATCCATCATTACATCGAGGTCACTGATAGACGTTAGGGAGAGACATTAGATATCCTCTGCAATGTCATGTCCATGTGTCAGGACAGTGCGGGACAGTTGAAACGTCGATGTGGACGTATGCCAGCAACATTAGCAGCTGGCAGTTGCCACGGACGTCCCTCAAGCCACAGCCGCTCTCATAGTGCCAGTACCAGCCCCAGCAATGTTGGGGGTGGGCTGTCCATAGAACGTCCTAGAAGACCACGTGCACATGGCTCTGGACAGACCCAGCAGAGACCTGTGTCCAGTGTACATCCATCCACCTCTGGGGATAGTACCCAGTCTTGCTTAGTACCTGATAGTGTCAGTATCACCTCTGCCAGGCACAGGTACCATATCCGTGGCCAGTGATGGTGATCTGTAAAGCCTCGCAGGTACAGTCTGTGGCTGTCCCACAAATACCCGTATACGGCAGCCACATGGTGTAACTGTGTGCATGCAGACACACACACATACTCCAGACACCTAGGGCTTACACATACCCACACACATTACAACAACATTGTCCCATTCCAGTATTCTTGCCACTAACACACACACACACACACACACACACACACACACACACACACACACACACACACACACACACACATACATGTCAATTGGATGGCTCACTGTAGGCCTCTGGCAAACCAACAACACACTCTGTGCATATGATGAAACCTGTGCCGCCTCCTGTCATCTGTCACATCGATGCAGGAGCAAGCTACCATGGTGCTCATGCACAGGGGGTCTATATAGCAATATAGCAATGTTAAACAAACCATACTTCAGAAACAAAAAACAAAATGATAGCAACAAATAACGCCAGTCGTTGTAAAAGTAAAATTCTTTACTTGTAAGCGCTTTCATGCACACGAATAGATGCACTTCTTTGGACAAGTTTTTAGAACACCCAGACATCAATTTATATGCTTAAAAAACAGCCATAATTAATTAATTACAAACAGCCCTTTTTAATTTGCCTAATTACTATAAATTAGTTGTTACTAATACTTCAAAAGTAAAAAAGCTTATATTCACATTAAGGCGCAAAGTTGTTACCAATATAAGAGAAAAAAAAGAAAAAGTTTTCTATTTTTCAACTAGAAAGCAAACAATAAAATATTGCCAAACAAAACTACCTTATAAAAGACTTAAAGCAAAAAAATATTTTAACAAAAACAATTCTCAATTAAAATATATAGGAATCACAATTTATAAAATCCATTAAACCCATAAAGTGGATATAAAAATACACATATCTTTACCAAACTTGAAAGACACTTATCTATCAAGGGCTTTCAGTTTAAGTAAGCATTTTATAGAACACATATCGTTAATCCCAGGGTACATATAGGCATTAGTTTTAAGTTGCCAAAGCAATTCATGTTCCTGTAGTTTTAAATGCCAAGGCCCACCCCGAGGATTTTTATATACTTTTTCAACTACATTGAACAAAAAACTATGTGTATTATTTTCAACTATGTGTTTTGCCAAGGTGTTGGAAACAGTTTGCTTTGAAGTAGCGTATAAATGCTCATATATACGCTGTTTAAGCTGGCGTTCCGTTTTCCCTAAATAAAATACAGAACATATTTTACATGTAGCAAGATAAACAATGCCTTGGCTTTTACAATTACATTTATCATTAACATAATATTTTACACCTCTGATCCGAAATGTAGCCCCAACTTGAATGAATTTACAATAATTACAATGCCCACACTTATGCATTCCTCTGTTCATTTTGTATGGTTTAATTGGAATTTCTAGAAGATTTTTAAGAGAAGGTGCTTTCATAAAAACAATACAGGGTTTTAAACCTAAATTGTGTTAGATTGCTGTTCTTGTAAAATAAATTCCCAGTTATTGTTCAAAATACCTCAAATTTGCATTGCTCTATGATTAAATTGGGTAAGGAAGCTAATGTTATAATTAATACTTCCAGTAACTTCATTTTCTATGACTTCCTCATTGTTGACTAAATTCAACCTTTCTAACATGGGTACATTATATGTCCTCTTAAGTATTGGACCCAGGTGCCCACTTTGCCTTTTATGTTTAACTTCCCAAGTTATTGAACAAATTAATTTGTTAGGGTAACCTCTATTTGAAAACATTTCACCTAGCCGGGAGCATTCTTCTTCGAAAGTGTCTTCATCAGAACACATTCGAGATGCTCGTACGAGTTGGCCTTTAACCACCCCTTTCTTCTGAAAAAAGGGGGTGGCAACTGGAGAAATGTAAAAATGAGTTACTATATGAAGGTTTCCTGTATATTTTGGTGTTAAACCTCCCATACTCAATATCTTTCTCAATAACAATATCTAAAAAATTAATGGAAGTTAAACCAAGGTCGTGGGTAAAATCCAAGAAAGTGGAAAAAGAATTCATAACTTCCACCAGTTCCATAGCTTCTTCTTCCATTCATTTAATAATCATAAGAATGTCATCTTGGTAACGTGTATACCAGACGACAATTTTAACATATAACTCATGTGGAAATAAAAATGTATTCTCCCAAAATGCCATGACGGAGTTAGCAAAGCTGCCCCCACATGGGGAGCCCATTGCTACTCCGGATTGTTGTAAATAAATATCCTTTTTAAACATAAAATAATTGTTGTTTAATACTAGTTCCAGTAAATTGATAATTAAATCAATTTCTTTACCTGGACAACATTTTAACAACAAAAAATCACGAACCCACTCTAAACCTATATCTTGCGGAATTACTGTATATAAATCCCTGATGTCTGCTGATGTTAGGAATTTATAATTAGTATCAAAGGGGATGTTATTTAAATGTTCCAGTACATGCCACGAGTCCTTACAAATTTGGGGTTCTGTTTTAAGGAACTCTTTCAGCTTATTATCAACCCACTTGGCACTTGGGTAGGTAATAGATTTCCGACCATCTATAATGGGCCTAAAGGGAGGATCCTGAACATTCTTATGTAATTTCGGAACCCCAAACATGACTGGAAGAAGTGGGGCTGGTATGGATAGATAATGATAAATCTTGATTGAAATACTTCCCTCAATGAATAAGTCACTCAGTATATTTTTAATTTTTTGATATGCTTGATTTAACTCATTGAGGGACACCTTCCTATAATTTGAAGATGATAACATTGTATTCATCTTATTCACATAATCTTTTTCATGCATAAGAATGGCCCCCCCCTCCCTTATCAGGTTTCATGACCCGTATTTCATACATTCTTGCCAAATTTATTAGATTAATTTTGTCTAAATTCAGATGTCTATTAGACTTACATTGATTGTTTAAACCTCGAAAATGAATTTCACAAATTTTTTCAAATAATAATATATTATTATCAAGCGGGGGGTTGTAAACACTGGCCACAAGTTCATTTCTTGGTAAGCCCCTATAATCTCTCATTAACATTTGTAAATTCAATTTACGTGTATACAATTTCAAATCACATAACAAACGGGCAATGTTAAACTTTGGAGGTAGCACAAAATTAAACCCTTTTGCTAGTAATTCCACAAAATCATATGGTATGTCCATTGAGGTAAAATTATAAACTCGAAAATCATTGCAGCCACTCAAAATAATATTTGGGTAGCTGACATGTTGGAGTTCATTTACCTCCTGCGCCGGTTGTAGGTTGATCTGTTCTGTCCCTTCTTGTTCCACTTCGTGTTCTTCTTGTAGTTGGACTGGACACGCTGAAAATCCTGTTGGATATTTTGTTGTTCAGTTCCCTGATTTTGTTGTTGATTTTTTTGTTTTTGTTGATTATTATTGTTGATTCGCTCACTACGTCTAACCGTGGGAGGACCACCGGCATTTGAAAGCAAGGGACTGTTAGGCGTTGGTGAAAATAGCGCCAATTCATCATCTAAATCTAAATGCGTGTTATTATTTGAAACATTGTTACTTTTCCGAGACAGAGAATCAACGTCAGCAACGTGCCTGTTAGTGGGCGGATCAGGATACGCACTTCCTCTTTCATAGGCTAACTTATCTCTGTTAATTTTACGCTTTTTAGTCTCACTGATCTTATTTAACAATGAATTTATGCTTGAAAATATTCTAGCATAATCAAATTCATATCGACTAAAGTCAGAATCAGCCTTAATGTCTTTATCCATGATTACCAATTGCTCCTTCAGATCTGACATCTGCTTAGTGTAATCCTCTATAAGAAGTTGCAATAAATTAAGACCTTGCTGATTGAAAAATTGAACCAGCCGAGTATGAAATTGTGATTGTTTAATTATTCCTGACGGATATTTCCATTGTCTAAGTCCTTTAGGCACGATGTTCAATTTTAAACATTCACGGAAATATAATATTTGTATTTGCAGTTTTTTATATTTTAACAAATAGTTATCAAATTGTTTCAAGTTCAAAACTATGTTAGAAACAATATTAATATTCTGTTGATTGACTTGAACCCTGGTTCCATTATTTGGAAAGTCACCAAAACTAACACTGGGCATGTTAAAAAATTCATTCAGTTCAGGCAAACCATTTAAAGACACAGGATTACTATTATTGTTTGTTTCATTCAATAATAGATCATTTTGGTTACCATTATGCGTATTCCTCGTATTAGGTTGAGCAGGTGGAATGCTGCTTGAAGGTAAATGACTTTGACTAGACTGTTGTTCAGTATCTGCCGCTTGGTGACCTCCGACTAAGGTCGACTCACTCGGCACCGGGTTAAACCTCACTCCGGTCCTTGGGTGAACAACTGGAACACTTGGGACAAACCACAGGAACAGTTTCAGTGCTCAAGTTATCTACTTTTGCTGCTAAGTCTTCCACTCACTGAGTAAGTTGTTGAATAAGGGCTGTTAAATTTCCCGTAGAATCAGCATTTTGGCTGGAAGTCCTAGTAGGAATAGGACTTAAAGAAAACATCGACTGCGATTGTTGACTACCACTGACTTCAGCCATAAACAAAAATACTAAACAAACCAAACTTCAGAAACGAAAAACAAAATGATAGCAACAAATAACGCCAGTCGTTGTAAAAGTAAAATTCTTTACTTGTAAGTGCTTTCATGCACACGAATAGATGCAACGCCTTGGCAAAACACATAGTTGAAAATAATACACATAGTTTTTTGTTCAATGTAGTTGAAAAAGTATATAAAAATCCTCAGGGTGGGCCTTGGCATTTAAAACTACAGGAACATGAATTGCTTTGGCAACTTAAAACTAATGCCTATATGTACCCTGGGATTAACGATATGTGTTCTATAAAATGCTTACTTAAACTGAAAGCCCTTGATAGATAAGTTTCTTTCAAGTTTGGTAAAGATATGTGTATTTTTATATCCACTTTATGGGTTTAATGGATTTTATAAATTGTGATTCCTATATATTTTAATTGAGAATTGTTTTTGTTAAAATAATTTTTTGCTTTAAGTCTTTTATAAGGTAGTTTTGTTTGGCAATATTTTATTGTTTGATTTCTAGTTGAAAAATAGAAATATTTTTCTTTTTTTTTCTCTTATATTGGTAACAACTTTGTGCCTTAATGTGAATATAAGCTTTTTTACTTTTGAAGTATTAGTAACAACTAATTTATAGTAATTAGGCAAATTAAATAGGGCTGTTTGTAATTAATTAATTATGGCTGTTTTTTAAGCATATAAATTGATGTCTGTGTGTTCTAAAAACTTGTCCGAAGAAGTGCATCTATTCATGTGCATGAAAGCTCTTACAAGTAAAGAATTTTACTTTTACAACGACTGGCATTATTTGTTGCTATCATTTTGTTTTTCATTTCTGAAATATAGCAATGTTAGCATGTTGTCAGCAGTAGAGTGTAATGATATGCTTGAAGGTATAGCTGAGCAGACATGATGCATTAAAGCTATGATTGTCATTGTAGTATTGTTTACACCAGTGTTTGTTCCAATTGTGTATTGTCCGGCCACGTGCCACTTGGCTGATGTGTGCAGTATTGGCACCATGTGTTAGAGAGTGGACAGTATGTGTGTAACACAGATTTGCAGGTGTACTGTTGTGAACATGGTGGAGGTGCACTGTCTGCATGTATGTGCATAGTGGACACACGGCCAGGGTGACATGCTCTGTATTACACAGTAACACTCCATAGTTTCTATTGGTGGCCAGTATGCATTGTACTACACACATTCCGGAACCTGACTACACATGTGTGTATGACATGGCTTGACACTGTGCTGTGGGTGATACTGTTACTATCTGTCATTGTTTTGCATTCTGATAGTAAACATCACTTCAACAGCCTGACCATAACCAATCATTAGATGCTGTCTTGACAACCGACACACAGATGTAGGACACACAGCAACATTTGGATCCTTCAGGTACTATACAATGCCAGCAACCACTGGTATTCACCTGCACCCATTACTGAGACCACTCCAGTTTGGTATATAGCTCTCTTAGGTACAAGCAATCACAGTAGGGATATGTCCATCCACATCTGGTAATGCAGACTGTGGCCTATAATGCATTCTCCAGATGACATACACATCCTCCACAAGGGTATCATACAGACAGATGCCTGTTTTCAAATCCATGCTGTAAAGCTATAAGCCAAACTAAGCATAGTCATCCACCTTTAAGTAACATATTATCCCCACAGTACCACATAGGTAGTAGCCACCAACATGAAGAACAGGTACCGATGTGTACATGCAACCAAGTGTTATGTCATCTCTCCTTTGTTAATCACATTTCCAAAGGTATATTGTAATCCCTTGGTGGATCACCTAAGTAATAAGGGGTCAGCATGCATATCCACATAGGTTGTTCTACACCTGTTATGAATAGTCATCATTGACAGACTTTGCTGCATTTGAACAGGTCTGACATATACCTCTGCCATAGACCCTGACTCACACATTCCAATAGGAACTGTAATGACTTTGTGTGACACAGGTGACCTAGGCCAGGGATCACTGCAGTGGCTGGGCTTGTCACAAGCATACAGATGTGACCTAAGGTCTGGGAAGCAGCAGTACAGTCTGGCAAGGATGACAACTGTGTTCTTGGAGAAAGCAGGGTTCCCACACATGCAATCTTTGAGGTAACATGTATGGATATGTATTTGCCACACAGCTAGCTCACATGTGCAATGCATACTGATATGTGATACAGTGGTAAAAGCAAAACCCATAATACATTGACCAACAGTGTCACACACATACAGCACACACACTCACCAAGTGCAGGATTCAAACCCCTACCTAACTACTCCATGATACTAGAGGAGTATGCATTAACACGGTGTGCTATGCACATTACTGGGAGTTCTCTTTTCCACAGGTATATTTGTAGGATGGTTACATCATCACACTTGACAAAGGCTAGTTTACCACTTTTGAGGTCTCTTACTACTCTCCTAAAATGTTTCTCCTTCCCAAGGAGACAACACACAAACACACACACTCACTGTTGTCCAGTGCAGGATTCAGACTCCTACCTAACTACTTCATGATACTAGAGGAGTACACATTAACACGACTAGCTATACACATTACTGGGAGTTCTCTTTTCCACAGGTATATTTGTAGGATGGTGACATCATCAGACTATATGAGGTGGGTTACATTAGGTGACATTAGATGGGCTACATTGAAGGAATGTTTAAACACTTTGGGTATGTGATCATCAAAGGTGAGTTTACTATCTACCTGTGTCCCCAGGGCCATAATGATTTTCTCCGTACATGCTGGATTACCACCTATGTGGTAATTTGTGTGCACTTTGTTTTACCTAAAGCGGATGACTATGCATTCTTTGCCATTCAGCTTGAGGGCATTGTTTTGACACCAGGTATCTGTCTCTGTAAGTCACTTCTGGAAAATGTCTGTGTCAGCTGTACAGTCGATTATGGAACATAGTTACCATTCATCTGCAAACCTGTTCAGTCATACACCTGCCATGCATCCCTGTACCTCTGAGCAGTATCTATTGAACAGGTGGGGTCCCAGGACCAAGACCTGTGTGATGCCATTTGTGACTGGCTTAGAGTTGGACATGGCACCTGCAACTATGAACATGTGTGTTTGATCTGTGAGCCACTTGGACACCCATCCTGTGACATAGCTGTTAATGTTCAAGCTGTTACACTTGTCCATGATGATAGAGTGGGGAATGGTGTAGTAAGCCCTTAGTGAGGTCCAGGGTGGGCTGTGTGGACTCCTTTCACCTCCATATATGTTCATGGTAACTGTTTTAAATAACTCAACTAGGTTTGGGAGCCAGGCTCTGCCTTTAACAAGGCGAAGTTGTGTAGAGTCAAGTGTCTGGAGATCTCCAATGTCTCAGTGTATGGGTTCCATGACAATTGGCTCAATAGCTCTGTAGACCCGGCTGAGTAGACATATTGGGTAATGGTTTCCAGATTCTGTTTTGGCGTACCCTTTGCAGAGCTGGATGACTGTTAGTGTATGCCATTCTTTGGGTACATAGCCTGTGGTACGGTTGAGTCTGTACAGTGAATGTAGGTGAGTGTATAGTTCCTCATGGGCCTAGTGTAAGACGCAGCCTGGGACAACATACAGTCACATTGATGCTATGTTCTTAGCTTTGGTGAGGGCTGTCTTTATCTGCATGTCCATGACATCTGGGTCTCTGCATCTTTCTGTGATGGACACAGGCCCATTTGGGGGTGATGGGGTGAGTTTACACTGTACTTGTCCCCCAGGATGTGAGCAATGAAAGTTGGTTTGGTGTATTTCATTCCTTTTTTCAGTAGCTGACAGCATATTTGGAAGTTGACACCTATATGTCTGGTATAGCTACCAAAGTCTTTGTGGTTGTTAGTCTTACATTCCTTGGCTATTTGTCTTTAGAAACCATCCTTGGATTATTTTATGAGCGATCATTGTTTCTTCCAGATAATGATCAGTGATGCCTTTCCTTTATTGAAGTTGGATCTATCATGTGTTCATTTCCTCCTTCTCTTGTCTAGCTTATTTATGGACAACAAACACCTGCTTGTTGTCCTATTTTTGGAGGAGTGCATCTTGGTTTTATTTGTGATGTCTCATTCCGTGCATCCCTGTAGATGCTCATAGGATACACTTGTAAATGTTTCTGCAGATTGCATACCATTATCCTATAGCAAGAGGTCTTTGGAACTTTCCACTTTGGTCTTGGGAAGTTTGCTGTTTGGTTTTGCAAATGTCTTCACAGTGGTTTCATTGACTGGGTGTGGGGGCGGGATGTGGATATCCAATGTGATTACTTCCTGATCTGATATTCCCAGTGAGGGATTTATCTCTGTTGTGGAACACTGGTACCCCATGTTGGTGATGATCATGTCCAGTATGTTGTCACCTGTAGTGGGCGTGCTGACCAGCTGTTCCAGGGTATTAGAGTTTCTTAACTGTAGGACACATTGGACAAAGGACGTTGTATACGAGTAATTCACACACTCAATGTTTGGGTAGTTGTAATCTCCTCATATAATGGTGTTTGATAGGACCTTTATATTTGCCATTGTTCTCCGGAATACTGAGTGAGGTTCCTGAGACAAGGTACGTGATCTGTAGCAGGCTACAATCTGATGGGCAGCTTTGACCAATGTTAGTTGCACTTGCATGGTCTCCAAGGCCTCATGCTGTGCCAGTAACCTGAAGGTGTGGATATTCATAAGGTAAATGGCTACACCCCTTCCTTTGTACTTCACTCATGGTTTTGGGTCCAAAGGTCAGAGTGATTGTGAGTGTTTTACGTGGATGATATCCAGCAGCTCAATGTTTGACATAGCTTTGTATGTTAGGCAGTGAACACCTCTGAGTAGGCAATATGCAAGGGAGTATGGATAGAGCATTTTGCGATGGTCTGTGTATGACATGTATTTCAGGCCACTAATGCTCTTTGTGAGGTATTGCTGCTGGCTTTCCAGTTATTGTAGTTGTCTTGTGAGGTACATAGCAACAGTGGCGTTCTACTCTTTTATAGTTCTAGTGAGTGGTGAGTAGAGGGGAACAATGTCCTCTTTTATTCTGCATGAGACACATTTTGTGATGAGGTGTGCCACATAAGAGGGTTTCCTGACTACTGTGGGAATGTGCTTATCACAGTTGTATCCACTGTCCACCTGTGACCCAGGGTCTCTTGTCACACTTACAGTGTGAGGTATACTACCACCTATGTTCTAGTTCATGGCTACAGAGATTTTAACAAAGGTGATGATAACGCACCTTTTGGCATTGAGCTACAGCCCATGGCTTGAACAATAGCCATCTGTCTCAGTGAGGCCCTTTTGTAGGATGTCCACTTTAGTGTTTACAATGATGGCTCGTAGTTTGCAGTCCTCTGGAAACTTCAGTAGCCACAGACCTTCCATGTTAATGTTTACTTCAGGGAAGTAGATACTACACAGCCTGGGAAGTTATCTAGTCCCATGGCTGCTGTGATACTGGCTTTGGAGAGTGTTTTTTACCTGTGCAGCCATGATGACAGCAACTTTGCAGTCTTCCATTATAGACATGTGCTCTTTCATGGGTGAACTACATGCACAGACCTTGGCAGTTTGTGTGAACACATAGCAGGATTTTCAGACCACTTTGTGAATGTGTTTCTGGAAGTAGAGATGACTGTACACATTTGTCCATAGATACCTTATTATCACATCCTTATTCAGCCCACTTTGTGAATGTGTTTCTGGAAGTAGAGATGACTATACACATTTGTCCATAGATCCCTTATTATCACATCCGTATTTAGCCAAAGTGTGTGAGCATGCCCAGTCATATATTTCAGTATCTTCCTGCCTGAAATTTGCTTCGTTTCTTTAAGTGTGTGAGCATGCCCAGTATGACCTTTCAGTGTGATGCTGAATGAAATCCACTACATTTGTTAGGGTGTGTGAGCACGCACAGTATACGCATTTATACTATATGTGTATGGTAAATCAAGGTGTATTTTTACAGCAGGGCTCACCTTTGTGTCATAGATCAACAGGGATCATGCTGTGCCTGCAGGGCTTCCATGAGACACTTTTCATAGGCTTATCAACATTTCTACATACAGAGGGGACAGCTATTCTTTGTACATTTCTACCCATGGGCACACCAGATATTTACTGTGGGTGTACATAGGATGTGGGTTTCACCTGACACTTATACACATTTGCTGTGCCTACACTGCTATGTACAGGACACCATTACAGTCTGTACTGTTGCCTATCGTACTGGCTTGAGGCATACTTCTGTACTACAGATCTTAGCATCCATTGTCACATATATTAGCTTGCGACTTCATAGCCTACACAACCCACATCACAACGCCTGGCCGGATGTTCTCTGTCTGCATAGGCATGTGGGTGAGGTTACCCATTTGCCTCATTAAGGGCATGATACAGCATTGCTTTGTGTTTGCATTAGTGTACAATTGTCCTGCTGTGTCAGTGCCACTGTAATGCTATCATGGCTTAGTGGTTCAGTACTGTGACTATAGTGCACAGTATCCTGGGTTCAAGCCCTATCACTGCTTTTAATTTTCATGCTGGCCAGACCAGACTGCATAAGGAACAGTAATGCAGGTATGAGCATGTTTAACTGACTTTTCTCAACTTTGCCCAACCTTGGACAACATTGCACAAGCCATTTTGTTTACATATACTAGATATTGGTAAAAGCTGCTTAGCACTGCTTTATATTGCTTAAAACATGGCAATCATGCGTCAGGTGGTGCTGCAGGGCTGCCTATGTTGGATGCACATACTACACCCCCTACACATGTGTGGAAACAGGTAGTGTCAAGTTAGGCATCCCTTTTATTTTATGTGCGAGTTAGAGAGAGAGAGCGGTATCATTTCCAGGGTTCCTACTGAGCCAGTGTATGTGCTATGCATTGCCTCTTTGCCAAGGCCAAGGCATACTGGGCATGCCTCCCTCTGCCTACTGGGGCAGGCTCAGGTTGTTCCTCCTCCGAGTCACGCTGTGCCTGTGCAGGCCTTGGCAACGGTGGGGGGCTGTTTGGCCCTGCCCCATGCTGTTCCTGCTGCAGCTGTTTTCGCAGGATCATATTGTGTAGCATGGCACATACCATGACAATTTGGGTACATGTAGTTGGTGAGTACTGCAAGGCTCCACCAGATGTGTCCAGGCACCTGAATCATGACTTGAGCATCCCAAACACATGCTCAATTACATTTCGTGTTTGTGCGTTTGCCTCATTATGGAGTTCTTGTTCAGGTGTGTGTGCATTTCTGATGGGTGTCATCAGCCATGGCTCCAGTGCGTATCCAGCATCCACCACTAGGTGACCGTCAGGGATGTCCCCATTTGCAAATGTCTGGTACAGCTGCACCAGATGCCAGATATGGGAATCGTGGTAGCTTCCAGGGCAGCCAGCACACACGTTCAGTATTATGCCCTGGGCATCGCACATGACCTGGCAGTTGATGGAGTGGAAGCCCTTGCGGATGATGTAGGCCCTACCCCGCTCACCAGCTGGCACTTTGATGTGTATGTGCGTGCAGTCTATTGCACCCACTACCTCAGGGTATTCCGCTATTTGCTGGAAGAGACGCATATTGCTGGCCAATACCTCACGGGAATTGGGGAAATATACATAATCACTGACATATGCTGACATGGCATTCAGGAACTGGTGCAGTACCCTTGATGCTGATGCCTGTGAAATCCCCATCATATCACCAGTTGGTCTCTGGAAGGTACCTGTTGCTAGTATTCCTAGGCCAAGACATACCTAGTTTCCACTGGGATGGGTTCCCCTCTGTTGGTTCTGTGTGTGAGGTGTGGCCTGCACAGCTTAACAATTTGCTGCTGGAGCTCCCTGTTCACTCTATAGCACTCCACTATCTCCAGCTCATGTAGCCCCTGGTAGGTTACCCTGGGTCTGTACACTCTTCTCTGTCTCCTCACTGTGGGTTGCTCAGCAGCATTCGCAATGGTACCACCCTCAGCATCTTGCACACGTTGCCTTATAACAGCAATGGTAGCCCCTAACATTTTTATGTCTCAGTTTAAGCTTTTTAAGTTTTCACTTCTGTTTGTTGACTGCAGTGTTGCAGTTTTTCTGAGAAAAACATGGGGGAATGTTGTTTGCAGAGTTTTACGTGCTGGGCTGGGCTAGTGTACTGCCTGTGTAATTGGCTAATTCTGATTGATTTCACCTGGCAGCTCTGCTAGTTCTCCTTGGTTAACTTCATACTACTTCTTTTCCTTCCTTTTCCCTTTCAGTTTCCACAGGGGGCAGTGCCACGCAAACAAGCGCAAACACGCATGCACACAGGCTTACACAAGCTTACACAGGCTTAGGCGGTTGCACATTTGTGTATACAAGCTTAGATGGCCTAACACAGGCTTACATGGGTGCACACCCATGCACACAGGCTTAGACAGGTTTACATGCACGCACATAGTGTAAGCAGCTTTGCAAGAAACTTTAGTGATAGCCACGGCGTACACCTTCAGTTTCTGGGTTTCAGTTTAGACAACTGTAGACACACCTCTTCTAGTCCTGAGTAACTCACAGCAAACACATGCCACTCTGCTCCAAGAAGCTTACAGTCTTTTTGATACATACCCCCCCCTCATGGTGTCACTTATCTTCTACTCTACTCCCTTATCCTACTCTTACACTCTAGGGACATGGTTCACATAGCAGTAAATATTGTGATTCACTATCCTTATCCTCATTTGCATAGGATTGCCTACTAATGCTTGGTTACATCTCTCAGACTGAGCTTCCCCCCTTAGCAACCACTACTCAGCAGCCATGTTGTCTTCAGCCTGCCATTCACTTGCATGGCAGATGAATATTTTGAATTAAATCATATTTGTGGCTTTTAAATTCTTGATTTTCTGATTTTTTTAGTGCGCCGCACATTTGTGCAGTGCTGCACTATGCTTAAACATCGGAGATCGAGGAAAAAAAAATATTTTTATATTTTGCAACATATAAAATGCCACTGGCCATATATTTGGCCATTGGCATGCTTCCTTAACTGGATGCATCCTTTATTTAGAGCTGTCATGGCTTCGTTTTGCTATTTGCAGACTGATATTCAGTTGCCAACAGAGTACATTTCTGTAAAATAACACTACTCTTGCTTGGACAGGTTAGTGTTTCCTGGATCGCAAACTTACCTCATTTGCATACCTTTCAGCAGCAAATGAGGTAATTTACATAAACTAACACTGTCCGTGCAAGAGTCGTTTTAGGAGCTCTCTTGCACGCCCCTGCCAGCTCTTCCTAGATCGCTCGGCAGACATGTTGGCTGCATGGAGCCTTACTCTTAGACTCCGTGCAAGCCTTCGTGAATCCAGCCCACAGTGTTTGCATTCCTTTTTGTGGAATGGAACTTCATCAGATGTTCAAACAATCAAATAGTATTGTTTAAATAGTAGCATCAAATAATTAAAATATTTATATACTTTCTTTCTGATAAGGGTTGTGAGATGGACATCACACTGATGGACTCCAAGAATTTTAATATAATTTCCTATTATGGCGGTGTTGTTGTTAATGGACAAAGATCTACATAATGCAAAATTATGATTTTTTTTATGTAATAGTGATTATTTCACATCTGTGTCTAAGAATGAAGCATAAATATTGCATATAACAGATTGGTTTGATTTTATGTTTTTGGACTATGGCTTTTCACCAAAATTACTAGGTTTTCTTAAGGTGAAATTCCATGTGCATGTGGCATACCAAAGGTACATAAGTCTGTTGCTTACCCACTTTTGAGGCCAGTTGTAGCAGCTCAAAGCTCAAAGACTGAGCCCATTGCCAAATATGTCAATGGGAAATTGAAATGTTTTCAGTGAAAAGTCACATATCTTATTTTACT